>NW_023458565.1:289906-407952 GCF_013731165.1 Rhagoletis pomonella | reverse complement strand
TATTTATATTTATATTTATATTTATATTTATATTTATATTTATATTTTTATTTTTTTTTTTATTTATTTTTATATTTATATTTACACCTATGCTTAGATATATTTAAATATTTTCTCACCAGTACTTTTGTCACCTTCCATTGATTTAAGCCCAAGAAGTTTGCTTTTTAATACACCATCACGAACAAAGTGAACAGTCACGGCTAAATAATTTTTTTTCAGATAGGTATCTGTCCATAAATCCGTGGTTATCCCTAACCCGTTGTTGTTAACCTCACTAAGTTCCGTTTTTACCTGACTAAAATGTTTATCATAAAGTTTTTTTACATTTCGGGACAGTGTTGTTGGGTGAGGCAACAAATGCTCCAAATTGACGTGTTCACCATATTTTGCACCAACTGCGATCAAAAATGATGCGAATTTATGCAGTCCCGAATCAGATATAATTTTAAAAGATCTGCAGTTCTCAATTGCCCACTGTGTTACAACGCGTACACATTTTTTTTGGACTCGTTATCTACTTGTATTTCTACATGTCTATCTCTATCTGAACTAGAAATGAGATAGCATTTGTGCTTCAACAAATTTGACGTGCTTTTGTCGTTGAGTTTTAGAACGCTGTTACACCTTTTGCATGCCACTATATTGTCGATTTCTTGTCCGTCTTCATTTTGAATTCCTGCGTAAAACTCCCACACCCTGCTTCTACCTTGCCTTTGTACCAATTTATATTCTCCGTTTGAAATTTTTGTTTTAATTTGCGCATTGGTGGGATTTTGGATGGTAGGCGTTTCAGTTTCCATTGCTGATGCTAAATTTAATGGTGTTAGCTTAATAACACAGGTTTAGAAAAAAAGTGTATGCTTATTAAACCAAACCTATATATCCCTATGTTATTTGACACGCTGAATGCGAATCCAAAACCCGTCAGCCTCCACCACGTCAATTTGTGGTCAGTTGAAGGCCAAGTAGGGAAAAATTCATTGAATAAACCTGGAAGTTCAATAAATTCGTATAGATAACCTTGAGGAATCAAGGGACCCCCATATTCGAATTCAGCGACAACTAAAACAAAAAAAAAAAAACATTATTTTAATTGAATAAATTTTTTGTCCTATTTGACCCTCAACTGACCTCGAACCTGACACTATGGAGGTTAACGGGTTCGGGTTCTAAGACCCCACATATATGAATTTTCCGGTTTATTCAATGCATTTTTCCCTGCTTGACGTTCAACTGACCACGAACCTGACGTGATAGAGGCTAACGGACCTCGGATTCGCATTCAGCATGTCGAATAACATAGGGATATATAGGTTTGGTTTAATATGCATACACTTTTTTTGTAAACCTGTGTAATTTTTATCAATATTCGTTTATAATTAAAACATTTTTCTTTTATATTTTACTCACTTCTTTAAGATAATTTTTCTGCGGATCACACGAACGAGAGTTCAAATAATACACAATGCAAAATGTTAGCTAAACCCTAGTTGCGCGAAACAATAAAATAAGCCCCCTTTCTTCAACGAATCAAATTCGACAATGAAAATAAAATTTATGAATTTTCTTAACATTATGTTAAATGATAACATTTTGAAAGAAAAAACTTCATAAGTATTCGTATACTTCCTATGAAGTTTTCAAATACTGCTGAATTCAATCAATATACTCAAGTGTTTTGGAAAAGCGGAACAGTGTTTTATGTAGCAGAGCACTGTTGAGTAACATTGCTCAGTTATTCAAATTTATGATGTTCTCTTTTTTTCTTCCTATCTTTTTTAGTACTCTAAAATTTATGTTCCATTTACTCATGTACACATGTGAAGAGTATTTCTGCTGGTATATTTGCAGACCTTTAGTATATATGAGGAAAAAATATCTCCATTAATTGGATGTAAGTCCTATGATTTGATTTATGCAAAAAATTCCCAAAATTTTTTTTAGTTGATCGCACTTTAGATGTAGGTTCGCGATTTGTATATAACAGACTGCGCGAACTTACACACATATGTATCTATATATGTATGTACATATGTACATACACTATTAACAAATATGTACCTTAAACTAGCCAGATTACTGCCCACAATTTCAGAAATGGCCGCCAGAATAATAGCACCAGCACAAGCTCAGTAAGTGTTGTACACCAGGCGCCGGGCTCTATTGGCAAAAAATACTGTGCGCGCTACGGAACTTTAACGTCCCAGCGTATTTGATAGGACTGACCACCAAGTACTTCCAAAATAGGATTCTACTATGCGATACGCAAACTGGCCTGGTAGAATACACAGTTTCAGGCGGTGTCCCTCAGGGATCCGTACTAGGACCACTCCTTTGGAACGTCATGTATGATGGCGTCCTGCGCTTGCATGTTCCCGCGGAAGCGAAGATAATCGTGTTCGCAGACGACGTTACCGTAGTAGTTGTTGCCAAACATTTATCCAAGGTAGAACGATGTGCGGAAGTAACCGTTGCTGCCAACGTGGATTGGCTTACATCGAAGGGCCTTGCGCTGGCCGAGCAGAAAACAGAGCTTCTTCTAAAAAGCTAACAGCAAATCAGAGAGCAGGCAGAAATAAGAGTTAAAGGATCCACTGTGCAGTCGAAACCCTCACTCAAGTACCTAGGCGTCAAGTTCGACGCGATGCTCAAAATTTAACGACCACTTGGACTACGTTTCCGAAAAAAGCATCGTCCTCCTATGGAGCACTCTCAAAACGTATGCTCAACAAAAGAGGTCCAAGACATAACATAAGGAAGTTGGTAGCTGGTGTTCTCAAGTCCGTTATTCTCCGCGGGTCGGAGGTTTGGGCAACTGCATGCGACACGCCATCGTACATCAAGAGAATACGATCAGTGTATACACTTTGCGCACTAAGCGTCTGCTCGGCATTCCGTACGGTGTCAGAAGATGCAGCGCTGGTCATCTCAGGGCTACATCCTATCGAACTCTTGGTCCAAGAAACGCCCGGTTCTATCCACGGCGAGCCCCACGGAAAGTGCTGGAAATCGCGAGCGAGACGTCGCACAATGGAGCAGTGGCAACAGCGATAGGATCACTCCAACAACGGTCGGTGGACGCACAGGCTTAGACCACATATAGATAGCTGGCTGGGAAGAAAACATGAAGAAGTAGAATTTGATGTCACGAAACTTCTAAGTGGGCACGGTTGCTTTAGAGCGTACTTCTTCCGCTTCAAACTATATGATTCCGAAATTGTCTACCCAGTAAAAAGTAGTACTTATTGGAAAGGGCTAATTCTGCTTTGGATTTCAAGGCTGACATTATTATCGGGGTTAATGCTAATTCCCAGACAAATGAAGTTCTCTACCTTTCGAAATTATAACTGTCAAAGCGTGAATACGCTGACTGATTGTCTGATGACAGGAGATGATGTCGATGTCTGAGCATACGCCAGCAATTGTACGCTCGTGTAATAAGTGGTTCAGTTCTGTAGCTCTTATTACCTTCTCCAACTCCACATCATCAAACGGCTCGGAAAAGTCCTTCTAGCGGAGCTGTTGATATTGTTCATTTTATGTAAAAAGTCGTATCAGTTTTCAGTAATTTCAGATAACGCGGCGCTTTGGCATTTCCTTTTCGTGCTGCCTAAAATTGCATTGAAGGCGAAAAATAGATTGTGCGTGTATTCCTTTCTCGCAGGTCTTCTATGATGAATACCTGGTCTATGGTGGATTTTCCAGGTGTAAGGCTACACTGATAAAGTCTAATCAATTCGTTAACGGTGGGCTTCAATCGTTCATACGCTTTATAAGACTTATTCAACTTTCTTGTCGATTGGGCACAGCACACTTAAATTTCAGTCGTTGGGCATGAGTTCATCCGACCATATTCTGCATAAGAGTTGATGCAAGTTGATCCTCGCCACCGTCCTTGAATAGCTCAGCTAACAGACTGGCAGCTCCAACAGCTTTGTTGCTTTTCAGCTGCGAAACTGCTAAACGTACCTGGTCATATTTAGTTGGATGGCGGTCTTTTACTAGGGGCTCGGACTCATTTCCTCTACAGGTTTTAGCGTTGTAAAAATTAATCAGAGTGGAAAAATGTTCCCTTCGCAGTGCAGCGATGAGTAAGACTCACAGAACACCCTTTATCTTTATTGCAATGAGCAGAGGACACAAGTCTAGCAGCGCCTCGGGAGCTGCGGTGAGGGTTTGTCTAATTGCTCTTAGAAGTGATACGAGTACATAAGCGCGCTTGTCGCTAGAGTTTGCTGAGCTAGGCCTGTAAGAACTTCATCCCTGTTTTTTTATTTACTTTCGGCAAGGTCGAATTGGCTTAGCGCTATGATAGCTTGTTATTAATAAATTATCGGATTCCTTTAGAGAAGTGTACCATTTTGTCCCTGTTTCTGGAGAAAATAATTGAGTCCTTAAACCGATATGTGTGTAAGTTTTCTTTTATTTATTTATATACATACATACATTTATAGCGATTGATATTTAAATTTTTAAAATAATGATTTTTTATTCGTGAACACTTTTTCCTGAGCGTTCTTTGGTGATGAATCATGAATTCACCCCAGAAGCATTATAATCGAAACATATTACGCTACAATACTATTGGCGGCCGGTGGAGCAATTGGCGCTTGGACAGTGCTAACTTCCTGGGCGCTCGCGGCGACCGGATTCAAATTAAACCAATCGAACAATGAACGAATGTATTGATCTAACTGACTGAAATTCACACCATTCTGTTCGAGTTGTGTAATTATGCGTTTCGATTCCGGGAATGCCAAAACGCGTTCATATACCGGACGCAAAGCCTTCAATTTCTCCCAGAATTGGGCGAGACTACCGCCTTGGATTACCTTTGCGTTGATTTGGGCGCGCAACATCTCCTGTGGGAAGTATGCAAGGAATTCATTGAAAAATCCTTGCCAGCCATAAACCGACCAGTAGGGTGTTGGATTGAAGAGACTCAAAATTTCTTCGGATTCCTCGAATTCTAAAGAACCGCCGCCAGACAACATCAGCTGAGAGCGCACCCACGACTGGAATTGTATGATCTCCGGCTGGGCGTAAAGGCGCATACGCACCATGAAGGCATCGTGTGAATTTATGATGCGTATAATAGCCTGGAACTCCGCATCGTTGAGCAGATAACGTATGACCAACTTGTTAAGTGGCTTAGCGGGTATAAGGCGATACAACTCATCGAGATCCTGTGTTAGGGTAGCCGGTGGTGGTGGTGCGACAGCAGGTATATTGGCAGGAGGTAGAGCCCAGCTGAAGCAAAGGCTACACACAATAGCCAATGTGATGATGAAACGTTTCATTCTCGATGACTATTGATTGACTAGTATTCGGTTTAAATGCCGGCGATTTTACGTTCGAAAGTGCTTTCACTTTATTAATGATGGCACTATTGCTGCTGCTGAGGCTTTTATATTAAAAGCAATTGAATGGATAAAAAACTACGAGAGTAAAAAATCTGCATCTACAGTGATAAGTACACTCCGCTCCACTTGAATAAGAACACATTTTTTCCTCGAGATCAAAGCTTATATCTGGACTGCTGGGTATCAGAGACACTTCGTTTTGATTTCATTTTGTGCCTATTCAAGTTAATCAAAACAATAAGCATACTTTTCATATACATATTTAGTTTGATAAGAATTGGAATAAAATCCAAAGTGTTTTCTTCATTTTCACCGCTTTCTTAGAAATGGATCATTCTTCAAAATGAGATTAAAACGAAGCTTCCCCGATGCCTACAAGTCCAGTTATAAGCTCGAATCATGATCAAAAAATGTGCTCTTATTCAAGTGAAGCGGATTGTATGTATGTATGTAGATATTTAGGTTTAGAAAATTGCTTCAGCTGCTGCCTCGCTGCGGCAAAAATTCTCTATGAACATAACATTCTGCTTACGCCTGAGAATATGATGGAAACTTGACAGTGAGGATAAACATTTACATTCTTTGGCGGTAAACAGATAAGCTAAAGTAAGCCCATGTTGAAAACAAATGTAATGAAGGAGAATATTCCACATATGTATAGTGTTTTTGTTTAACTCGTTATTAGTCATATTTTGATCAATACTAGATAATAACTTTTTTTGGAAGCAATATTAGCAAAGCGAAAACTGATTTACGTAAAATTGTGTGGAAGCATAAGTATATATATATTTCGGGCCTGGTGTCTACATATAAGTACAGCTGGGCTGAACTGATGGTGGTCCGTTTTGAAATGCAAAAATTTCCCAACCGGCATCGACAAACTCTGTTTTTTTTCTTCTGGGGGTTTTCTAATTGGGGTATTTACAACGTTGTCGTAAGTGTCGTATTGTTGTATGTAGTAAACTTTAAAGTACCATCAAAGTCATATTATGAATTTTCGCAGTGTTAAAAAATAGTTAGTTGTAGTTTCAAGTTCTCTAAACATTTATTTAAGATTTTAAAGCTTACGGCATACAACAATATGACACTTACGACACCGTTGTGAATCCCTCATATATTTTTTCTTCTTTTTATTTCGTGCTACAACCGTTTTTCGGTTTGGACCTGGATCAAAAAAGTTTGCAAATTTTTTTTTAACCCAAGAAAAAGCTAAGAAAGGGTGTTCCCAAAGTTATGGTAGTTTGTTCTGTTTGTATAATATTTGAACGGTAAACAGTACCAAGTTTTTGAAATATTAAGTATTTTTAATATGGTAATTATTTTTATAAGTTCGAGTCCGAAATTTACTATGAATATTTTAAGTAAAAAAGGCCAGAAAAAAGCCGCGAAGTCAGACCGAAAGTTCTGGGGCTATGGCTTAATATTATATGCTAAGCCTAGCCACAAAACGGCTAACCTGGTCACACTGCGCGTAAATGAGTCACCTTTGATGCGGATGGTGGCCAATCCCTCACTGATGAGCTAAACCCAGAGACAAATCGGAATCTCCGTCTAACCATAAATCCAACCACACATTTCTGTGCCGTGGTATTGCCGCTATTAAAAACGTTGCATATATAGTGATGGCAAAAAAATTAATATTCGATTAATCGGTTAATTGATTAATCGAAAGCATTCGATTAACAATTGCAACTAATCGTAAGAAATTACCCGATCAATCGGTCGTTTCGATTAAAATCGAAAATGAATAATAATCATTTACATAAGTTATAAAAACTTACTGTTTTATTTAAGAATACATTTCTTGTTAAATTGTGGAAGCCTGCGCTATGAATTAAGTGCGCAAACAATAAAGAAAACTAAAAACAAAGGAAAATAAAAATATGTAAAGTAGTATGTATACTATCTGTTATACACCCTGTGTCAAAATTATAGGCGCACCACAACATTTTTTTTTTGTTTTTGTTATTTAATTTTAGTTATTTTTTTTAATATAGCTTATTCTTTAGCCAAAACCGCATAAATATAAATTTGTGCAATATTAAAAAAAAAATCAACAAACATCCCTAAACATTTCCGAGCCTTTTAATTCGATTTCTTCGAAAGATTTTCAGTATTTGAGTTTTTTAGCCCATAGAATTTGTGTATAAAAAATTGCAAGATTGATACATTTTATGCGTTCTTAGCATTAAATCGTCGATGGTGTGTAGAAAAAAACTGCTCTCAGTTTCAGGTGCAGTCTCGTTCTGATCATTTGTATGTAGAACTGAATTGAAGGGTACCTATTAGTTGCCCGCAGCTGTATTTATTCATACATACGCTAATGCTTGGATGAAATATAAAATGAAAGTTTTTTTTAAACAAATGCACGTGAGTTTATCTGCATGCGGTCCTAAAACAATCTCGTGCTGTACAAAATTGAAAATATTCTACCGCAAACACCACGCGAGCTTATTATTTATGCGCAAGTTTAACACCTGTTATCAACTGCTTACGTACATATGTTTGTAATACAAAATAAGCACGTTTGTAGCATCATAAATTTTTGGTATTGTGCTACATCATAAAAAAAAATCGGTAACTCATTTTCTCTAATTTCTGCGTTCTCTGCAAAATCGTGTATGTAAAAATCTCACCTTTGCCTATTGGTATATAGTTTATTACTCCAAAACTACCGAACCGATTGACACGAAACTTATAGCGATCCGACTGACCACTACATCCTTTAATACACATGTTCCAACTGTCAGTTCGGCTATAAACATTTCAAATTTGCTACATTTTTCCAGCGTAGTTTTGATTGCGATTCTGAGGTAGGTGTGGTCTGGACGGTTGAGCTAGCACTCAGTCAATCCAGGGTCGAATGGAGTTCCCACTTCCACCTCTAAATGAAACACCATGTTTATGTTATATGTTGTGTTATGTTATGTTTGTGATATACAGCGGAAGTCATCAGATCTTCCATGGCAAACCTACTGGCTATTATTGCTGAAGCAGCCACGACGTGCCACTACCACTGCCAAATGTAGTAGATAGCTTGTCGAGCTCAAATTTGTCCAGATAAACATCCTCTAGTTACCGCTGCTTAGCTACGCGTAGTGAGCACCTATTCTGCAGGATTGACTCCATTAATTGGCCTGCGATGTCCGCATCGACCTCACTCTTCCGCGAGTCTGCCACTTTGTTTGCCGTAGCCTTTATTCTAAGGCCCAACGAAACTGAATCTGTTATTTAGGTAGTTTATGCTGTTTTACTAGTTCTTATCTCTGCTCCGACCCTCGATCTGCGCTTTGAATAGCCCAACAGCGTACTCTGCTAATTTGTCAGCGCTCTTTGGTAGGAATATAGTAATATTGCCTATCGGAGGAATGACATCCACTTTTGTAACAGCTTTGTGTTCCTTCTAACCCTTAAGTTTTGAGGGCAACTCTGCAAGCCAGTTCGCTGGTCTATCGTCTTTGCAGTTCATAAGAATCCATCCTGACTTGAAGTGCTGTCCACTGGGTGCGACCACCTTTCAAATAACATTGCCACGGGTTAATGTGCCTGGCCCAGTTTTTGAAACATGATGTTGGAGGAGATGTCTCTCTGCTGACGCCGGGCTGGCATTTCACACATCTGATGCTGAGACCGATTACGCTTGACAGTACATTTTTACTAATACCTTTACCTTGTTTGCTGCTGTAGGTGGTTCTCAGTTCCCAAGTACTTGATTTGCGAAGGGCCTTTCGTGGAACACTCCCTTTCTAGGGGATGGCTCGTCAGGACTCTTCTGAGTCCAATAAAAGCGCTGTTGCTGTATTTGTTGTTACTCGTCGATGAGGATTAGTGTCGATAAAGCACCGTTAGAATACAGCCGGAGTATTCCCTCAATGGTCGCATTATGAGGACCAGTTCTTAGTCAACGTTCTCAAGCAGTTCTAATCATCGAGAGACGTCTCCGCGAAAGAAGTGATATACCTTGGCTTAACTTGTCGAATCGTACAGTGCCAGGCTAGACGACGAATTTGAACCGCTCAGCGCTGCAAAAATTTTCGAGGAGGCCTTCGACAACACATAAGATGGTGGGGTTTGTCGGGCGTTGGAGAGTCCAATGGTGCAGGCAATTATCCGCAGATGGATAGCTGCACTGCTCCAAATAATAATCACTTAAAGAAACTGGGACAGCTAGAAACAGCCAAGGGATGCCCGCAAGCAGGAGTTTTATCACTCATTCTCTGGAGCTTAATAGTAGACGAACTGCTATAAATCCCCTCTGACAATGGCATCCGCTGTCAAGGGTACGCAGCTGCGGGAGCACTACTGGTGTGCAGGCGTTTAGCGGGTAAGTCTTGGAGTGCAGCCCAAAGATCCTGAGATGGTTGTACACCATCATAGTACGACCAATAGTGACCTACAGGGCCGCGGCTTGGGCTTAAAGAACTGCCTTGACCACGGTGAGACAGTCTCTCGCCAAACTTCAATGTCTAGCTTGTGTATGCATTACAGGAGCAATGCTCGCATGCCCCATGGGAGAGGCAGTTATTGAGCTTGAGCCCTGCACATCGACATAGAGCAGGCTGCCAGACGTACATAGGTACTATCCTAAAGGTTACGGTAGAGGCAAGGTCCTATCGTCTAGGAACATGGAGAAGCTAAGATCCTAGCTCCCACTAGCCCTAGGATAGAGCATTGCACTAAGGTTACCAGGAACAACTCCAGTTTGGAGGGGTATATACATTCCAGCACCATTCAGTGGTACTCTGATGACTCCAAAATACCAGAAGGTGTTGGGGCAGGCATTTATGGCCCTAGGATGAAGCTATCCGTGCCTATGGGTAAATGCCCGAGCAACCTAATCTAAAAATATATAAACTTCTAATTAACCTCCCCTTGAACACTGCAGATTAAGAGGGCATCTGCACCCTGCTCTCCTACTCCACGCACACAACCGCAGTTGTCAATAACGTACAGAGCCGTAACAAGGTCCTCAAGTCGCTCGCCGGCAGAACTTGGGGCAAAGACAAAAAAACGTTGCTGGCAACATACAAGGCAATTGGCCGGCCGGTTCTAAACTATGCAGCGCCAGTTTGGACGCCGGGGACTAGTTGAACGCAGTGGACGAAGCTACAAACTTGTCAGCACGCCGCACTCCGGACAGCGACTGGGTGCCTTCTGATGACGCCTGAGCACCACCTACACAGCGAGGCCCAAATTCTCCCCGTAAGGGAACACAACAAAATGCTCTGTAATCAATTTCTGGTGGGGTGTCACAGAAGCGAACACCCAAACAGACCTCTGCTTCAGGAGGAGCCTCCGCCCAGGCACGTCAGGGGGCACCTATTCGTATACAAGGACGCAGTCCAGCAATACGTAGATCAACCACTGGACCCGACGACATACAGAGATACTTCGCCGACCTAAACGGGGTTAGATCGCCGAAACAACAGCCCTTGGTCGGGTAATACCCGAGTCATTCTGGTACGTAGAACCGGCTGTCGTGGGACTTTCCGAACTTCCTCGCTTCTTCACTGCAAAGTGTCTAGCCCTCTCCCCTACGAAATCCTCCGCGACCCTGTTTACAACCTGGACGAAGGAGGTCAGGCTACCGCTGGGGATTCACGTCGATGACACACCAATTCCGACGGTGAATAACCCCAAAATACTCGGAGTAACATTCGACAGCTTGCTCTCCTTCTCTGCGCACTCAACCGCTATTGTCAATAAAGTACAGAGCCGCAACAAGGTCCTCAAGTCGCTAGCCGGCAGTACTTGGGGCAAAGACAAAGAAACCTTGCTGGCAACATACAAGGCAATAGACCGGCCGGTTTTGAACTACGCAGCGCCAGTGTGGTCGCCAGGGACTAGTAGGACGCAGTGGACGAAGCTACAGACTGTACAGAACACCGCCCTCAGGACAGCGACAGGATGCCTCCTGATGTCGCCTGAACACCACCTGCACGGCGAGGCGCAAATGCTCCCTGTAAAGGAGCACAATATAATGCTCTGCAAGCAGTTCCTGATCGGGAGCCACAGAAGTGGCCACCCAAGCAGACAGCTGCTTGCAGAGGAGCCCTCGCCTAGGCACGTCAGGAGGCATCTATATGAACTGACGGACGAAGTCCAGAGGTTCATTAAGCAACCTCTGGACCCGACAGCTTACCGACAGGCCCTGAACGGCATTCACAGGGACTCAGTCTCGAGTTATGTAGACTCTAGACCTGTGAATGCCGTTCTAGGCATACCACCCCCGGACATAGACGAGACGGAGCTTCATCTACCTCGGGAGACACGCACAACACTTGCACAACTTCGCTCCGGCTACTGCAGCAGGTTGAACTCCTACCTGAGTAGGTTGAATGAGGATGTGCTGAATGAGTGTCCGGCATGCGGAGAGACCCCACATGACTCGAAACATCTCTTCGCATGCCCGGAAAACCCGACAACCCTAACGGCCTTGTCCCTGTGGACAAACCCCACAGAAGCTACACGCTTCCTAGGGTTGCCGTTAGTGGAACTTGACGACAACGACTGAGATACCAACCGTCCTGGGCGGGGTTGTTGTAGCCGCTACAACAACAACAACAACAACGACATACAGACGAGCCATCAACGACATACATAGACACCCCTATTGCGAGTGTCGACTGGCAGTAGAATAGAAATTTGTCGATAGAGTCGATCATCTTTTATTTTGCTATTGTGTAACTTGATCGATAAAAATTTGTACTATTGTGAATGGTTGACAGAATTGTAAACAGCTGTTTGTTTGTTTACATTTGTTTCTTGAGTGTTTTATTTACATCATTTTTAAAATAATTGCTTTTATTATTAAATTTAAAAAATGGACACAGTTGAAATATGGTTTAGTGATGAGGAAGATGATGCGGAAGCTAATAGATTAGTAGAGTTGGCTAAAGCAAGGAGGGAATTGCGAGATTCGTCGGATCCCTTGGAATTGGAAGGTGTAAGTACATGTGTGAGTTTTATGAACAAAAGTTGCGTTCCCGATGATTCACGGTTTTTAGGCTTTACATGATTTGCAGGAAAAGCTGTTTTCCTCATTAATAAACTTTATGGAAGTTTAAGAAATACGGTACGGTTAAGTTTTTTGTACAATGATGTTGGGTTTTTGTGTCCAAATGCGTGACCCGAGTTTAAAAACTTTAACATAACAACATAACAAGTGTATTGAAAGAATTCAACTTTAATTTAAAATAAAGATTTCAAATTTCCGAGCCCTAATCAATTAATAAATTATGCAGTTTTTTTGTATAAACTTTTGATGTTGGTTCTGCGCAAAAACACAAGAAATATTGTATATGTATCTTTTCCAATAAAAGCGGAGCTTCCTACCCTACTCTTTCCGGAAATTCCTTTGCCTATGTCTTCACTCTCCTGCATCAGTACGACCAACCGCGCAAGTTGCCTTTTGTTGCTTATAATTTTTGATCTGTAATTCAGACACATACATGCATATGTATATTTCACAATTTTTTACAACTTCCAGTTCAATTGACTTACTTTTTATCCATTATAGTACCACTTTCTTATGTAAATTTTATAAACGCAAACTCCAACGACTAAAAAACAGCAATAGAAGGATGAGCGATTAAAAAGTATTCACAGTCGCTAATTGAGCGACTAAGCGACACTCGCAATAGCATCGATAATCGATAATCGCTTAATAGTCGTTTATCTACTGCCAGTCGACATTCGCAATAGGGGTGAGAGAGTCAGTCACCAACTACCTCGACTCTCGACCCTTGAATGCCGTAATAGGAGCCCAATCACCACCTGTAGAAGAGACGGGGCTTCAATTACCAAGAGAGACCCGCGTTACCCTGGCTCAATTACGGTCTGGATACTGTAGCGCCTCAACAGCTACCTGTCCAGACTTGACCACAATATCCCCAATGAGTGCCCGGCATGTGAAGAATCCCCCCCACGACACCAACCACCTTTTTACATGCCAGCTCAATCCGACTCAGCTAACACCCCTCTTCCTCTGGTCCGAACCCATCGAAACAGCTCGTTTCCTGGGCCTCCCGTTAGTTGAGCTTGACGAAAATGATTGAACGTAGACCCGAAAAGGCGGGGCTTAGTAGTACCGCAACAACAACAACAACAGGACATCTGCGCAAGCTGGTAATGTGGTCGACCGTCCTTTGTCGTCTGCGACTCAGCTGACGAGACACCATCCAACTCACACCTGGAGTGAGATGCCGTACCGAGGCGACGAATGAACAGCATAGGCTCAATGTGAGCAGCCATACATTCCTTACCTCTAAATCCTTGCGATTAACAGATGTGTTGCGATGAGAGGAGGGCACAATAGACCCACTAGGTCGCGCTGCATACCTCTTTCAAATATCTATCTATGCCAAACATACTCTACACCTGAGACACCCGAAGTGCTATGGACACACGCTTCCTGGGCCTAAGGTGGGATGAGTCATGTGGGACATGAGTAAGGCAGCCTACGCAAGCATAATACTCGGCCACGTTCCTACAACTGCTGTTTCTATTTAATCGATCCGACACAGATTTATATCTGGCCAAGGACTGTCACACCAGCAGTATTCGCAAAAAAAGGGTTCAGAATTTTTCTTCATACAACAATACTTCGCGGCAAAGCCTTTCCACCACAAAGCTCCTAAACGTAGTAGCTGCAGTTAATCCATTAAAACTCCCTTTTCTCTACCATGACCCAAGCTTCCACACGGGATTGTGGCCATACCCCGCATATGGGTTGACAAAGTTTCAATCCTGCGGAAAAAAATTATCAATTCATAAAAAATAGCCCACTTGTAGTTAGCTTATTTGCGGGATTTCTACAAAATATATTGATTGTAGTTACCTATAATACAGATAATAGTGACCTTTAGCTCCTTCCTAATCAACTTAAAGTTAGCTTATAGTTAGATACAGTTCCCGCAGGGAAAGAACACGAACGTGGACACAAAAGTAGGAATTGAGTGTAATCGATAAACTGTAACAGCATTCGCAGAGGTCCTATTGCTCTTTGCAATCCATTATTTTGAGACAAGTTATAACTACATATAAATGGAACCCAGCGTTGTCCATTTGTATAACAGCAAAATTTTCAAATCAAGTAATTCTGTAAATCAACTAAAATACAAACTCATTCGCGGGCGGCTATTTAGATATACATTCATATGTATGTATTTTACCATAAATTGCCTATTGTCGTGATAAAGATAACTGTCTAGTACAGAATATACATTGATATGGTTGAATTGATCAAATTTTCAATAACATATACCGGTTGTTTTTTATATAATTTTCGCCATACTTAAAACATATAAGTACATGTTGAAACATCTAAACTTCAATTTTAATCGAGAGTTCGCTGCATTTGCGTCACTCGGGCAGACGAATTATTGCAGTCTAGGAAAATAAGCGTTTTAGAACTTAAGGAGCCTTTTTATTTTTCTTGATAGGTGTATTGTTAGCTGCGGCCTTCGGCTTCTTTACCACCATGTCCTTGTGTAGTTCCTTCAAGTTTGCATCGACTTTCTCCCGCTTATTTTTAACCACTTCCTTAATCTGAAATTCGATATGATGATAGTAGGTTTTTACCATAATTAAAATGTATTTACCTTTTTCAATTTTCCCTGAACTTCTTTGGGTTTCTTCTTATTTTTAGCATCATTTACTTTGAATATATTCTTGTCTTTTTTAGACTTGTTGATGGCACCCTTAGCAGATGCGGCACCCTTTTTACCAGCTGCAGTTTTCGATTTACGTCCCATAACTATTTACTGGAATTTAAAAACAAAAATAAAAAAAATATGTATTATATTATCACATAATATTATTAATATGAAAAGCCTCAGGGTATACATAAATAAATAAAAAGCAACAGTTTAACTTTGTTCAACAATTTATTGAGTTATCAATTTTTAAGATTATGAATTGCATTTTACTTTATTTGCAACAAGTGGTTCTTCCTCGTGTGCCTCAGATGCGCTCCTTTTTTTCGTTGTTGGGGTTTCCGCCGCAGGCTCATTAGGATTCTTCACAAAAGGTGTTATCAAAATTTCTTTCGTTAAACGAAATGCAACTCGATACATATCCTTATTTGGTGCAACATTCCGCACAAAATATATGCCTTCTAAATTGTCTTTCAACGGCAAACCCAAATTCTTCTCCACTAAATTGCGCACTAGCGTCTTCGTATCTTCGCCCTTTGCGAAAGAGTAAACATGCACAGTAGGGTAGCTCAATTCATTAGCAGGAAAATTCTTTTGCTCGTCTACGTTTAGAAAACCACGAAAGACATCCAGAAATTCTACCGCCATAGCCGGTAGATTCATAGTAATGTGTATTTGATTCGTCATTAGCTTATCAGCTGTCGAATTTTTCCAGCGTTCAAGTAAATCTACTTTAATATCCTCCAGTAAAAATTGCCGCCCATCTTTATTGAATGTTTTCATATGAGTTAAACATTTGTTGCGCTTGGCATTGTGTTGCAGCCATTTATAACTCTCTGGATTCAAGTCATTTGCAAGAACCCAACATTTTTTACGTGCTGCTGGCACACTAAATGGCCCTACACCAGCGAAGACATCGTACAGAACATCGTTCGCGTTAAGCATTTTTGTAATTCTTTCATGTTCCGTAGATAAGCGAGGGTTCCAGTACACGCGGGAGAAATCAAATTCAAACACCACTCCATTCTCTTTGGTCTCTACCTGATATTCAGGTTCACCACAAATAAGTTCCAACTGAAAGTTTCGGTAGGTATTGTCAATTGTTGCCGCCTTATTAACCACTGTTCGGCAGCCAGGCACTTTGTCTAGCAAAACCTCACCAACCAGTTTTTTGTAAGGCAGCAAATGATCTCTTAAATTTAAGTGCACAATATGTCCTATGCGAGAATAAGAGGTGACACCTTCCTCATCGGTTGGCAAAACGCTTTTGAATATCTCATCTGCACGCCAATTATCGTAGCCTAGTTCTAATTCATCATAGTAGAAATTATTAGGTTCAACTTTGAATTTCATTAGCTCAGCAGTGGGTAAACAATCCCATGACTTAACTGCTGATGGATGAAGTAGTATCTCACGCATGGAGGACGATTCTCCTCCAGCGCCCGCACAGGGTACTGCACGTACCGGACGTAGCTTCTCCATTTTCAAAAGCAGCTTTTTCAACAATGGCAATACTTTATTTGAATCCGGCCCTGGTACTCGCAAACGTGGTAGTTCCACACGTTTTTTAAACGAATCACGATTTAGTTCGAGCATACCACGAACAGACGCAGGGGGTTCCAAAAGAGAGCATCCCATATTTTTCCAGTAGTGGCGCTGTCTTCTAAGTTGCTGCAAAAAATCTTGAACCAAGGTGAGACGACGCAGTAAAACCATTTATTGAATGTTACTCATATACTCAACAAGATAAAGTACGAGTTATTTTTTTACATAAAAACTTTAGTTAATTTAATTTATAAATTAAATGCTTTTTCTAGTACAAAAAGTTTACCTTTTCTCAGCGCTGCGAACTGTCAAAACCAATTACATATGGGATGCTTCTTCTTCAATGCAAGAAGTTCACAATAGTGAGAAGAGAAAAGCCAGTCAATAACGTAAGAACTGGGAACAGTTGTGCATTAACGATTCATGTTATGTGGGTATCCAAATCCCTCCTTAAAAACATTCCCTTTGTAAAAATATCTCCAGTTTATTTAAAAAAGAATAAAGGCTGCACAGGCAAGCGTTTCCTCCTTCCTTACGTATGTTTATAATTACAACACTTTTACGAAAAAGGTTAAAAGTTTAGAAATCTGCCGTGTTCTTTCGACCAAAGCAAACGTTACCAACTTATGTAATGTTACGTTCTCTGCTCTTGTAACGGTACAAACGAGAATCGACTGTGTCTCAAAAAACATACAAATTTTGCATTTCTTCGTTCATTTATTTGAATTTTAGCGTAAACTAATAACATCTGCCAACAAAATGATAAAATGTTCTTTTAGATGTAACTTTATTTTTATGTTAGAAAATAAATGCTTATTTTGTGTTAAGCTTTGCGTGATAATTCGAGTCATTCAAAATATAAAAACGTAACAAAACCTTAAATTAATTCACAAAACGAAAAAAACAATAACATATAACAATTAAAAATTATATAGCTCGGATTATTAAAATACGTACATACATATGTATATTTGGTGGCTGCACAAAATTCAGTAGCGCCTTGCTGTGGTTGGACGTGGCACGCCAGAAGTGCGGGGGCGCGCAGATTTTGCACGCACCGGATTTGCCACACCATCTGTATTGTAGCTAAGATAAACATGTGAGAGATCGATAAATTCCTGCTTATTGGTTGTTTCCTGCGGCTCAGCGATGTGTTTGCGCATATTGTTACCAGTGTAGGCAACGCATTTCAACTGCCACTCGCCGATGTCTTCATTCCAGTGAGTATACTGATTTATCATTGACTGGTACTCCTTGGGTATGTAAGAATTAAGCACCAATTCACATAGAGCCAATTCGCGTGATAAGCTGCGTATATTTTCATAAATGCCTTCCTTCTCGCGCTGATGCTCCTGCTGTTGATCGGCTAATTCGGATTTAACGCCCATTAGCATTTGCATTACTCGATGAATTTTCTTTGTTATGCCGGTGCTTGCTTCTTGCAGTGACGAGTATCGTTCTTCAATATCTATGCGTTCAGTTTCTTTTTGCTGCAATGTCTGACGCAGCGTTTCCTCAGTCTTTTCACGTTCTTCTAATTCGGCCAAGGATTGCTCAAGTAATTTCTCCTGGGTTTGCGCCTTCTCAAGCAAGTTTTCTCCACCAACTAATATTTTGCCTTCAAGTGACATCAGTTTATTGCGCAATTGTTCTTGCTCAGACTTCGCATGTTCAATTTCGCGTTGATGTTCCCGTGCCTGTCGCTCTTTTTCCTCCTTTTCAGCATCGCTCTTCTCGCGTTTTTTCGATTTTTTGCCATTGATTGTGGGGGTTTCCTCAATTTCTATTTCAATGTCGCCCTCATCCTCATCAGCATCTTCATCATCTTCCTCAGATATTGGATCTTCGTGATTGCTCTCTTCCAGCTGTTTACGTAAACGTGCTATTTCCTCCTGGAAATGACGCAACAGCGCATCCTTTGGTTCCTCATTAACACGCATACGGTTCTGTATATTCTTGGCGCGACTAGCGTATCGCAGCGTAGAAATGGTTTCCATATAATTAGTGTCTGCTGGACTAATTGTGGCGCACATCACCGTTTTCGAATTGCCACCTAGTGAGTCTTGCAGCAAACGTGTCAGCTTTGAGTTACGATAGGGTATATGGGTGCTTTTTCCGTCCACCAAAGCACTTATTACGTTACCCAATACAGAAAGTGATAAGTTAATTTTGGTTGCTTCTTTCAAGCGTTGCCCACTTGCCTGTGTCTTACTCTGCCTCTCCGAGCCCGCCAAGTCCACTAGCTGCAGCTTACCCATTCGTACATTTGTCATGTCACCCTGACTCAGCTCGCTACTCTCTACTGTAATCGAGAAAATGGCATGTGAACGCGATGATTCTTGATTCATTTTTGTAGCACCAACAGCACGATTTTTGTTGCCCAACCGCATAATATTTTCGAGATCATCTGCATTATGCACAACATAGCCGCTTAGATCTTTTACGAATACGCCAATATCGGGACGTTCTTTTACTTCCAGACTTTTGCTAACATCTTTGCCCAGCAAGTCACGTACTTCTTCATTGTATATCTCCATATAGCTTACACGTACCAAAAATTTCTGATTTTCTCGAGCTTTAGCAATGTGTCCAAAGATGTGCGCAAATGCATTGGGTATAATGCCTTTCGTTTGTGGTGAATCGGGATTGCCCGACATGGTGTAGGTTTTGCCTGTACCTGTTTGTCCATATGCGAAGATGGTGCCATTATATCCCTCCAGCACCTTTTCAACTATAGGACGTGCAGTGTCAACATATAAATCGAGTTGGTTGGAGTCGCTACTGAAAACATTGTCGAAGTAGTATGTTTTTGGCGGCTCATTGGATGTTGCGTTGGGTTTTACGGCTGTGATGGCTCGATTGATTTTATCCACTTGTATAACATTAACAGCACCACAGTTAATTTCAGATTTCTCCATTGGCCGGACACGCACTACAACTCGAACATTTTCAATTTCATCGCCCTCCAATCCGACGTTGGGTATTTGTGTTTCTTGTGGCATTTTTTCGTGCGTTGGTTTTATGATTAACAAAAACTTTATTTAATTTGTTAGGTTACAGAAAAACTGCGGAGTTTTGTTTCCCCAATTTGCGTTGCCATGAACAGTTTATTGATTTTCTCAGCAGCTGACTAATGTTTTTCATTTCGCTTCCCTTTTCACGATATCTGTTCTCAGCAAGATGCACCGTGTGTTCTCAGTACCCAGGGTTGCATTGTTTGTACGTAAATATATTATTGTTGGCCACTCCATTTCATAGTGATATTGGGCCGTATGAATAAAAATAAGCAATTGCTTTTTCTTAAAATTTCAGATCTTTTACTCAATTTATTCAAACAAAATTGAGATAAAAGGTATGAACTTTTAAGAAAAAGCAATTGCTTATTTTTTATTCATACGGCGCATTGTTTACCGCTTATGTTTATTTATTTATTTTTTAAGAATTTTTAATTAAAATATAGTTCATTCTCTAACAAAACCCACATAAACTTAAGTTTAAAACTTTGTATAAAACTAAAAAGAAAATCAAAAAATTTTCATCTAAATTTAAGTTTTTTTCAGAAGTATTTGGCTTTTTGAGTTACAGTTTTATATCCCATTTTGGTGTTTTACCGTCGATTTTTTATATTTTTTTTGCCGGAGTTTCACGGTTTTATTCCATATAAAAATTAATTTTTCTATTAGTTACGTGTAAGCAAATGCGACAAAACAAACATTCTCAAAAATCAACGGCAATTTTTAACCACTTGAAGCTTGCATATTTATTCTTAAACTAAAATTTAATCAATAAAAATTTGCTTTAGCTTTTTGGTTCATTTTTGTATAGTTTTTTTTTTTTTTGAAATTGTTTCTTGGTTTTAAAATGTAGTTTTCTATTGTTTGTGATGAGTAGACTCAATGGGCAGTTGAAACGGCTGAAGAAATCGTTAGTATTTTTTAAATTAAATGAAGTACAAGTTTCAACCGGCTAAAAATCGTGTTGATATTTTAGATTTTTTTTTTGATACTGCTTTTGCGTTTATTTTATATAACAGGTGCAATTTCAAAAAACTGGCGCTGATTTTTTGAAATTTTGTTGCTAACGGTCATAAGAAATTCATGCTTATATGGAAAAAATGCTAAAATGCGTCACCGAAAAAAAGTCCTCAAAAAGCAACGGGATTTTTTAGCCGTTAGAAAATTTCATTTCATAAAGCGGCATTTAAATGAGGCGATTTTATATGCGATTCAACATTGCTCAAGAAAAATCGCTCGTATAAATTGTAATTCGAAAATCGCTTGCCTTAAAGTACAAAACTGCATACTCGAAAATTTTCTAAACATTTCTAGTGTATGTTAAATTAAAGTATAGAAATTATCACCATTTCTGTATTGCACTAAGTTAATAGTGATTTCAGAATCTTTTTTTTTTATACAGAATGCATTTTTATAAAAATGCATTTTACAATTACGTATGTATATGTATATCGTCGCCCGTATTCTGGTATTCTGGGTTTTGGTATAGCATAGAACATCTAAAGGTTAATCAAGTCAACCCAATAACTCAAACTGATAAATTTGCACATTAATGCTTCTGGCGGCAGAATCGACCAGTTATTATTCATATCATCGATTCTAGATTGCCTTTGTTTGATTTTGATTTCCCGAAAATCTTTTTTTCATTAACCCCATTTTGATAAAAATTTAATAAATTCACTGTGGCGCTGTCCTTAACCCAGCGCAGAAGAAATCGGTTCACAAACAAAAACCAAACATTAAAAAATAAACAAATATACACGACGATTTCGAAGTCGGTTAAAATTAAATATTTTTCGCTAACGAAATTAAAGGGCAATAAAGAAGCGTCCGACTAAAATTAAATGGATAAAATAAAACTTAAGTAGTATTTATAAAGACTGAAAAAAATTAAAATAAAAAAAAGTTAAAATAAAAAAAACTAATGCACATGGTTCCATCCAGGGTCGAACTGGAGACCTTCTGCGTGTAAAGCAGACGTGATAACCGCTACACTATGGAACCAGCTGATGAGTTGCTGCCAAAATAGCCATATCAGAGTAAAGCAAACGCGGCCAAAGTAATTGCGCTACTAAGCAAGTTTGTGTGAATGTACACAACATACATGACGAATAAGCTGCATTTCGAGTGTCAGTGTGACCAGAAACCTTCAAAAAGAAGTCAGATAGGCTACAAAAAGTCGAAAAAGTAAGAGTTCAGCTAACGAGTAAAATACACCGCTCAAATGGGTTGACAAACAAAGCAATCTCCTGACCAACGAAAAGGAAAGAAGTGGACGTCCCGAGAGACGAAAAAAAATACCATATAATTATTATGAGGAGACGTAAATCATATTCGTATTGAAATAAACGTCCCGAGAGACGAAAAAATATAAAAATCCCATATATGTAATTATTATGAGAGGACGTAAATAATTTCCGTCATGAAATAAACTTCCCGCGAGACGAAAAAAAAACAAAAGTCTCATATAATTATTATGAGATGACGAAAATAATTAACATTTTAAAATAATCGTCCCGCGAAACGAAAACCACTTTTCCATTGTTCTGCAATAGTATAGAGCAATATTTAATTTTATTTCTTATAATCGTTAAGGTCTCTGTGAATTCAGATTATTTTTTGTTCTTTCGTCGGCCCTGCCCTTAATCCGGCACTGTATATACATAGATGATCGCTTAAAGATTTCTGAAGAGATCCGAATGATGCACGGTGATATATATGCACAATTTATATGCTTATATCCAAAAAGTGAAATCTTACTTATGATTTAAATCAAAAGGAGCGCAATTGACCTGTAAGGATGACGTTTAAAATTTTAAAATAATATTTTAAATTAAGTTTACAATGCGTAAAGTGAAAAGTATACCCAAGACTGCAATCTCGTTAGGAAATGACACGGATACGACCACTGTGATTGATAAAGCGTGGAAAACTCGCGTTTATCGTTCGTCAAAACAGGCATGTTTGTACAAGCTCAGCATTCTTCTAGGTGAGCTGTAAACAATCGAGGAACCCATTTTCGCTTATATCAGACATTCACATGTCCACATAACTATAACGTATGTGTTTCAAGCAAGGACGGAAAATAATCATTATTTTTTAAATCTTAACCAAAAAATCAACAAGTTGTAATCGTCGTAAACAAATTTTAATTATACTCACGTATTGGTTTCCTACTGGAATTTACAATGAGTTTTATTTTTCGAGTTTAATCAATAAATATTAAAAATAATAATTACTATTTGAGTTTTATTTTTTCGCCCAAAGGAAATTATTATTAATCGATTTTTATTTTTTCTATCACAAATAATGATTATTTTATGATTTTTATTTTTTCGCTCAAGGTAATAATTACTATTGAGTTTTATTTTTTCACTTAAGAATAATGGTCATTCAAGAAACTCAAAAGCTATACCAAAGTGATTTCCGACGTATGCTTTTTAGAGGTAGCGACACCCTAATAAAAGGGATAAGTACCAAACTTCAGACCAAAATTTCAGTAGATTGCATCTGTATGGCCTTTTCAATTTTATTATTATTCATTAGTTTTCAGTGGAGAAATAAAACTCAAAAATAATGATTATCTCTGAGCGAAAAAATAAAAATCAAATGAGAATAATTTCCGAAAAAGTCGGATGAGGAGATTTGGTGATCTCCGAAATAGCTATCACTTCTACTATTTATAAATTATTGTTAATTGTTCCACAATAGTTTTGATTAAAAAAACTGCCTCAAGCTTAATAAAATTCTTGAAAATAATAAAACTCATAAAATAATGATTAAGTGCTGATTTAAATTATTTTACTCATACTCATTTTACCGTCCCTGGTTTCAAGCTTAAACTTCGACTACGTACATACATATCGTTATTATAGGTTATTATAGTATGGAAACGGCGTATATTTGCGGTGACCATCCGTCCTTTATTTTAAAGGACAGTTCTTTATTTTAACTCCCTGTCCTTTATAATTTTTGTCAAAATAAAGGACGCCATTTGTCCTTTATTTCTTAAACTGTCCTTTAAATTAGCTTGGGATTTTGCAGAGGTCAATTTTTAAACATAGAATATGAAAAAATAAAAATGTCCATAATAAAACAGAATGAAAACCTTCGTCAGTTTGCTTTGCACCCCACTTAAGGGTCCCGAATCCTTAATAATACTGATAAGCGGAAATGTATGTAATTGAAAAAAATTTTTTACTAATATTTAGACACTATTTACTTTTAGACATTTTTTTTTTAGATTATGGCAGCAAAGGATGGCGAAGTCCTTGATAAGGATTTGGTTTCATTTTTTGGAATCGGTTAAAATCCGGTTACAGAGCCTTTCGAGAAGAGGAACTTGTACAATTTAATAATGTAATTAACTGGCAAATATTTGATCTAAATTACCATCATACAAGTTGTATGTTCGTATTCTAAAATCATTGGGAAAAACGTCCTTTATTTTACGTTCGTTAATATGGTCACCGTACGTATCTTATATACATCGTCGCTGAAATGCAAAAAAGCCACAACTGACTAAAATTTTTTAATGCATAAAACGATGTGGGACTTATAATTCGATGAAATGCATCATAATCAATCAAAAAGTGAATTTCAGAGTTACGCCCTTTCCATAGTACACTAACGATATGTTAGAAAATTTCGTGTGTGAGCGGCATGCACAAAAGAATTCATTGTCAGAACTTTAGTGATATCCGAATGTACTCATGTATGTATGTATGTATATTGAATGATTTCATAATGTGGTGAAATTTTTTTGTGTAATGTAGTTTTTTCTCTAAAATTTACATTCATTAATACAAAAGAAAAATAGCGTGAATTGAAATTGCAAGTGTAAATAATAATAAAAAGTAAGGAAGTTGCGGTCTGCGGCTGTGTCGAAGGCTTTATACATACCCTTCATGAATAATAGAAAGTTTAATATTTTTAATCCGTTGTATTGGGATATACCTATTATACATTATACTGAATTGGTATTGATGATTTTCTCTGTTAACATTTTGTTTATTACATTATGATACCAATATTTATATATTATGATATAGTTTGGTAACAGGAAAATACCTTTTAGAAATAAATATATATAAAGTTATAATACCATTTCATATTCTTGACAGGTATAAAAACAAATATCCGCAAGTAATTATAAAAATAGAACGCTTTTACCTACTACTGCAGCGATTGGCGCAATCATGAATGAGCTGATGACAACACGTCCAAGTCACTAACAATCACCTGCGTATATTTATGCATGTATCTACTACATACATACTTACATACATACATCATACATTGGTGCTTACATACGAACGTAAATTAGGCATTTACATACATATACCATTTATCACTGTAATTGACAATCATTTGATATTTTAAGTACTTGCTTCGGCAGGTGTAGTGCAAGTACATACATATATGTATATACATACATACATACATATATTGATTCCGTAAAAATTCTCTTGCTACCTGTATTGATGCGCATATTTATTAACGAAATTCTACCTCAATGTTCAATCTGCTTGCAGATGTATGTATGTATGTACATTAGGGTGGTCCAGAAATGCATGTGAAAAAGTAAAGTCGGAATTTTTATGCTCTCACCCCTAGGATTGTTCAATACCGAAATTTTTATTTTAAAATTAAAAAATATTTAGAGGTCGCTCAAAGCGCCCAAAGTTTTCCACGTTTTTTTATGGAGAAAAAAACCACATTTCTTAGAAATGGTATAGAATAGCTAAAAATCAATATTTTTCTACCAAAAAACTCTGTTTATCTGCAGGAGATTCCCAGTTGTTTATTTAACCATTTTTTCCTGGCAACTATAATTTATAAGTCCGCCGAAAACCCCGAAAAATGCAATGAGGCGACCAATAAAAAATCGTTAGTATTAAAAACTGGTTAAATATATAATTGGGTATTATTATTGAAGGTCTCCTGAAGAGAAGCATAGTTTTCCGATCGAAAAATATTGATTTTCAAGAATTCTATACCATTTCTATGAAAAGTTGTTTTTTCCCACATATAAAAATACATGGAAAACATTGAGCGCTTAGAGCGACCTCTAAATATTTTTTGATTTCAAAATAATAAAAAACAGGGGTAAATTTTTTTCGATATAGAACAATCTTAGGGGGTGAGAACATTATAATTCCGACTTTACTGTTTTTGGACCACCCTTATGTACATAACAGATTTATAAGAATGTATGTAAGTAAGTTTCTCGATTACATATCTACATTTGAATTATGCCTTATCAATATTCAATAACACGCCGCTACATACCTGTTAGTCTTGGCAACAACACAGCATTTAGTTAGAGCTTTTGGGGAAATCCTTTAGCATTTGCTTTTATCAGCAGTTCCCGAGCTGATAGGCGCTTTCCTCCGTATCTTTACAGTGCAGTTACACGATCAAGAGCTTGGTTTTAAATTGATCAGCTGCGACGCAAGCTGCACGCAACTTGATAGTAAATTTTAGTTTCAAGATGCCATCGTCAAGGAAACCACTTAAAATTTTCGCCTCATTCTTCTTGACAATTTTTTTTAACTTAATTTTGGAGAACAGACTAACTGTGATCAGCTGTTTAATATGAATTTCAAGTTGCCTCACGGCTTGAAAGGAAAAATTAATATCAAGTCGACGTTGCCGCTGTGAAAGTGTGAGTGTGTTAGTAAAAAGTGTGACTGTATTGCAACTTGCTTTCAAGTTCTTGATACCTGTAACCTCCAACCCTGCAGGAAAACCGCGGACTAGTGAATCAAATTTCTAGTTCCGTACGAGGTCTTTATTGCCAAAAAGGAACTAGTCCGATTGGAACTAGATCCCCACCAGTCGAAAATCGGCGAAAAGTGGTACTTTTAAAAGACTATTTTTTTCCGAACTAGTCCTAAATTCTATAGTTCCGAACCAGTTCTAAAATCGACAGACGAAAGAAAAAAGTATCATGATTTTTCAATCTTTTTGGTTCTTCCGTGTGTGCGATTTTAAGTCATTTTTGAAGAAATGTGATTTCAATTTGAAATTAACTTTGTTTGAATGATTGTAAGAAATGTACGTTTACATACCTTTAGATGTAAGCTGAGTTTGCAGACGTGCTCGCTGTTATTTCTTACATTCCAGACGGTCCCAAGATGTTGAAATGTTAACACAAATTTTAGTTTTGTATTACCAAGCTATGAAAAAGCATCTGCGAAGCGCAGAATAGAAGCGTATTTGAACGAAAAAGCCGCCGAACACATACCTATGCAAAGTAAACCAGCCCCCCGCTGCATCCCTTTTTCGATAGTTCCGAACTTGTTCTAAATTCGACAAATAAGATCTAGTTCGTTCTGCATCCCTTTTTCTATAGTTCCGAACCATTTCTAAATTCGTCACTTTAGATATAATAGATTTCTAGTCAAAAAAACTGAAAAAATAGTCTTTTAAAAGTACCACTTTTCGCCGATTTTCGCCTAGTGGGGATCTAGTTCCTATCGGACTAGTTCCTTTTCGGCGATAAAGACCTAGTACGGAACTAGAAATTTGATTCACTAGTCCGAGGTTTCCCTACAGGGTATCTATATTTTAATCGATTTTGTTAATGATTTTTTATAGATTTTATAATCGATTTCGTTATCTATATTTTTATTGATTTTGTTATCGACATTATTATCGATTTTGTTGGCGATATTTTTATCGACTTTGTTATAGATTTTTTTACCGATTTTGTTATTGATTTTGCAATCGATATTTTCGGAACCTATCGATATAATAAACGATATTATTTATCGTTTTTTTATCGATATTTTAATCGATTTTGTTATCGATATTTTTATCGATTTTGCTATCTATATTTCTACTGGTTTTGTTATCGATATTTGTACCGACTTTGTTATCGATTCTGCTATCGATATTATCATCGAATTTGTTATTGATGTTCTTATCGATTTTGCTATCGAAATTATTTATTATCGCTTTTGTTATCGATATTTTTTTCTTAGTGTCTGCTTTCGTTGTTGACTTGGATGTGCTCTTAACCATATCACTAATTCTACGTTTAAATTTAGCGGCTGTTTCTCCGATATAGCCTGCAGACCAAGACGAAGGCGCTGGACTGTTCCTTTTTAGCTGAACTCCTCGATTGAGTGAACACCAATTTATTTCATTGAGTATCCTGTAGGGTGAACTTATAGATACTTTTGTACTCTCTCACGAAGAGAAAGATCTGAAGGGAGATTCATTGTTAATTCAATAGTTCTGAACATTTCGTGTTGCCATTGATAACTTACAGCGTTGCCAATGTTAATGAAATTAAATTCCTTAGCCAAGCGGTGAGCAGTTTGCTTTCTGTATACGCATCGATAACTCTCACCACACATTTTGGGACATGTCACAACGTCAAAAATTAAACATTTGAATTTAGGAAGTCAGTTCCGATAGTACCACCATCGATAGTTAAAAAAAAACCATCGATAGTCGATAGGTATCGATTTTTTCGGTTTATAGCCTGATTTTGGCAACTTAGCTTAACTTAACGTAACTTAGAACTTAAAGAATCAAAATGATACAGACTTCGACGTGGCATTAAGTTACGTTAAGATTCGGCTGTTCAGATAGTATAAGCAACATCCATGTAAGAGAATTTTTAAAGGATAGCCTCTAAGTTACGGAATGACGATATGAGTACTACTCACATGAGTAGGTATCGATACTTTGATGATCTCGGAAAGTCCCAGGAAGAGGAAAATTTTTACATTTCTAAAGCAAATTATTAACCTTCAACCTTTTTCTTTTCTATTTCCAGCGTTTGTCGTACAAGTCTTGTGCAGATAGAACAATGAAATTTCTGTTGTGCAGAGTTTCTCCGGCCAGAGCAGACACACTGATTCATACCAACATCAAAGTCAGTGGTGGTTTGACGTTAACAGTCAGGTATTACATACTTACATATTCATGTCTGTCTGCCTGTCTAGCTGCATTATGTCTGGGCACTTACTGTGTACTATGTACTATACATGCTTTCACACATGCATATGGATTTACCTCCATACATACATATGTACATATTTATATATGTACGATCGCTTGATGCATATAATCGTATCTACGAATATGAGAGAGATTCGAGGAGTACCTATTGATGTTACCAAGCTGAAAACTTCTCCGCCAGCCATCACAGTACTATATATACATACATACATACATACATATAGTATGAGCATATCGCCTATAGTCGGGTAACAGCGGATAATAATTGCTCGAAACTGTGGTGGTCAGGCGAACCGCACGAACCGGGAACAACAGTCTAATCATCATCGTTGATCGTTAAAGAACGTGAAACGCGTATAGAAAATCCGAAAAATCAAGTAAGAGATATCGTCTATTAAACGTACAAATCGATGTCAAAAATCGTCTGCGAGAAAATTCGGTTTGCATGCATTCATTTGTGCTAAAAATAAAAGTAGAAAGCAGTATACTAAATACAGAGTATTGAATATATGTACGATCCATCCAGCGAGATCAGTCAACCAAATCTGAATTGAAATAAGCGAAAATCTGAAGTACAGTAAAAATTCCAAAAACACAAACAAAAAATCATCCTGTAAACTGTGACTTGTGTACTGTAATTTCATCTCGCATACAGAGAGATAATATACAATAACACTAATAAAAGGTTTAAACTGTAGAAACAGCTGTTAAATATTAAAAAAAAAAATATCCAAAAATACAAAAGAAACAGTGTTCGAAGTGAACAAAAGTTAATCGTGTTAATTAAATTTGCAATTGCGATCGCATCAACGAAACCAGAGTACAGTTTTAGTTGAAGCAAACGAGAGTTAAAAGTAACAACGAACAAATCATCAAAGTAGTTATAGCTGGAACGTAACGCGGAAATTTTACTGAAAATTTTTGCATTTTCCAATGTAGCCGTTTGGGGAATTTTAACACGAACGTGGCCGTTTTGGATGTTTCGTGTTAATTACTTACTTAGTAAATTTCATCGATAGCGGTAAATGAATGTAAATACATACATATTTGAATATTTTCACTTTGCTCTCGTATTCGATCTGAAAGAGTGAACATTTTCGCACTACCATCTACATACTACCTACAGCACATTAAAATATTTCCGTATACAACATTTTTGGCTCACTTTGCCTACAAGCGCACACGCTAGTCACACCAGCAAATCACTTTAAAAAAAAAACGATAAGTCACGAGAGTTTGGAATTTTTGGTAAGTAGCACATTTGTTTATAAATACCTACAAAAAACATTTCTATGGTTGCTAAGCTGACATTGGAAAAAAATTTATTTGCAAATAAAAATAAGTTGAAGACTCTAGTACATATATACATATTAAAGGTGGGCGTGGGACTAAATATTCCCGCTATCTAACACTAAGTAAAATTCGTATTCATTTCAATTTAATTTTAAATAATATGTACATACGTATGTATATCGTCACCTTTATGCCAAAAGCATGAATGTGAAAATTTATCAGTTTTGAGTTATTGGATGTTGACTTGATCAACCTTTGGATAGAACATGTTATAACAAAGCCCAGAATACCCTGCGTACAGTGTTGCCAAATTTTTTTTCCAGCTATACGGGACAAATGCATAATTTGTCCCAAAAATACGGGATTTACAAAAATTTAACGGGACAAATGAGAAATAAAGGATTTGTTTGAAAAGTCCAACTACGAATCATATATTAACAAAGGTCATCTATTTCCACGAAGTAATGCTCAGACTAGTTATAAGCTTATGATAAATTTCGTTTATTTCATGGAAATACATTTTAATTTATACAAAAATATGTATGTATGTACGTAAACATATAATTGACAAAACCATATAAACAAAGTAAGAGATACTGCTGTTAATAATTTTCATTTAAAATATGGGTCCATCTATATCAGATACCACATAAATAAAAGTTTCAAAGCTTGCAAAAAGTTCACAAAAATTAATGAAACTTAAAAAAAATTTTGATATTTTTAATTAGCTATCCTAGAAAGATTTCGATTATGTGGGTTAAAGCCCATTCAATTTCAGTACAATAAAGTTTCAAGTCGCTAAAAATTACAATTGATTTTTAGGTTTTTTTGTGGAGGCTGTTGCGCATTTTCTTCCATATAAAAGTCGGTTTTGTTCATGCATTATGTGGAAAAAAATTTGCAACACCCTCCCCAAAAAAAATTCTAAAAACTTAACGGTAATTTTTAGCTTTATTTCTCTTACAGAGTTGCATGCAATAATGCTTGCTAATGACCTACTCACAATAGCCGCGTTAAACCATGATCATGTTGAGTGAAGTTTATAGGTTGACAAGAATAATGAAATTGTCGAAAATAAGGGCAAAATCTTGTCCCGGCGGAACATTTCAAATTTAACGAAAAATTTGGGACATTTGGAAACGCTACTGCCATATTTTACAGTTCCAATTGCATAAATGTAGAGTTGAGTCTCGTAGAAACAAACAGACTCCCAAAATAAAAGTCTTTGAAGACTTAAAAATATTCATATCGCTGATAATTATTATGAAAAGACTTCTATTATATAAGTCTTAAAATAATAGTTATCGATGACTTAAAAAATATTTTCTCACACTTAATTATTATCCAAAACCTTTATAATTCTTACGAAAATTTTGATGACTTTTTTTAAAACTCCAGCATGAAATAATTGTTATTCTGGGTCTCTGGTATAAACTCTTCAAGGCACTGGTTGTGCACTATCCTGTGGCATTCAAACTATACAAGTGCTCAGATCTCTACCGCCAGTAATATCCGCCTCGCCCCACTCAGTGTTATACAGTAAAACCCAAAAGAGAGAAATTTTAGCAAAAGTACGCGAACGCAAAATTAGCAAAAACTTGCAAGTTTTTAGTACAGCTGATCGAAATTTTGTTTACATGCAAAAGCATAAAACAGAAAACATGAAAAGAATATAAATTAAAAGTTTTCCAAAAGCAATTTGCTAATCAAACATGCGTAAATGAGTACTTGCTTTCTTGCGATACATTTGCAGTTCTACTAAGTTATTTCAAACTTAAAAATCATAATAAATCTAAAATAATTTTCCATATTTTCATAAATTGAAAACAGATGACCTTGATCGGCTGTTTTTCTTGGTGGCAAATGGCTGCTGGCTAAAATTTTTCACTGTACCAACATTCGTTTCTTTTTAGTCTGCAGGTGACCTTTAAGGCTTCTCCACGTAGGAAGACACAAAATGCCGGTAAGTGAAGCAGTGCGTCAAGAACACTATACACTAGTCAAAAAAATTAAGGGAGGTTTTAAAAATAGGAAACTAAAGGTAAATAAAGAGGCTATCCGATCTATATGCCGGCCTAAATGAACAAATTTTTTTCAATCCCGTGGACCAAAAAATTCGCAAAAATATTTTTTTTCGCGCTAAATGCCAGGATTACATCAAAATCCTAAAAATTTTTAGCCAAAGAAAATTAGAATCTACCAGGTTCACAGGCTCCCGTGGACTCCTGGAGGTCCACCTGGACCACTTTGGGAAACACTGGTCTACGGAAAATAGGAAAAGTAATTACAGCAGAGAAAAAGAACACGCCACCTTTGGGCTAGGTCGATTCTGTTTCGAAGGTACTGGTACGTTTGAATTACATTATTGTTGTTAGGGTTTTTTTTTTATAAAGAGTTTCCGGCGGCACTTTATTTCCTGAATAGTGGAATATCTGAGAAATTCGAATACGAAGAATAACAAAGTCCAGAACTCTATAGCAGCAGTGGTTACCTTTTTTCGAGTACCTTCTTCAAACAAAGTGGACCAAGCGGGTGAGCTGTATGAAAATGCAACAAGCAGATAACTACTGCTAACAGTATGTGTGGCTTCATACAGTGTAACTGCATTATTATGAAATCTGCAGTATAATGTTTTCTCAGCGTGCAACATCGGAGATGTCTCCCTTTGAGTTCGCTCAAGCTAAGGTTAATAAACAGTTTAAACGCGGCCTGTACAATAGTACGAGTATATGAAGTCACACACTAAGTACAAAGAATGCATGTATGTATGTATGTATGTATCTACTACATGCTTAAACTTCATTAAAAGTTACTAGGAGTTTTATTTACATGTAAACTGTTTAAATTGACGATTGACACTTAGATATCTCTATGAGACTCGAGTAGTCTGTGACAAATTGCAGACAAATACAATTATTGGCTTGTGAAGCCAGACTTTGGAACCCATCAACTTCAATTGCTTGTATATATGTGTACATATATTATATTCATTCTTCGTCGCATTTTTACATGCATAAATAAGTATGTATTAACAAAGTATGTATAGTGCATGATCTCTTCTTTTATAATTTGATGATTTTGATGTCCAAATCGCATGTGACCATTGTGTCTCAGGCGAAGTTAATACCCTTACTGAATGCAGATGCCTTAATTTGTTAAATTGGTCGCTTAATTGAGTTGATCAATACATTGAAGTAGATGTTGGTAAACATACATACATTTTTACATTCTTATATATATTTGTTTATACATATGTATGTATGGACACTTGCTCGATACATGTAGGTACATCTGCTTTGGTCGAGATTATTAATTCAAGTTGTTTATTTTTTAAATGTTTGCGCTGCCATGAACTGTTTGTTGATAATATCCTAACGGGATGCACTAGTGTACATACGTATGTATGTACATTAAAAAACACGTTTTTTGTTGTTCAAAAAATTGCTGCGAAAAAAATTTATTGTGAAATTTTATTACTAAAGTTGAAGACTTAATTTGCATAGATCTACTTTTTGACGATATACTATATGTATGTATGTACATTAGAGTGGAAAGAAATAAATTTCGAGAGTTAGGGTTAGGGGCACCTTTCAAAAGCTTTCCTCTTGTCGAGAGGTGCCTTTACGTTTCTAAGTATGCTGTTACAGTCGTTTTATTAACATCTTCAAATAAGTGTAAAAAAAACCACTGTGGGAGGAGTTAAAGGGTTAAAAATTCCTACGAATTTTTCACTTGATTTTACCAAAGATCTCTGAAGGCAAGATTTCGAGTTATTTATTATTTCTTAATTTGAACTCACATACATTTATAACGGCGTATGAGTTTTTCATCTTCGGTGACCCCTAATAATAAAATTTCTAAAAATTTGTCTAGAAAATTTTAACCCTGCATATGCTATGAATTAATGAACTTGCGCGTCCTTAAAAATAAGGTTCCAAAGGACACCTTATGGTATGAGATTAAGAGTTTTAAAGAATTTGAAGAACTTTGTTTATACTAAGTATGGCTACGTCACAAAATGGAAAACTTCGAACAGTGGCTCTATTGGAAAATGTTATAAAAAATAAGCAGATCTAGTTATCTGTGGTTGCATATGTATGTCACTGAAAAGGGAATTTATAGATGTTAGCAACGGTATATACATAATTTACCATCGGCCCTATGCTGAATATCGTCATCGTCAGTAAAAGATCGTTCCACAGACTGAATATATGGTCGCATAGAACCAGGATTTATTTTCTTGAATAACGGATTAAATAAATTAGCGCCTTTTAAGACCTCTACAATTCTCGTATCAAACATATTGCGTTTTTCGACCCGTCCTAATGTACATACATATGTATGTATGCAGACCTCGGAGAAAATTTTAAGTTGGTGCTAAGTAGATTTTTTCATAAAAATACTGTTGTTTAGTTTTTATCTTATCACATATGAACCTGCTTATCAGTTCTTAGAGTTTAATACCCGAGTGGTTAGTCAAATAAATCTTTCTATTTTTTGTACATCCATAAGATTGATTTGTTTAATGTCTTTCATTGAAGTGGTTGTCTGAGAGGCTTCTTAACGATGTCACGATAATTTTGCTAAAAAATGGTCATACATACATTTCCTATATGCAGCAACCGCACTTAAATATGTGGCCCTATGCCCAATATCAGGGGTATTCACGATCTGGTGCATACTGTCTAACATGGTACATGAATTTTTACATAAGTAACACAAAAAAGGCTGACTGCCTTTTCTTCATACTTTAATCACAAACAGTTGCTTATGCGCTGTTCTTTGGTTTATGTCATTCTTTCAGCAAACGAGCGAAATATACTTAATCTAATGTACTTAATCTAATATAAAGAAAACATTCAAATACATATGCTAATATTTTACTTTTGAAATACGTAAGAGATCTAAAAAATTAGGAAAACAAATCTCTTAGCGATGCTTACGCAGATGCATTTTATCTTTTGATAAGATTTCGGATCAAGTTCTAAGAAAATTAAGAAAAAAGATAGAAACCTAATTGGGGCGATCTTGGCACAGATTGTCCATCAAATGATCATTTTTAGTATGTATGCTGCTAGTGTGAGCGAAAAGATCGTCGGTAAAAATCGATGTGACAACTAATGCGGAGTTAAAATACTTAATTATCTACAATAAATTTTTGCTATACAAGTGAAAATTTAACTGAGAGTTTAATACGAAAAATTATATCGAAAAAGTGGAAAGTGTATATAACTCAATAAATAAACTAAACGCTAAACTAAATTGTTACTTATTTCGTACGATATGTAAAGTACTTATAAGAACTGAAAACAACCAAACAATAGTCTGTTTTAATCTTCTGTGATATTTTTGGAGCTTAAAACCTAGAAATCGTTTATTAAGTATATAAAATATTACATGTAGTAATACGAAATAAGTAAATTACAAAATTATCGCTCGAATCTTTCTTAGAACAATAAATTGAAGAGTATAAATAAATAAATTAAAGAGTAATTGTTTCACCGATCGCAACTAAGGATTTCACACAAACTATTTATAAGGGGTGATTTTTTAAGAGCTTGATAACTTTTTTTTAAAAAAAAACGCATAAAATTTGCAAAATCTCATCGGTTCTTTATTTGAAACGTTAGATTGGTCCATGACATTTACTTTTTGAAGATAATTTCATTTAAATGTTGACCGCGGCTGCGTCTTAGGTGGTCCATTCGCAAAGTCCAATTTTGGGCAACTTTTTCGAGCATTTCGGCCGGAATAGCCCGAATTTCTTCGGAAATGTTGTCTTCCAAAGCTGGAATAGTTGCTGGCTTATTTCTGTAGACTTTAGACTTGACGTAGCCCCACAAAAAATAGTCTAAAGGCGTCAAATCGCATGATCTTGGTGGCCAACTTACCGGTCCATTTCTTGAGATGAATTGTTCTCCGAAGTTTTCCCTCAAAATGGCCATAGAATCGCGAGCTGTGTGGCATGTAGCGCCATCTTGTTGAAACCACATGTCAACCAAGTTCAGTTCTTCCATTTTTGGCAACAAAAAGTTTGTTAGCATCGAACGATAGCGATCGCCATTCACCGTAACGTTGCGTCCAACAGCATCTTTGAAAAAATACGGTCCAATGATTCCACCAGCGTACAAACCACACCAAACAGTGCATTTTTCGGGATGCATGGGCAGTTCTTGAACGGCTTCTGGTTGCTCTTCACTCCAAATGCGGCAATTTTGCTTATTTACGAAGCCATTCAACCAGAAATGAGCCTCATCGCTGAACAAAATTTGTCGATAAAAAAGCGGAAAAAACCGAACACTGATTTTGGTAATAAAATTCAATGATTTGCAAGCGTTGCTCGTTAGTAAGTCTATTCATGATGAAATGTCAAAGCATACTGAGCATCTTTCTCTTTGACACCATGTCTGAAATCCCACGTGATCTGTCAAATACTAATGCATGAAAATCCTAACCTCAAAAAAATCACCCGTTACATAGGTAAGGAGCATCAGTGTAGCCCAATATTGGCATTTATTTATGTAAGTATGAAAATTTTTAGGAACCTAATGGAGCCCTTACTTACTATTTTACTGGAAGTGGTTTTTACGTGCCGGGTCCCACACCAAGCGCACATCCAATTGCTGTAAAGGTTGAAGTATATATGTATATGTATATGTATGTACTTATGCATACTCTGAGCCAAAAGCACAATGGTTTTTTTCACCAAGTTATGGTTTGATTTTTTTCACGGTCAATAAGTCGATTGTAAGAAATGTGATTCAAGTTGAACATTTGAAAACAAATTCCTATGTCTGGCTTTAGCTGAACATGAAGCGGTGCTTGCTGTTATTTCCCAGCCTGCAAAAAATCCGCAAATCGATCTGAAAAAGGGGCAAACAAGTGGATGAAGTGCAGATTTTTGTCCGTTTACTGATTCCATTTTCGGATACTTTGACGATCTGTTTTTCCACTAAAGTGTGCGGCAGAAATGTATGTACATATGTGCAGGCAACAGTATGTGAAACGGACACGTTTTCGGCTGTTTTTTCTGAAATTTGTCTGATTGAATTTTTCATTCAATACGCTTTCCTTCTGCACTTCACAGATACTTTTTCATGGTTCAAAAGAAATAAAATAAAATTAGGAAGCGCCTGACGGAATTCGGCACCTTCTGGAAGCTAACAAATAGCGGCACACTCCTCTGCACGCTCAGCCACTGCCAACTACGCATGCACGCTTTCAAATGTTTAGCTTGAGCAAATAAAATACAATTATTGCTTTCAAATGACATCATCTTTTTCGAACTATTCGAACGTTTTCCGGATACGAAAATTGATGATAACTGTAGTAGTTTTTTTTAATCGTTTTCGGATATGGAAAATTGAACTAAACTGTACTGTCGGCAAAATTTACGTTTCTTTGCCGAATTCAGACATCGCGGCATAAAGACAACTTCTTTTCGTGCTGTCATAAGCAGCTTTGAAATCGACGAATACATCTTCAGTCTTTCAAACAATACGCTGGATAAGACCTTGTATTTGGTGCGAATGGCGGAGTCGCCTTTCTTGTGGATTGGGCAGAGCACACTTAAATTCCAGTCATCGGGCAGCGTTTAGCTGGCCATATTCTGATGCATGCACCTTATTAGCTCCTCGCCGGCGTGCCTAAATAGATCGGCTGGCAAGCCCGGTCTTGAAACCTTCCGTTAGTCGCCTTACTCTGATAAAATTTTCGGGCGTTTTTTGTCGTCCAGCATCTCAAGCCCACTCACGTATTTCGGCCTCTCCTTATTGCGGCAAATACGTCTCGTTTCCCTCTTCAGCTTCCTGTAACGGTCCCACATGGCCCGCGTCGCGCTCAATCGCAGCGTGGCTCTGTAGGCGGCATATTTTTTCTCTCTGCAGTTTCTTGACACTCCTTATTATACCAGCTGTTCTTTCGGGATGAAAATCCGAATAATTCTTTGGCGGCGGTACTTAATAAGAGCTATAAGTTTACTTAAAAATATATTTAAATTTGGATAGTACCACATACTTTGAAATTGTGGAAATTGTCGATGGTCAAAATTGAAAAAAATAAGAGAAATACGGTTTCTTGTTTTTTTTTTTTAATTTTACCCTGTAAAAATCCCAACAAGCCAAGTCCGACAATAGAATATTATACACTATTTCAAAGGTCTATATATCTTCTCCTCAGATCATATTCGATCTTTGAAATCTTTCTTGAAGTCATTCAAAAACTCATAAATCTAAAAAATCGTATTTTCTGACCTACATCGACAAGTCGCGACCTCTAAATGACCTTAAAAAAATCTATAAAAATAGGAAAAAATATTTCTCATAAAAACGAATAGGGTAGGTAGGGTAGGGTCTTGAAATTTCCAAAAAAAAAGGCATTTTCGATGAGCACCCTACTGTATATATACATTCTTGTTACTGTATCCGACGGATGTCATCCGTTCGGATCTAGCCCTTCACCCTCGCTTCTTATGACAGTGGAAATCGAGAGTGGAAATCGGATTAGATCCGTGGGGATGGCATACCGGGAGGTACCAGGTTCAAGTCCTGGCGCAGGGAAAATTTATTTTTTTATATATTTTTTTATAATATTTCTTTTATTTATATTTTTTATTTAGGGTTTTTTTGTTATTCATAAAATTAATTAAAAAAAAATTTTTGTTAATCTATTTTTTTATGGCACAAGTATTTTCCCATACATTTGTTTCTTTTTTTTTGTAATGCAACTAGATTTGTAAGTCTGTTATTTATATTTAAATTGAAATAATTATTCCTACTTACATTGATCTAACTTTAAAAATCTTAACCACCTCCAAGCGGCCTCGAACCTGCTATCCCAGAACCAGAACCAGTAGTCTTCACGTGACGCCACAGCCGACATTTGTAAGAAAAGCAATTAATTGCGTTTTATTTTAGGCTTTGGCAATTCAAAGGCAGATGTCGCTGAACGGTTAAGTTCTTCGAAAATGTCGAACTGGTAGGCATATACTAGTTTATGAACTAGTATTTTTTCTAACTGGTTTGACTTTTCACTGCAGGGTAAATATAACAACTTTTAGCTTTTTTTGGCACGGCCAATACTGCTAAATAATAACTCATAATATAAATAAACACTCACACAATTCAACATATAACACAGTGTTATTAAAAGCAGATGCTCTATATTTTTCTTACCAAATACTTGAGCTATGAATCGCAAATTATTTGACAGTACTTTCAACACAACCTATTTGAAACTCACTTAAAAAATTTACTTAGAATTTTATTTCCAATCGTAAAAAGGGTAATCAAAATTAATTTAAAAACTTAAGGCCTTATTCATAAAAAATAAAGTAGGTTTAAAGAGCTTTATAAATTGACGTTTTCATACATTTTTCAATTTATAAACCTTTTATAAGACTACTTTATTTTTTATCAATTAGGCCATTAATTTGTTATTTTTCTCGGTTGATTCAAGATGTTTACATACATATATACTCTGTCTTATCCGCACGTTTGTTAGTTTTATAAAAAAAAAAATATTTTTGCTTTAAGGTTCACTTTCACGTGGAACTTTCCTATGCTAAATGACATAAATACATACATACATACATAGGTCTATTCAAATGAATATACAGATGTAGGCATCGATATACGTATGCATGTATGTATATACTAACGATACCTGTGCACCGATCGCTAAAAATGTCTACTTGGCTTTGTTGCCAAGTGTGCGGAACCAAACAAAATTCAAAATTCTCATCTTATATTGGCGATCACATAGCTAAGTAGTTAAAGCCACATATGTGCGAAAGCAAAGTAAAAAAAAAAACGAGACAAATAACTACAGCAGTGCAATGATCTCAAGCAGACAAAATGAACAAACAAGGAGACCAAAGTACAATGTAGAAAGGAGAAGACATTCAGTTTTTCTGAGGTCAATATCCTGGAGCTAATCGTCCTTCTGTGATGACTTGAGGGGACTTTTGCTGCTTTATGTGAATACTCACATACGTACATACAAAAGATGTACCAATGTACCTATAGGTATACTATACACACACTTGTATGTACATACATTCATACATACACTGCCGGCAAAAAGTATTGGCCCAGCAAATTTTTCACAATATATGCAACAATTTTGTTTTCTAATATTGTTCCGCCAATTTTTTACAAAAATATGGTTCATTCTACAATAAAAAAAAAAAACGCAAAAATATAATTAATAAATTTTGTGCAAAACTCATGAAAATTCAGGAAATTTACATGCAAATTTTCAACTTTTTAATCAGATTTTTTAGGCCAATCAATTTTATTATAATAAAGTACAAGTTTTAAGTAGCTAGGAATTACCGTTGTTTTTGGCATTTTTTAGAAAAAATGAAAATGTTTTAGAAAATAGTTAATATGGAAAAATGCTGCTCTGTTTTGAAGATTACCAAAGCATTGTGATGCCGCCAGCATATTTTGACGTTGGTATATGTACATAGTACAAAGCGGACCCGGGTTCTTGTTTTCCTGGTGGTGGGATACTCTTTCTATCTAGCAGTACTTTCGAAGGAAAATACAGAAATTATATGCACGATTGTTTTACTTACTTTTCCATAAGAACTTTAATAATTCTTGTATAACGTTTTTTTTACTATGAACTTTCGAGCTTTTTCTAGCAAAGGCTTCGTCTTACTGAAACCCATAATAATTTTATTTCTGATTACTAAGTATTTTACATACAGGTTGATATAATCCACGTATCCCTACGTCGTTCTTAATTAGTTACACGCAACTGCATAAATACATATGTATGTCTCTGAAGAGGAGAATTCTTTCTTTAGTTTACGCACACATATATGCAGCTACATATCGTCGATGTCTTTGCAAAGCCACCCATCGACCAGTTGCAAAACCGCCTAAATCGCCGTTTTGACTACTACAAAAGGGCTCTGGCTAACATTTTTGTAGCACATTTTAGCCTCTCATCTGCCTACTCCGGCATACACAGCCTGTGTTTCTAACCACTGAGCTAAGTTCGCCCCATGTAAACCGCTATTGTTTTTTTCCGTTCACTGACACTATTTAAATATCCGTGAGGTTGATAAAGATGTCGGATGTGATGTAGTGATCACCGGAATAGCAGCTATAGCTTCTAGCATTGTGAATTACTTTTGTAAAAAGAAATAAAAAATGAAATAAAAAATGGCCTCAAGCTCAAAACAATTGTTAATGAAATATATATGTATGTGTACTTTTGTTCTTTTCGAGTTTATTTACGTGTACATACATACATATGTACTTGTTACATATATAGTATGCATTCGAAATAATTTGTATATACTACATACTGTATGTGTTTTGCCAACAATTGCGTCATAAGTCTCGCGCTCCCGTTTTCTTTGACTTGTTGAGTAAACAATTTAATTTACCTATCAAACTGTCAATAAATCAAAAAACCTTATATACATATGTATACATAGTGAAAACATTTTTGAGTTAATGATGCGGAATTACTTCATATTCGTGCTTTATATTGTTTAAAAAGTTCATTCTATGATCCTTGGTAGTTTCCGTGTAAGAAAAGAATATTCATCGTATTTTTTGCATGGTAGTCGGCTGTTTTTGAATACTGTAAGGCCAGTCACAGGGATTGTAAAACTTGATTTTTTTCTTCTTTTTTTTCAACTCTGGCGAACAGCCATTTTTGGGCCTAAACCATACTATATGTACCATAACATTAGTATCAATACGACGTAGTCGAATTTCGAAAGAATTTTGCTTAAAGTTTCCACTTTTTGGTCGTATAACAAGTTTCGAACGAATTCCATGAACTTTTAAAGTTCTTCTATGTATTAAATTAAAAATATCGCATGCCTATTCTTTTGTCTATGAGTGTATGTTAGATGTAAAAAAAACACGTCTTTTCTCCGTGCATGATTTTCTACATAACGCACGTTTGCTGGAAGAACGTCATAACTCAAAAAATTAAGAACAAGGAAAAACAACTTTTAAGTTACGTGAACGTTTTTTGCCTTGAACAAAAACTAATAATACTTAGCTTAAAAAATCAATAAACATGCTCATAAAGTTAAATCAAGAGGATAAAGCTTTCCCTAAATCGAACTTTGGTCTCATATTTGGGTCAAAGAGTGATTATTTGCTTGTCATAGTTACTAAGCAAAGTAAAGGAGAGTAAAAGTGCAAGAGAAACAAATTATCTTTCTATGCGGCACACTATAACTTCTTCCTGCAAATGAATGATGTACATACCAGGGTGATTGACTCGGCCTTTGTCAACCGGTTTCCACCGTTTTTTGGATTTTGGATTTGGAAATGTTCACTTTTCGAATATCGAATTAACCCGTCAATTCCCATTTGTAGGATTCTGCAATATTCTGATATTTCTTTCACTTATTCATTACGTAATTGTACAAATAAGTGAAAAACATTGTTTTTTTTATTTCATGGCTACTTTTCATTATGTAAGTAAATGACTTTCATCTCTAGACGATCTACCCCCGACAAGACCTATTTGTATTTCGATCCTCTCTAAACCAACTGTTATTTTGACACATAAATTCATCTATAATAGACCGATTCCATATATTGTTTTGCCAATTGTATTTAACATTAAGACACATCGTTTACGAGTTTGGCATCATTAGCTGACCTTCTCATATAAAAAACACTCAAAAACGACGAATTCCACAAAAGCTCGCAATAAAAGTAAAAGATTTCACAGCAACTACAATTGCAAGAAAATTATGTACTTTCCATTGATTTATTAACTTGTTTTCAACAGTAGTATCCTAGGTTATTTGGGGGTATGTCATATTTGATTCCAAAGAATTAATGTTTGGCGATTAAACCTTTCCTAATTGTTTGGTCGAGCTTCTACTCCAATCTTCTGTTTCTTGATGTTGTGGCACAAATAGAGAGATCTACACTTTTTCTCCATCTCCGAAGAAGCCAGTGTCTGCCGAGAGGTAGCAGCTATTTGATTTTTATTTTTTTTTCAGTTGTGGGACATCTAAGCACTCGACTACAGCGGCCAGAACACTACTCAAATCCGAAAAAAGTCAGAAAAAATGCAACAAAGTAATAAAAATAAGTTGAAACAAGATCAAACGTGAAGGTTTCACTGATTTTTATTTGTTTTACTTATGTTCTAAAAAAAAAAACTTTGAACGTATTTGGCTTTGCCCTTTTCTAAATAAAAGATATTTATACTGTTAATAGTTTTATTGTAATTTTTGGTAAGCATTTTCACTGAATGAAAAATATGTAAAATAAAACCAGCTTATCCGGTTTTTTCTTAATTTCAAAACCGGGAACCGAATTTTTTCAAATTGCAATTTTACGAATATCTCGAAAATCGGATTTGGAAAAAGGCGATTAATCGAACACCCTAGTACATACATACAAATGCAAGAATTATTTGCACAGTTCAGCTACAGTTTAATTTTTACAAACAATAATTAAACAAATAAAAATGTTGTGGAAATTTTTAATGTACATATGTTTGTATGTATGTATGACGGAAGCATCTCAAGACCCACGACCCATATGAATGAGGTGAATGCATATTGACATATGTATGTATGTACATTAGGGTGGGCCGAAAATTCACGTGAAAAAGTATAGTCGGAATTTTTGTGCTCTCACCCCTAGGATTGTTCTATATACCGAAAAAGTATATCCCCATTTTTGGTTTTGAAATCAAAATATATTTAGAGGTCGCTCAAAGCGCTTAAAGCATTCCACGTATTTTATATGGAAAAAAAAACAACTTTTCGTAGAAATGGTATAGAATTCTTGAAAATCAATATTTTTCTATCTCAAAACTCTGTTTCTTTTCAGGAGATTCCCAATAATAATACACAATTGTTTATTTAACCATTTTATAATAGTAACGATATTAGGTAAGAGTCCCACATTGCATATTTGGGTAATAGGTTATATTAAATAATGGTTAAATAAACAGCTGGGTATTAGTACCTCAAGTATCCTGAAGAGAAACCGAAAAGTTGTTTTTCCCCATATACATAAATTACATGGAAATTTTTGAGCGCTCTGGGCGACCTCTAATTATTTTTTGATTTCAAAATAAAAAAAACAGGGGTATACTTTGTTCGATATAGAACAATCTAAGGGGGTGAGAGCATTAAAATTCCGACTTTACTTTTTTTTGGACGACCCTACTGTACATTCACAATGTTTGAAATACAAGTACATGTTTTATAGGAAGCGGATATCAATTCTAGATTTATCGAAGTACATTTGGTAGGCTTCTTGAAAATTATTCAAAGTAAAGTGTTTAAAGTAATAAAGACATTTACTCTTTCATCCTTCAGTTTTTCTTTTTATTCATTTGTATCGATCACTGCAATCAATCACGAACAAGAAAGAGGTCCACTTCTAGCTAAATCAATCAGCAGACGCGTCATATAAGTTCGTTAAATGAATGAATAATGCTCGGTAACTTATTGACGTCTGAATATTCTCATTTAAAATGCTTTGCAATTTTATAGCGTTTTTAATTACCAATATGAATTTTTGAAATAAACTTTTACGTACTAGACGTGGAAGTCAATATTTCTTTTACTTTGCATGTAAATGCATTCGTCGTACATATATACTATACATGAGTGTATATGCATCTTACATGCCGATATTAAAATATTTTATTTTACCATAGTACTTATCATAACTATACAACACCCGCATACATATTTGCAAGATTTCAAGTTTTAGCTCTTTATTTTTTTTTTTGGTAATATTACATTTTAATTATGTAAAAAAGATATATAGTTCATGCAAAAACGACATGAATTCAAGTCTACAAAAAAAAAAAAAATTCAGAAACCAACGGCATGTTTTTGTCACTTGAAACGTGCGCTGTATGACTTTTTTGCTGATTTTTTCCAATTTTTATACAAAATTAAAACATGCATTTATATGATTTTTGTTATAGAATGAACTACATATATTTTTATAAAAACAATGAAAATTAAAGCATAAAAAAGTTAATAGTCAAAACTATATGGTTGTCGTATAGTTATGATTAGCACTATAACTGGTTTCATTCATGCCCACTTCTGTCTGTAATTTAAATTTTCCGATTGACAAAGCGTCATACATATGTACATACATACACACATATATACATAGAATACTATAGACCACAAAAACTATAAAGTGCATCTGGATATATGAATTCCATTATTTAGTATGACGTGCTCGGATTTGATAGAGGAATATTTTAAGATACTTTGAATTGCATTTCACGAAACCACTTAAACGAGTACTTTGCATTTTCTTGTGCAATTTTCAGGAAACTCTGTAAATTTACAACTAATCTCTTTCGCTAAAATATTAAATTCAACTCATTAATATTTAAGTGTCAAAGATTTCCTTGCGGAATTATAAGGAATCACCATCAATCATATTTTTATTAAGAAATGCTTACTGGTTTATGCAGTGCTCGTATTATAGTAATTGCATTGCTGCAATTAGATTTAAGGAAATATTTTGTACAATTACTTGAAAATTTGCTATTGGCACAGGTGGCGTATTTCACGCCAAAAATGATTGATGTGTGATTTAAAAGTTTTAAATAGGTTTGCATTTGGGACTTTGGATAAAAAAACACTTTACCGGTCAGTATTACCGCTAAAAATAAGAAAAATCAGGCCGATAGTCTTAGCTACTAGTGCCTTTCGTAATGTAATATAATTATTCATAATTATATTTCTAATAAATAAATAAATAAAATAAATAAAAAAAATAAAAAATAAATAATGATAAAAAATTTGGCAATTTGGCATTTTAAAGTAATGGGCAGAGCTTTTTGCTTTGCACCTGATATGGATACCGGGACACAGTGGCATAATAAGGGTAATCACAATCTGGTGCATATGGTCGAGCATTTGAATATTTCGGTGCATTTGCAAATCTAATACTTGCTACTATGGCAACCGTTTGCACAACAATCGAATCGAAATATGCATAGGGGTACTTCGATTCCACTTTCACCAGCCTTCAAGAAGTGGAGACAAAATTGAAGCATATTGGTACATTCGCCTACAAAAACTGATTTAAAAATGAGAAGGATGCTGACTTTCCCCTAAGCCTAGCCAGGTGCTACAACCTAACGTAAGGGCACTTAACTTTTTCTTCTTCTACTTTACATAGTTTTGGTTAAAACACGAACAATATTTTTTTAGAAGAATAACAAAAAAAAATTTAACTAGATAATCATTGTGAATATTTAAAAAAATCAACACGTGTAGAATAATTTCATTCACGTAAATCATAATGCCTGAGAAATTAGCGAAATTAATAAAATGCCACAAGTGTGTGTCTTTTCGTTGAAAATATACGTATTCGAAAGCAAAAACAAAAACAAAACAGTTTGGATTTTATGTAGATTAAACAATTTCGTAAGCACCAGCAGAGAGAATTTAAATTTTCTTCTCAGAATCAACACTGTAAGTACAAACACTAGGCGACAAATCGAAGTGTACACCTTGTTCTAATATAATATTCAAAATTGTTTTAATGAAAAGTTTTTTGCATTAATTATATATGAAAATATAGTTCCTTCTATAATATAAACCATGTAAATCAAAGTTGCACACTTTTATAAAGTTAAAAAAAAAATAATAAATAAAAAAAAAGGTTAAACTTTTTATTAAAAATTTCTAGAAAATTTTGCTGAAAATTACCGTTAATTTTTTTAAATTTTTTTGTGTTGCAAGTTTCTTCCATATAAAAATAAATTGTGTTTATTTGTTATACGGAAGCAAATTCGCCAAAATAAAATCTAAAATTTCAACGGTAATTTATAGCGACTTGAAACTTTCACTTTGCTTTAAAAATGACTTGTTTATGAATAAGGCCATATAAGTTTAGTGTCTTCAGCGAATGTCTCATGAATTTAGTATTCACAATTTTCTGGCTATAAATTTTTAATAATTATGCAACTGGGGTGTTAGACAAACTTAAAGAGATTCTACAAAATCAACTGTAATTTCTACCCTACTTGAAACTTGCACATTATCAGACTGAAATTTAATGGAGTATAAAACTGTATACTCAAAAAAAAAAACTTAAACACTTCTGAGAAAAATGTTTGAAATTTAGGTGAAAATTTTTTAAATTTTTTTTTTAGTTTTCTACAAAGTTTTAAGCTTGAGTTTATATGGGGTTTGTAAGAGAATGAACTGTATTAAATATAATCGAAAATTCTTTAAAAAAAATATATACACAAGCGGCAAGCAATATCACTTTGCAATGACGTGCTATATATATGACCGATACCACCGTATGCATATGCAGACGAATATTTGCATTGAACGTAGAATAATTTAACAAATATTTGCCACAGCAGTTTACGGTTTATCAGCCGCATTTTAGCATGAGATATCCACACGCGCCAACTACTTCCATATTATTCAGAAAGTTGCATAGATAAATATGTAAATACTTATAGTTAGTATGTAGATATGCATGTGAATTAACTTATAAGTATGGGCGTAGGTGAGCATTGCAGTTAATTGGAGCAGTGTAGATATTGTCATTGTTTTTGACACGTGTACATATTTAACCTGGAATTTAGCTGCAGTGGTGCCAAGCAACTATTGCATAGTTAGCTTTATAAAGTCGTTGGCGCCTTCAAGTTAATTATCATACATACATGCATAATACATACTTAGTCTATTTAATCTCGCAGCAAGTTGTCATAATATTAAATTGGAAAAAAAGCTGCTGAAGCTTGTAAATTTGTAAAGCAAAAAATGCAGTGGAAACACAATCTCGTACAACAAAATGAGGTTTATGCGGCTGTTAAGAAATCGAGTACTTGGTACAAAGTGATTTATTGCTTGAATGCACTGAAATATGTACGGATGCATTTATGAACATAGGCATTTTTTGATTTTAATGACACAATTACTCAAAGTTTGAACTTTGGTAGTCTGTCTGTTGAAATTGGGGTATGCAATTTTATGATGTTTGTGTTTATACTGACTATTAAAAACAGAGGTGTTGATATGCGACGGCATATTAATTAGGTAGATATAATGTAATAAAGATAGGGTTTAATCAGAGTAATAATAGAAATATTAGGGTGGTCCTTCAAAATATCAACATCATGGGGCCCCTTTACTTTTTTTATACCCACAAAATAAAGAAGTCCAAGAAATTTTCAAAATTTGTGTTTTTTTTTTTATTCAACAATTATATTGAACAATTTATATTGAGCTCGAGGCCGTTTTAAATGAAAATTTTTATTGTGGAAAAGCAACAATAATTTGAAAAATTTTTAATTTTTGGGGTCGCTACCAGGGGGTGAAAAAATTGAGTTTTTCGAAATCACAAAAAATTTACAACATTTGACTTTGGCCAGCTATAACTTACCGTGTTAATGAATTTGTGAATATGAATAAGCTTCAAAATAAGTCAAATTTATCATATTTCAAAATAAAATTTTGTCGAATTTTAAGTAGTTCAAAATGAATTTAAATAACAAGTTAAACTAAATATTTTGATGATGAGTATCGAACGAGAATCTTAGATTTATTTGGAAAATACTTCTTAAAAAGGTTGCCACCTGTTTAGAAACTCAAACTCAACTTAATTTACAAGTTTAATGAAATGTTATAATATGGGTATCAAACAAGAGAGTCTTGAGTAAGCTTTATTTCTAAAATATTTTTGCATAGGAAATTTAAATCAATTTATTTAAGGTGCTCATAGAAAATGAGTTTAAGTAGACTTCCTTTCTTAATTAATGCACATTTTTGAAGAGGGTTGCCACGACTTTATAAATTCAAAATCAGTTTAATTAATAAGTTAATGAAATATTGTTTATTTAACAATTTATTAAAATATCCTCGTCCAAAAATTTCTTTGGGTTCACTTTTTTTCTGCACTTCACAAATACTTTATCAAATTCAGGACAAATAAAATGAAGATCGAAATTTTATATTATCATTTTGAAGTTATGCCTTACGCAATTCCAAAACGAGACCACTTTCAGCAGAATATGTAAACAAATATCCAAGGTCAAATATAAATTAAATAAATAAAAATGCAAATATTAAACAAAAAATTACCAAAATTTTTTTAATTGATATTTTATATCCAAAAGTAGATAGTTCCAAAATTAGTGTGGCCATCGCCCCAAAAAGTAGTTAGCTTTTTTTCGAACAAAATATACAGTTAATAGTTAGCACTAGTGTTCGCGTAAACAGACTAAAATTGGGTATAAGCTACCCTGAAGGAAATGCATCTAACTACGAGGGTGGATTGAAAAGTCGTTAGAATTGCGACATCTATCGGTCATTAATTTACTTAATTATTGTGAATGTTAAAAGTGAACTGTCAAAAGCCAGCTGTCAAAATTTCATAACATATGGTCAAACGGTACTTTTTTGAGAATTATTTTTGCAAAACACTATTGTATTTTTATTAAAAATGGACAAAAGTGAACTTCGCGCTGTTATAAAGTACTTTCATTTGAAAGGTTTAAACCAGAAACAAATTATTGAGGAGTTGCAGACAGTATTAGGGGAACATGCACCCTCAAATGCAACAGTTTACAATTGGGTAAACGAGTTTAAACGTGGTCGGATAAGCACCAAAGATGAGCCACGCTCTGGGAGGCCAAAAGAGGTAACGACTCCAGAAACGGTGGAAAAAGTGTACAAAATTGTCACACAAGATCGAAGAATTAAATTGAGAGAGATTGCTGACATTGTGAACATTAGTTATGAACGTGTGCATAACATAATACATGATGAATTGGGTATGAAAAAGCTTTCAGCAAGATGGGTGCCGCGTTTGCTAACTCCTCTGCAAAAAATGAACCGAATGTCGACTTCAAAAGTTGGTTTAGACATGTTTAACAGAAATCCATCGGAATTTTTGCGTCGTTTCATAACGATGGATGAAACGTGGATCCACCACTATACACCAGAGTCTAAAGAACAGTCCAAACAATGGGTAGAACGTGGCTCAAGTGCTCCAAAGAAGGCAAAGGTCGTTGCATCAGCTGGTAAGGTTATGGCATCTATTTTTTGGGATGCACAAGGTATAATTTTCATAGATTATCTTGAAAAGGGTAAAACCATCACAGCTGAATATTATTCATCTTTGTTGGATACATTGGACCAAAATATTAAGCAAAAACGGCCACATTTGAAAAAGAAGAAAATCCTCTCATCATGATAACGCTCCTTCACATTCATCTTGGAAAACGCAGGAAAAAATAAATGAGTTAGGCTATGAATTGCTCCCTCATCCGCCATATTCGCCAGATTTAGCTCCCAGTGACTTTTTCCTTTTTCCAAATATGAAAAAATGGCTCGGCGGAAAAAGATTTGTGTCAAATAGTGAAGTTATAGCTGCAACAAATACTTATTTTGAAGGTTTTGAAAAAACTTATTTTAGAGAAGGAATAAATATGTTAGAAAAGCGTTGGAAAAAATGTATTGACTTAAAAGGAGATTATGTTGAAAAATAAATCAATTTTTTGTTAAAAAACCAATGTCTAGTCTTGAGGAAAACTAACTATATTTCTATGGCGATGGTCGCGAAATAGTCAAGGGTGGTTACCTCTCCATTAGATGTCAACTCACTTGTAACTAATGACTTTTGGACATAAAATATCAATAAGAAAAACCGAAAATTTTTTAATATTTTTATTTTACTTTTTTATTTATGGCTTTATTTTATTACATTAGGTACATGTTATTCGTATTTGTGAAGTGCAGAAAGAAAGTGTACTCAAAGTTAAATTTGTATGAGGATATTTAAATAGAAACTTGTTTAAAGAAAACAATCTCCCGATTACGTCTGCATTATTCTTGCATTATTTTTCAACTAGTTTCAAGTTAGGTTTTTGCAGCTCACTACAAGTTAAATATTTCATAGAAATCCCACCACACGACTGGAAGCGTTCGTAAACTAAGCTAAAAATTAATTTAAAGAACAAAAATATAGAATTGTTTGTTAAAAGTGCTCCTGAAAAATAAAAAATTAAATGATAATTTGCGCAGCAGTACCTTGACAACCTGTTCAATGTAAGATTCACATTTACATATTGAATTGATTTCAGTCTGATAAATTCGACCACACTCTTTTCCTCAATGCTATAATTAATCTTTATATATGTATGTATGTAAATGTACATAAATATGAATAAATTAAGAAAATATGCACTTCGATCAATCAATATAAATTATTTATGCAGATATGTATCTTTGGAGTGCATTAGATTGCCGTTACTACAATTGCACAAATATGAATGTAAATATGTATGTAATTACATACATACAGTTGTGTTCAAAAAATATGATAAAAGCTATTTTTTGATATGTTCTGCTTTACAACATGAAGAGTTGTGATAAAATGTTTCAAGTTAGAATATAACAAACAGGAAAGTGAACAGGAAAGGAACAAAAAGCTCTACATCTATTAATTAACTGAAACAACAATAAACTTATGGTAGTCAGGGCAAAACAACATTCTAAGCGACCGTCTGTATGGACCACTTTGTTTGGTTTGGCTCCTCGGGTTTCGCAAAATTGATTTCGAATGAGCAAAGTCTTTCAAATAATGTTGTAGGTCTATGTGGTTGATTAACTGAAAGTAATTTTAAGGTGAAATTCTTCACAATGATATCATATTTCATGATGCAAGATGCAGAAGTATGAATAAAACGGTCCAAAATGAGCTTAATGAATTAGTCAACCTAGGGGTATCGAGTCTTAGTATTAACTAATAACCTCAAACTGGATATCGAGGGTTTATATTCAATACCCTCTATCTGCAATTTTGATCAAAATGAGTTTTTGATGGTAACGTGAGCTCCGATTAATCTTTCAGCCATGACAATAATGTCAAACTTAAAATATAGCTTTAATGGTATTATATTCTCATTTTGAAAAATCCACTATCTGCAATAACATTTTGTTATAAGAGAAAAATCCTCTATCTACACAATTTTACTGGAAAATTGTTTTTATTGACATTTTTTGTGGCAGGTAAGTTACATGAGCCTATGCATGTATGTATGTATATGTTACCGGTAAAATCCGATTTTAGGTAAAACTAGTTTTGCCCAGGCTAAACTAGTTCTACCTAATGCGATATATCTGTCCAACCGAACCAAATTTGATACAACAAAAAAATCTTCCATATCCCGTCAAACATAGAGTCATTAAACTCCATTACTCCATTCTATCTCAAGGGCCACCAAGAATGGAAAACTGATATTATTATTCCTATTGCCAAACTAAATATAAACAATTCATTAGTTTCTAACTACAGACCTATTTCACTCCTCCCCTGCATATCTAAAGTATTACGCTGGAAAAATGGTGAGAGGATGTACAATGCTGTTAAGTCTTTCCTTTTCAACAGGAAGTTCGCTGTTCGGGTCAAAAACTGTTCCTCTCTTTAATGGTCCCACAAGGATCATCACTTTCGGTTATTTTATTCAATATAGCCTTTGGGAAAGTTAGCTCTATTATATTTTTTCTAAGACTAAAGACTTGCCGCAATTGGTCCAAATCTTCAGGAGCTCAGATTTCAGTTTTTTCACATATGCAGAAAACACAAATGTATACATCCAACCCTCTCCGTGTATGACACCCCTATTCACGATACTAACACATTGAAAATATTGGGAATAATTTTTGACAATAAACTTACTTTTGAGCAGCACTGTCATAATGTAAGATTAAGCTTACTTGCTAGACTAAATATTATAAAGTTTTTACCATTCAAGTATTCTTTAGTTCATATAACTACACTGGCAAATGTAATTAGGGCTTTTATATTAGGAAAAATTGACTTTGGACTCGTAATTTATGGACACTGCCCAAAAAGCTTCTTAAATTGCTAGAAACACCTTACCATTCAGCAGTCAGAAGAACCATAACCATGAGGTAAAGTACAACACAAAGACGCTCATCCCAAAGATTGTTCACTGCAGAAATGAGACTTTATTCTCTCACGTCGAATCCTTCTTTCAACAAAAAAAAAACGATAAAGCAAGCAATCAGCTTTATTTCGTATATTAAGCTACATCAAAGATTTGGACATCATATCTACTCCGATGCCTACTAAAGTAAAAACTCTACCGCAAGGGCATTTGCCCAGTTCTATACTCATAAATGACCTGGGAGCTTATTTTCACGGACGGTTCCAGATATGATACCGGCTAACAAAAGGGCTTTGTGTTACAATTGTCGTCGGTGCTTTTCCCGCGTACTGCTCGGCATTTACAATTGCTAGAAGCTGTACGATTCGCCTCTAAAAACGAAGGAAATTTCCTCATATGCACGGACAGTAAATCAGCCATCGAAGCCTTCTTTAACAGTGCTTATATAATTTCGAAATCACGTGAAATACTCTTTCGAACAAAAACACCATTTAAATTATGTGGCTACCTGGGCACGTCGAATAGAAGGGAACGAGTTTGCAGACCAATGATTTATGTGTTAAAAACTTAGTTTAACATTACATTTACATACATCTAAAGAACTGACAATGTCATTATTCTTCAAAACCCGCCATCAGCACACCTTTTTTTTTATAAATAGTTACAATTCGAATTGCCATAACCTCTATCTGATCTTTAAACTAAAATAAAATGAATTAAAAGTAAAGTCTTAGTTTTAATATATAGCGTAAATTTTTAAGATATGCGTGGGTACTTAAAATTATTAACACTTTTAAAAATAGCTGTCAAAACAGTTTTTTTGTTCTCCTGAAAAATTGAGTTTTAGCAGATAGAGGGTATTGAATATAAGCCCTCGATATGTGTTTTTCCAGACTCTCCATTCGTAGTCAACAAAACATAGAAAACCGCTTAAAGTGCAATTTGAGAAAAGTTGAAGTGTGGTGGGCAGGGCATTACGGTATTGTTATGTTTTCCGTAATTTCGTATTTGTGCTGTCCCTATGATCAACGTCAATTATGGATAAACAATGTACTTTATTTTATAGAAAATCATATTAGTACTACATGAATGTTGGAAAACACCAACAAAAAAGTTGCCTAATAGATTAACGACCCAAAAAATACCAGTAAACTGCGCAAAAAGCTATTTGCGTCCAAAAGCGCTCGGCATAAGGCAAAGAGGAATTCCATATGGGGGCCTTAAAAGGATAGAAAGTCTGCGAGGAAAGATTAAAGGAATCATAACAACAACAACAAATCTGTTAACAAAAACAATGATCTAACCAAGTGTGAAAGAGAAATGGGCTTAAATCCGTATTAAACGCTATCGGGATCAAAGTAAACTGAAAAAGATTTAATGCACGTTATCAGACATAAATAAACAGCCCTAGCTTATAAACAAACCAAAATGTTTAATATATGAAACTTTAAATATCCTGGAAATATCTAGAATCCACCTTTTTAGCCTTTTTATATGCATCCTTTATGTGTAACACCTGAATTTCTTGTTTGATGGCAATGATACAGTGGCACTACTATTTTTTTGGACACAGCTGTATGTATATATCGCACACCGGCTTCAAAAGAGTCACAACTCAAAATTTAGCATTTTTGAAATTATGCGCTAAAACTATACACAGAGCTTTCAGCAAAAGCTGGAGAAAATTTTTGTTATAATTTGTTAGAAAGAATCTAAGGTAAAGCCGCCCTTGCCCAAATGATTTGCATGTACTACGAAATAGTTTTTTGTATTTTCTGACGAACGTATTATTTTGAGTTGTGACTCTTTTGAAGACGGTGTGCGATATATGCAAATACTTGGCACTGTAAATTGATAATGTAAAGGCTTTAAAAAATTACACATTCGACATCCATATGTAACAATAGCGTGCGAACAGCTGACAGCCGGCATAAAACTTGTCAACCTTCAATGAGCGGTGGTTCACTTGAAAATCGACGTCATGATCAGGTTTTAAAATATGCATACACATTCTTCGATACCTACCTACTTTTACAGAGGTAGCCCCCACATGCATATTTATATATGTATGTACATACCTTCATAAGTACATACTAGGGATGTTTCGAATGTCATATGCGAATTTTCGGAATGCGAATGTGCGAATGCGAATGTTAGGAATAACATTAAACAAGCTATAATCAACTTAAGTCATCGTTTTTGTTACTTAAAAATTTTGTAAATTATTAGAACATTGAATGAGTGCTTAACCTATACAGTGTTTTAATCTAGAAGTCAAAGTTTAAAAGGGGCATATTAGGTATATTTCAAAAAAAAGTAATTTTTCTGCCTTTTCTCCCGTGAGGCGATTTCTTAGAGGCTTGTATATATGGCCGGTTGCAGTGAACAATTGCTCACTTGGAACGCTGGTGGGTGAAGCGCTCAAATATTTGCGGGCCAGATCTGTCAATTTGTCGTATTTTAGTTTAGTTTTCCACTAGAGAGAGAGGCCTTCAATTGAGCTTTAATTTCAAATTTTTTAATGTCTCCAGATTCTACATTGGAGCCTTTGCTTTCGCTGGAGGAATCTAAAACTATTTCTAGGTTGCTTATAAGACTTTCAGCAGTACTTGTCGAAGGCACATCAATGTTGCTTGATAAACTACTTAACCGTTTAGCGCCTGAAGCTAAAAGCCGTTTATTGTCCACACTCTGGTTAGCAGTATTGCCGTTGTGCGAATAAAGGGACAACTTTACCCTTTTTAAGCGCCAATACCCTTTGACCCGACTTTTTGAAAATTTTGATTTTTTGACCCTATACCAAAATTATGTGCGACTTTTGCCCCTTTTCAGAGATCTTTTAGGAAATGTTAACAGAACCATGCTATTAAAAAATATTTCCTCCTGCAAATACGAAAAAATGCATCACTTAAAACTTTTAAGGGAAATGTAACTCTTCTCAATTTATTCTTTTACTAGTACATAAAAGTAAAAATAATATGGCGACCCTGTTTTTCGTCAATGACCCCTTTTTTGCTACTTTCTGAAAATGCGAATGCAAATATTCGCAACAGCCCTGGTACATACATATGCGCATGCGACTTGGGTGGACATATCGTATACAGCCATGATCCATTGACTTGGTTACGTAGCGTTGAAGTGAAAAAAAATAAAATATTTCAAATAAAATTAAAACAAAAAGGCGTCGCACGCCAATCGAATATAAAAACTAAGAAAAAAAAAAAAAAACTTTTTATACCTTCACGTTTACTCTTTCAGAGTTCATTTTCCGCATTCTCGCTTGTTTTGCACTTGCTCGCGCCTGCCTCGCTAGTCTCACTCTTTTGCGACTCGCATCGCTCAGAGATTGTGTGCCTCCGTATTTTGTATTCACTCACCGACCTCATTGATTGTCGCCAACTTAACCACCGATCGTCGCCTAATCCACCGCTCTTGGTTCGATTTTTTTTTTTAGTTCTGTACGTACACTCGCTCAGCGCTAACGTTTCCATCGCACGCTGCTGTGAATTTTGCACTTCAGCAACATTGAAGATATATTTCGTCGAAGGTATTTCATATTTAGTGATTCATATGAGAAACTTTTTTTATTGAATTAGTAAAATGTAGATTAATCGCGTTTAAAATACTATATAAGTGTGATATTTTTATTTAGTGAATTAATTAAAACATTTTGTGAGTCACTCACTGGTTGGATGACTTCAAGAATTTTCTTTCTTATCGCTATCTGTGTTGTAGTTGTGTTCATCTGGTTTTGATTATCTGACGCGCCGCGCCGCGCCTCGCTGTTTGTTTACACGTGTATCACTAGCCTAACACGTGGCGGACTAGGAGCCACTTAGTGAAAACATGTGTACATTAAGTTTTGAAAAATTTACTTATAGCTAAAGACAGGTGCTAAAAAAATATACATACATACATACATATGTACATACCTAGAATGTGGATGAGTGTAAAAAGCGTTCAGTGCTGAAGTTTTCTTAAAAAAAATCGAGTTTTAATATGCCTAGCTATCTCTTCTGAATTTCCACGGCTGCTCTGTATAAAATAATGTGTTGCTACACGCTTTTCGTGCTAATTTGATTTAGTATATAGAATTTCTTTTGTTCTTTACTTATAAACATTTGAGTGGGCGGTTTCCATGTTGTGGTATTGAATTTTCATATATAATATTTTTTAACTTTTAAAACGTAAAAATTAGCATACGAAAATATATACATATATGTCTGTGCATATATACATATATGTCTACGTAAAATACGTCCGATTAACAACTGCTAAATGTGGAATACTTGTTTGTAAAATGTAAACATATTCCGCATTTTTTTTTTTTTTTTAACTTGAAAGTGATTTTGCGAAGTGTGCCGCGCTTTGTGAATTTTTCTTAAGTGGTGAATTAAATAAGTTGGTATTCAATTAGATTGCATTGCATTAATCCCGGGAAAAATTGGAAATATCGAATTCATAGTAAGAACTTATTTAAGATTTTGAATTATGATTATAGCAAAATGCCGTTTTGTCTAAAAGTGTTGAGGCCGAAAGATGTTTTTCATCAGCAGGTTTTTGTATGTAAGAACTTCAGTTCAAGATTAGAAGACTCCGCTTTGAATGCTTTGCTGCTCCTACGAGCACATTTAAAATGCAATAATAAACCGGCAAAAAAGGGATGGGCGCTTTTAACCAGACCTACCTAGCAACATGTATTTCAACCCGCTGAATCCGAATCTGAGGTCCGTTTGACTCGTACACCATCAATATGTTGAGTAAATTGCGAAAAAATGGCAAAAATTGCTTTAGAATAAACATGTTTTTGTATTTTTTTGTAATTTTTTTTTATTAATCATTACTATTTGTATCAAAATTTTGAAATTTTTAATCTGAATTTTTAGGAAATTCTTTGGAATGCAGTAGCGTGGGCCGAAAATCTACAATAATTGTAATTTTAGTAAAAAACTTTTGTTTATTAGTTTATGTATTAATTTTTAAATTTCTTTATTTTATTTTATTATATTTTTTTTTACTATATAGCTGAGGTACCTGCATACCCTAAATTTTTCTAAAAATTCTAATTAAAAAGTTCAAAATTTAGATACAAATTTTTCTAAATTCTGTATGAGGTTTGATAGTTGACTTAAGTGCTTTTGATTAAAGCAGAAACTATGTTTTGATAAAAAATAACACAAAATTTTAACTTGAAAAACATTGCAAATATTTGACATAAAACACCATGTACACACTTTTGATCGCAAGCGTATGCGTTTTTCAATCACATAGCAAAGGAACATGCGTCTAATACCACTTTTGATCTCCTTATATGGAATGAACTGTTCGCTTTTGTTCGAGCATGTCCTATGAAGCTACTAATTGTTCCCCTCTATACCCAAACGGGTATAAAAAGCGAGACAAGTCACTTTTAAAAAATAAAAATAAAAATTTGCGCCAGCTGAGATGCGGAGATTCTCAGGTTTGTTAAGCGATTGGAATGGAATGGAATTGTGGGTGGCCGGCAAGGCAAAAAACAAATTTTTCCAAGCACTAAAGCAGTATTGCCCATTGTACTTAAGGCCAAGAAACAGGATTTAGAGGAAAGGGATATGTAGATGGGGGTGGGAATTCATTACTCCTCTGCAAACTTACCAGAGACCTTCATGCATTTTAGCAATTTGTTGAGGGAAAGTACATCCCACCCAAAAATGTACCATCTGAGTTAGGCGAAGGCCGGACAGCGGCAGAAAAAATGTTCTGTACTATCATCGTCCTCCAAACACGATGTACATAGTGGATCGTCGATGATGCCTATGGTGACCATATGTCATCCCCATGGATTGTGCCCCGTAATCAGTCCTACCAGCGATCGTAGATCACTCCTTCTTTGTTTGCTACCACCCTGTGAGGCTTTTTCATGAAACACTTAGTTATTTTGCAGGTGTCAATAGTGCACCAACGGCTCTCATGCTTTGCTCGCTATGCTTGGCCCTACAATTGGCTCCGGTCCAATTGGGCACTCCAGAGAACCGCAGTTCGCCAACTCATCAGCCAGTTAGTTACCTTGCACACCGTAGTGTCCTGGCACCCACACAAGTTCAAGCTCATTCCATCTTGTAACGGAGTTCAGCCCCAACTGGCATTCCTGGACGAACTTTGAAGAGGTTCGAGCGGTTTCCAGGGCCTTTAGAGCAGCTTGGCTGTCACTGCAGATTCTCAGTTTATGTCCGCGCCACCTTTCGCCAGTTATCCAGTCTAGCACTTTCAGTATTGCAAAGACTTTCGATTGAAAGACCGTTGTAATTGCACCCAAAGCGGTAAAGCATCTGAAGTTTCCGTCCAGATGCCATCCAACTCCATTACCGTTTTCAGTCTTTGAGCCATCAGTATAGAAAGTTTTCACCGAGCTTCCCAAAAGAGTGTCTGGATCTCTCCATTGTTTCCTTATAGAAAATCTAACGACGTACTTTCGACTAAAGGGGACTCTAGGTATCACTTTGTTATTTGGTGCCAAAAAGAAAGGATATTGCTCTGACAACCTTCTGAACAACTCTCTGTGCCCAGAGCTCCGATCGTCATGCCACATACCAAAAGAGTGCAGTCGACACATCGTTTTCATTGCCTCCTCTTGAATCGCTAAATCCAGAGGCGATAAATTCAACAAAGCATTAAGAGCCGTCCTACGGGCACGAATTTCAAAATTTCAACCCTGTTTGTGTGAAATATTTTATTTTTAATCAAACTAAATATGTTGAAATAAAAGTGAAAATAAAAAAATATTTAGTCGTAAATTAGCATAGCAGAAGTAGTAGTCATCGAAAGAGATTTTTCTGTTATTTCCATTGCATAGTCACTCCGAATCTCATAAAAATAAATACCATTTGCCACAATTGATGCAATAAAAGTAATGAACTTTAGATTCGCGTTTCATTCCATATGTTATGCCTTATTTGATGTATGTACATTAGACTGCATCACTCCCCATACAAAAAAAAAAATTGGTACTATTTTTCCATTGGAATTATAAAATCTATTATATTTTAAGACGTCCACCAAAATATTTCGGAAAAATATTAAGATTTAAGTGAGCTGGACCGATTTGAAAATACCTCCAAAAATGGAGTTTTTTATGAATAAAAATAGTTTCTTAAAGATTTTTTTTTTTTAAATCCCCTCAAATGATAAAACGGTTTAAGCTTATAATATTTGCATACAAATATTAAAAAAAAAATAAAAAAAAAATTTTGAACGGAATCGTAATGATGAGATTTTTGATGCTGTTTTTTAACTTTTTTCAAAGATTGGTATAGGAAAAACTTGAATAACTGAACCTAAGCTCTTCCGATTTAGACTTACATAAGAGGTGTCAATAAACTCATTCAAAGGATGGAAGAGAAAGGTTGGTATTCGAAAAAACAAGATGGGACACGAATGACGTTTTTTTGGCCAGAAATAAAAACAGTGTGAAAATACCTTTCTACTGAGATCCCATAAGTCTAAATCAGAACATTTTTGGCCCAGTTATTCAAGTTTTTCGTAAACCAATCTTTGAAAAAAGTAAAAAAACAGCATCAAAAATCTCATTCTTACGATTCCGATGAAAAGATTTTTAAATATTTTTATGCAGATTTTTTAAGCTTAATCTAATTTGTCATCTGAGGGGACTTTTTTCAAAAAGTTCTTTAAGAAACTATTTTTATTCATAAAAAACTTCATTTTTGGAGATATTTTCAAATTGGTCCAGCTCGCTTAAATCTTAATATTTTTCCGAAATATTTTGGTGGACGTCTTAAAATATAATAAATTTTGTAATCCCGGTGGAAAACCCGCAACTTTTTTTGGTGATGCAGTCTAATGTACATATATATGTATGTTTCCTACATGTATCCATTCCCATGGGGCATATGCGCGTGCGCATAAACATTAGTGAAAATAAATATCTGCGCTATATGCGATCACTTGGCTGCTAAGGATAAAATTAATACTGGGAGCGTGTAAAGTATTGAATTACAATAATAATGCAGAGTTCATAGCAAATGTGTATACATAGATACTTATGCGAGTAGCATATCTCAAAAGCAAATTTGTTTCAATGATAGTACTTATTTCTGGGCGGTCGCCGCAAGCGCCTTTTGTTTATTTAGCTGTCTGGTACTTGAAGAAGACGAAGCACTCAATATTTTAAAGCAAGTGGAGCAAGTCAACTTGAGTGATTGAATTACATATGTATGTATGTACATCTGCATTAAATGTGATAAATAATATGCATGTGTAAAATTGTATCATATTACCAGTTCTATTAATCTTTTTTTAGCTATTAGTCATGCATAATTAACTAAACATAATAATTAAAAAGTTTTGTTAAAATTATGTCAAATAATAAATTAAATATACAAATTTATAAATTTTCTGATTTCAGTATTTCAATGGGGTGACTTGTGGAACAGTACTCTCCTGAACCCGGGACCAAAAGGTAAACAAATATGTAATATATTATGCATACATACATATGTAGATACATTCCGGAGCGGATATCCACTTTAAAGTTAAGTTTATTAATAAAAATATTTAGGAAAAATAGTCCGGAAGATAGTACCAGAAGATATTCGGCCTTATCGCGAACATTATAATGCAAAGCAAAAAAAAAAAATGTTCCCAATTTGTTTTTGTTTTGCCAGTTAAATTATGCTAACGTTTTATTCACATGGCGTGGGCTACGTGAACGACTTCGGATTATTTCTGACTAAATTCGGGAGTACGGGAATAGGCTAATCGTATTCTTGAAGGCGTGTGGAAATTCGGAATTAGCATATTTTCTAATTTAATAATTACCTACATACATAACTAATTAAATAATGATACAACAGGAAAATAAGTATATTAAATTCAATGATAATAGCACGTTAAATAACCCATAGAGTATTACATTTACAAAAACACCTACACCTGCAATTATTTTCCGATCAAAGCAACAATTGTGAATTGATTGATCGCCCGCTGCTCATTTGCGCCAATTTCCTCCAATATACACTGTAATTACTATTTCGGAACGGCAGGGTTTTTAAAAATTCAACCTAATAATCGTATTAAAACGATAATAAATAATTCATTCATATTTCCTTCTCAAATCATTACATGTACAGTCGGTGTCAAATGTAAGTGTACACCTTTTTGTCTGTCTGTATGTTTGTACGCGCATCACTCGAAAACGAATGCATTGAATCGAATGCAGTTTCCACCGATGTATTGACAGAGGTTTAACTTAAAATTTATAAGAATAAAAATTAGAGAGTTGCCACCAGTTTGAAAATTGCAGTTTAAGTAAATTGATAAGATATAGTAAATATTGTAATATAGTTATCAAAGGAAAGAGGTTTAAAATTGTTTGAAAATTTTTAATTTAATTTAAATGATAAGATAAATTGAATTTTGCAATGTGGGTATCAAACTAAAAAAGGTTTAGGAAAGTTCACTGGCGAAAATGTTTTTTAGTTATAGAAAAATTTAATTCAGTTAAATTGATAAAATAAGGTAAATATTGAACTAGTATATCTTTGGAGAAGTGCGCGATATGTATACTCAAGGTTTAAGTTATTAATTAAATCGCCAGGAGAAAGCCGATACTCTACCTAATTTTTAAATATTTTTGAAAACATATTAACTAACTCCCACATTTATACAAAATAAAAAATGCTTCATAAATCGAAGATTTGTTTGAATATCTTCCTTCATAAGGCTCTTTAAAGCTATTTTTACTTTTTATGAGTGGGCCGTATTGCACGCCGGGTATTTGCTAGTTTTTTTTTTATAAAAATATAGCATATTCTACGTGTAAATCCGATTTTAAAATTTTATAAAAAAAAAATTTAAAAAAATGTCAACAAACGCATGCGCTATCCTAATGACTTTCAGTGAATAAGTTAATAATTTTTTTAATAAAATTTCGGATATGCAGTTTTGTAGTCCATTAATTTTTAGTAAAAAAGTGTAAAGAGCGAAATACACAACACAAGCGGCTTGACAAACCAAGCGAAATTTCCCTTTGCTTCAAGCCATTTGTGCTGTGTATGGGGGTGTTTGAAGGTTTGACAAACCGCTTGAGGGAAATTTGAGCAAAAATCAAAATTTTTTGATTTTCTGGCCTCCATGTTGATGTTTGATCAAACCGCTTGCGTTGTGTATAGCAAAATCGCCTCATTCGCAACGAAATTTTCACCGAGTAAGGACGTAAGAGAGGAAAATGAAAGAAAACCATAATATTTAGCATTGCGAACTGGAAGAAAACTAAAATTCTTTGCTTGAACGAGTCATGTTTGCATGGTGTATGGCGAAATGGGAAAAGTAGGTTTGAAGAATGTTTGACAAGCCGCTTGTGTGGTGTATTTCGCTCTTAAGCTTCAAGTGGCTGAAAAATAGCATTGTGTTTTGACAATTTGTTTTTTTTTCTGGTGACAGTGTCATGCATTTTCTTCCATACAAAGTATGCTCGAAAAAACCAGATTGAGGATGCTAACTATAAGCCAACTACATACATATACATATGTGCTATTTACATACATACTAGATATTATTTACAATACACCTGCCTTTGAAAATTTTAATAGTTTACACCACAATTGCTTGAAATTTTTATTTCTGTTTCACTTTCATTTTCCGCAAAACCTTTGATTGCCTGTACGATTATTGCCTTTGTTAAGGATACGCGCTGCCAAACGCATTTCAAAAACGTTTTTGTTTACTTTAAATCGAGCATATGTATGTATGTATATGCTTACGTATATATACTTACACATATTTTCAATTTTATTACAAATGTTTAAATTAATTCGAATAATGAATTCTTAGATTTACATGAATTTATTTAAAAACATGCGAGCGTGTACATACATATATACATATACATATCATTGATATTAGGTGTGAACAATTTTTTATTATACCCGAGCGCACTTGTGCACAAGGGTATTATAACTTTGTTCACATAACGGTTGTTTGTAACAGGCAAAACGAATCGAGATAGATATAGACAAATGTATACATAAATGATCAGAATGAACAGAGAAATCGATTAAGCGGTGACTGTCTGTCCGTCCGTCCGTCCGTCTGTGCACACGATAACTCGAGTAAAAATTGAGATATCTTAACGAAACTTGGTACGTGAACTTCTTTTGGGCGTGGGACGGATGGTATTGAAAATGGGCGAAATCGGATAATAACCACGCCTACCTCCCATATAACGGTAATTTTAAGAAATACGAAAACTGCGATATTTTAGTAACTACTGAAGATAATCCACTCAAAATTGATACTTACAATGAGTTTCAGACGGAAAACATGAATATTAAAAATTTTTGGAAAATGGGCGTAGCCACGCCCACTTATGGTTACATGTGTATATCTTGGTAACCGCTGCACCAATTTCTTCCAAACTTGGCACAGTTGTTGGCCTTAGTACAGCATACTAAATGGCTGAAAATTTTAAAAATCGGACAATAACCACGCCTACCTCCCATATAACGGTAATTTTCAGAAAAACGAAAACTGCGATATTTTAGTAACTACTGAAGATAATTCACTAAAAATTGATATTTGCAATGAGTTTTAGACGAAAAATAAGAATATTACAAAATTTTGGCAAATGGGCGTAGCCACGCCCACTTATGGTTACATGTGTATATCTTGGTAACCGCTGCACCAATTTCTTCCAAACTTGGCACAGTTGTTGGTCCTGGTACAGCATACCAACTTGCCGAAAATTTCTAAAATCGGACAATAACCACGCCCACATCCCATATAACGGTAATTTCGAGAAATACAAAATCTTCGATAAATCAGTAAATATTGAAGCAAATTTATTCAAAATTGATGATTGCAACAATTCTTTACCAAGAAATACGTTTATGACAAAATTTTGGAAAATGGGCGTAGCACCGCCCACTTGTGATCACATATATGTATATCGGTAACCGTTCTACCAATTTGTACCAAACTCGGTGTGGTTATTGTGCTTGCCACTTAAAAGCAAAACGTTGAAAATTATTGAAATCGGACTAAAATTACGGCCGCTTTTTATATAACGGTAAATTTCAGAAATGCTTGAAACTGCAATATTTCGCACCCCGGCTTATCATGTAGCGGTAGCTTTCGGAAAGGTGGAAAACATATATTTAATACTTGCGCCGGGTATTTAATGTTCGGCTCCGCCCGAACTTAGACTTTCTTACTTGTTGTTTTTATACCCGGGCGCACTTGTGCACAAGGGTATTGTAACTTTATTCACGTAACGGTTGTTTGTAACAGCCTAAGGGGGCCGTGGTAGATACGTATGTGAAAATGTTCAGCATGAAAAGATAAATCGATTAAGGGCCGTTTTCTGAAGTAACCTTTAACTTTTAACTCACTTTATATTTATTTAAAGGTTGGATTAAAAATAAAGCCTAGCCACACCCACTTATCATTACATGTGTACAGCTCGGTAACCGCCCAACTTCGCACACCTTGGTGCAACGATGCAAATGGTTGAACATTTTTGAGATCGGACAATAACGGTTAATCTCGGTAACCGTGCTACTAATTTCTTCGCTAATTTACTCGAAAGTTGATACTCACAACAATCTCTTAGAAGGAAATAATATTATAATGCGTTTTTGGAAAGTGGGCGCAGCACCGCCCACCTATGACGACATAGGTTTATCTTGGTAACCCCTTTATCGATTTCTACCAAACATGGTTAAATAATTTCATTAAGTCTAACTGAGCATGTTATCGAAAAATTTTGGAATATGGGTAAAAAAGTAAGGAATTAACTCCTTAACACATTTTTGTGGTTTACTTATTTTTGGCGCAAACCCGCTGTAAGCCTTTTCGAAGGGGTTTTTTTTAACTTTTCAGAGGATTAAAATATTACACGAAAATGTTTCCCGTAGTATTTAACATAGAGCTGCTGAACACATCCCGTATCTAAAATGTACGAATCATATGACGATTTATCAAAATAATATGCAGAAGAGGGAAAACCGTGACCTCCCCTGAAATAAACAAATTTTTGTTTCGTCCCCTCTACCAGAATCCGTTTTATTATTATTATTATTATTATTATTTTTTGGTCTCATACAGCATTATTATTTCACGCTCAAACAGAATTGTATATATGTAGTTAAATATGGTATGTATGTACATGTGCAGTATGTTCAACTATCAAGACGAATCAAAGTCATGCGGCGCACATAAATAGACATAAAAGGAAAAACCGCTGAAAAATTTTCTGTTGCTGAAAAGAAATAATCTCAAGAAGTGCGCAATTCCCGATTAAGAATATTTTTAATATAAACAATTAGTGGCGAATGCAAAAACTCTAAATCGATTAATTAAAAATGGGCCATTATACATTTTTGTGGGATGTTGTGGGTAATTATAGAAAATGGATCCACGCGCGCGCTGGTACTTAGCCCTGTTTTTGAAAAACCGATTTTATGTTTATACACAAACATAAATGCCCACATCCACATACATATGTACGTATGCATGCCATACAGAGGCGTAGCCAGAGATGAGCTATGGGAGCGAGACGATTAAGTCAGCACAGGACAATAAACATTTGTGTAATTTGCTATGCACATAAATACTTTTATTAACAAAAAAAAAATTCACAGAGTTTTTAAACTAATACTAATTTAATAAAAATATAACACTTTTATAATGAAACGTACATTAAGGAACGCAGCGGGATCGTATTGCTAAAAATTTAGTAAATAAAAAATAATGCTAGTATGCAAAAACATATTTATTTTACTTTTAAATTTAGCATTCCATGGCAAAAAAAATGTATGTCCGATAGGAGTACATTAAAGAATGATAAGATACCATTTTGATTCAAAAAACGATATTCTAGGTTTCAAAGAGCAGCGTTCAAGAAGGGAATAAATACGTTTATGCGAAAGTACAAAATTTTTTTTAGATGGCTACTTCGTTTCGGGACTCCTAAGGTGATATTGTGAGGTACACAAAAGTTATCTACTTTTTTTTTACTCACATTAGGCAAAAAATGTTTCTGAACCTTGGAGTTTAACGAATAAATCGTCTTGGCTTGAATATTCGTTCCAGGAAATAAAACGGTAACTAGCTCAATATCAGCCTAAGAATAAGATCGCATTCAAAAATCATTATAAAAACATGATCGGGGATTGAATTAAAGACAAAGTCTTGTAATCCTATTTCGTAAATTTCTGACCGAATACAAGCGGGTAATACGGCTGAAGATGAATTAGCTCCTTACAAGTGTTACCAGCGCCCAAATGGCGGCACTCAATATCGTAAGTAACTCGCATCGAAGTTTGATTCGGAGATCACGGCATTCGATAGCGAGTGCGCTTCGACAAAATTTTAGTAGAGAGAAATCAGCTGCCATTTTATTCGATTCGATACGAAGCGAGTGATCATTCGACCACGAATGCCACAATTCGGTCTTAGTTTCTTAGCCTAAAGTTCAGTTTAAGATATTTAAAAAATATTGATATATATATTTAGTTGACAGTTTTATAAAAAATAACAAAAAGATTTGAAAATATCAAAAGCAAAAATTAATGAATCGTATTTGTCCAAAAGCGTAGTAGAAAATGTAAAAATACACAAAACCCTGAGTATCTATAAGGTGTGTTTGGCTGTAAGCGTATTTGTTTACCATTTCGGCAATTGCCATATATTTGGCAGTAAAAGGCAATGGGGCCTTTAGCCTCCCCTACACACCCTCTCTCCCGCTACACCCTTGCATGAATGTATTAATGTATGAACACAAGTGTGTGTGTAGAAAAGCTATTGACCCGCAAATAGCGAAGATGTCTGCTGATCACTTCGAATTCCTTAGCAATTTTTTATTTAAATTCTACTAAGTATTGTTAAGTACATACATTAGTATATGTACGTGTGTTTTTCCAACGCTTTTATCAACTTGCAATGTTGTATGTCCAGACACCTTTGCTATAATTATAGATTAGTATTTTACGCTCTTGTCTAATTTATATTCATTTCGGGTAATTTATTTTTTTTTGCGGCTGGTCTACAAAATGCTTGTTTTTTTTGGAATTTTTAACCTATTTTATTTATGTTTTCTTTTTACTTAATTTTGTGCAAAATAATTTGGTGAGCTACAAAAAGTGCTACAACTTTATCGGTGTTTTGTTTACAAAACACTTTGCTTTTAATGTTTTTTTAAATTTCTGCTTTTATATGGTTATATGCCACCATTGCGACTATAAATTAAATTTATTGAGTTATAATACAAACAGGCAATTTTTCAAATATTTAGACCACTTAAAAATCGAAATCATTAAAAAGCAACATAAACGCTGCTGTATACATATGTATGTTGTATATTGTAAACATGAATTCATGCTCGTTTAAAATCGATTTCGGAAAATTTCCAAAAATTAACTATAACACTTTAAAATGAAATGTGGGAATATGCCTGATCAACGTTCATCATAGTAAGGCTTATATAACGATTTCATTGCAGAACCAGCTACTAAGCTGAATTGGCCCTGCAATTACTTTACGAATATAGCAAAGTTCAATCCGGGAAGACCTAGTAAGGTCACGGGCTTCGTCTTCAGATTCCTTAATGCCGGGGAATTTTGTAATTTTCGGAGGAACTACCAACAACCGTTTGTCGATCTGTACAAACCAGCACACACTATGTCCAAGTCGTTAAAAAGCTTATACAGTCTGCCATTTTATCTTTCTCGGTACCCGTCGCCAATGCGTATGGGACCATAGATCTTCGTCATAGTTCGTGTGTCTGCATCGTATAAAAGGACGGGCGCAATGTGAGACTTGTGGAGCGGGGTCTTTTTCAGAATTTGAAGAACTGAAAATCGAATCAATGGTGGACTTTACAGGTCTGATGCCATACTGATAAGGTAAAATTAGTGGTTCAATAAAAGCTTCAGTCTTTGCCAAGGTATCGTCGATAGGATCTTTTTCGCGGTAAATAATTGGCACGGATTTCCCTTTTTGTGGATCGGCGAAGTACACTGAGATTATAATCTTTTAAATTCTGATTAAAAGCTGGTACATGCTTCCTATCAGCTTTTTGTCGCCACCTCTGAACGGCCCAGTCGTTATACCCTCTGCTTGGTTTTGTACCTTTGTACCTAAGCCGCATTATTGGTTTTCTCACCTCGGCTTGGCCAAGTGTAGGGACTTGGGCTTCGCCCTATATGTATGTATATTGCTTCGGGTTCCACTAAAAAGAAAATCTGTATTATAGTTCAGTCAGATTAGCTTGTTACAGTGTTGTGCTAAACGAAAGTAACAAATGCTATTACAATTTTGATTGTCATTTATGGAAAACAACATTGCCATTTAAGGACAAACTAAAAAAATTGCCTTAACAATAATGTACTAGCGTAGAGGAAATCGATATAGTTTAAGAATCTGGTTGCTTTGTTCGCCCGCAACAGTGTATGTACGACCACAAATGCCTCTCTCAGGCAGTAGTATGGTAAAGTTGAAAAGAATACATTCTATGTATAGTATATACATTTTACTCTTTTTTTTTTTTTGTTTGAAATCTGTTTTAAGATTTTCATTTTCAATGATTCCCGTTTCCACTTGACAGCAATGAGTTATTTTTCATGTTATAATATACAAAATATTTATCTTAGTTTATATTTAAAAGTAACCGCGCATTTCTGCCGCCAGCAGGCATTAAAAATTATTTACTGCATTCAACATTTCAGCAAATCGGTTTTTCACGTTTGATAAATATTGATTGCTGTTTCCAAAAATATTTATTAAGAGTAATGTGGAAATTGAAATTCTCCTACGGCAAAATCAATGAAATCCCAAAATGTTCATAGATAAATATTTACTTTCATTTTTCTATTAGAACGTTGAATAAATAACCAAAATTAATATTTTCGCAAAATTGAATTTATTCACAAAAAATATGTATTTAGTATTTATGTAGAAGTGAATAAGCAAATCAATTAAAGTGTTGTGTTAAAAGTAAATCAATCGTTCAAATGTTTCCAAAAACATTTTTGTTGCTCCGGAAATTTCAATTCTTATTAATTGATTCTTATTTGGCCACTTAAAATTGTGGGGGAGTAAATCTCATAGAGTTCTAGAAGTGGATAAATTTTTTAAAAAATTATTAATATGCATACTTATACATATGTAGAAAGTTTCTTTATACATTCTTTGATAATTTTTTCTTGAACGACTGAAACTAATTTAGTGCTGTAAGTCTATTCGAATTTTTTAAAGTTAAATCTGAAGACAATTGTAAATATGCTAACGAGGAGGTCTAAGCGGTATACCTTTTAGCAATAAGTTTTTAAAAAATTGAATTAAAAAAAATTATACCTATATATTTTTCTTTTTAAGGCCATAAAAATTAATAAAGAAAAAATTAAATTAAAAAAAGAAAAAATAGAGTTAATTAAATTTTTTTTCCTTTTAAAACAATAAAATATAAAAATTAGATTAGAACAAAAAAGTAAATCTATAAAGGTGAAAATAGTGCTTAAAAATAAAAAAAAAAGTTAAAAAAATATTTTTATTTTTGACTAAAAGAAAATTAAATTAAAAAAGACAAAAAATAAACTTAAAGCCCTAAAAAGCCCTAAAATTAAATTACATGAAACATATAGTTTGCTTTTTAAAACAATAAAATATGCAATCAAAAGAAAGTGAAATTAACAAAAGAAAAACAAATAAAACGAAGGAATATAAAAATAAGCTTCGAAAAATTAAATAAAAAAATAATTTTCTTTTTTAAGCAATAAAATCTTAAAATTTAACTAAAAAAGGAAAAAATAAAATAGTTCATAAAAATTAAATGCAATTAAAAAAATTTCCTTTTTAAAACAGTAACATCTATAAAAATAAATAAGAAAAATAATAATAATAAATAAGAAAAAAATGTACCAAGTATCTAACTATAAAATCTAAAACATATAAAAATTATATTAAAAAAAAGGTGAATTAAAAAAATAAAAAATCCACTACCCCGAGACTCGAAGTCGGACTTTGCGAATGGCGCGACAGCGCCTTGTCCACTCGACCACTGCAACTGTTGAAGCGACCAACACAGGTCGGATTCACTAAATCTGCGGGACAAAATGTAAAAATCAAAGTCATGCGAATAGCGTCCAAATATCATGGCTTGCTTCTTAATACAATAGATAATTGTAACAAATTTTTTGCTTTAATGTTGAATAAATGAATTTTATATCGCTCTGTAAGCTCAGCACGAAAAGTTGGACTTGAAATTACTTTATTTTAATATTTAAATAGAAAAAAAACTAAATTGTTCCTGAGTTTTGATTTGAAATTCATAAAATTTTTTCTGCTTTAAGGTACAATAAGCTATTTTTACGCGCTTTTGCGACACCCATACAATTATTTTCACTTTTCAGAAACCCCAGAGTAACAAGTTTCAAGCGAATTAAATAAATTTTAGACAATTTTTCCGCCATATTGAATTCTTGAAACCTGAGTGAAGATTTGTAATCAGTGGCCCCATAAACTAGTAGGTACGAAGTGGTGTACAAATCCATCAATGCCAATCTATTAAGTCCTGCTAGATTCCGTATTCAGACTGTTCACTGTGCGACGTGAGCTATATGGTAATAAGTGCTTTCTCTCAATATACATACATACCTTTTCATCACGAGGGGTAAATGAGAAAGCTTTTTTTCTAAGATATTGGTGCTATAATAACAATAGGCTTACAAACTCTCTTGTCATCTGTCCATCATTTGCCATAGGAAAGACTTTTTACTAGCTGAGCGAGAATTGCCCTATGAGATTATTATGCAGAAAAGTACTCCTATAATATGGGGGGGGACACACAACTTTTTTATACTATTTTCAGTCTATAAAATTTTGTTAAACAAATTTATCAAGTTATTCTTACTTTCTCTTTTATTTCAGGGACTTAATTGACCAAACACTCAACTAACTTCGGCCTATTTAATAAAAGCAATAAAAAAACAAAAATACAGCAATACTTTTGGCTACCTGTTATTTTCATCAACAGCTAATTTTCAAAGTTTTCCAACACCACAATCACACAGTAAAATCCTTGTGACATTTACCACTTCATAATAAATACATATCCAGTAATTTGCATTTAAAAACCAACTACCTAACTCACAAAGGTTAAAGGAGCAGACTTTTCTTGATCATTCACCACTGAAGCCAAATTCACATCGTACACATTGTACAGCTAGCGTCTGAAACGCCTCCTCCGATGAGCACTACGGTCGTTTTGCCAGTCAAAGTGGCCACAGAAACGCTATACCCCCACCACCGCCACCACCAACGCGCAAGTGTCAACGTTGTCCACGCAGTTGGAGCAACAGCCGTCAAGATCGACACGCACAGCCGCAGCTTCGGACATTCGTACGCCGCACGCGCCGACCTAAATTATTTCCTCGTGTAAATCCTTCACATCAGCTAGTATTGCAACCAGCCAATTTTTGTGTGAAATCCATCTTAACCCTACGTAATCTGTATTAAAACTGTAAAAACGAAGAGGCTTATATCTTAAAACGTATCGTCGCACTTAACGCGCACACCAAACACCAATCTCGTAGCAGCAGCGTTCCGCGCGCTTGAAAAGTTTTTTTTCTCGCTTTCGTATCTCGTAAACTTCAAAACGGCGGGAACAATGCTTAAAGTTGTTGGTGCATCGTGGCAGAAAACGCGGATAGGGACTTACATCCTTATCGGTGCTGGTTTACTTGTGATAGGAGCTTTCTTCATCAGTTACATGGATCGGCCGAAATATAATGGCACCTACTGTGCCACTGCGTTTTGGTCGAAGCAGACTGGATTTCACATTGAATACTGGAAACAGCAAAATGATCTTCTCAACATTCCAAAAGGTGCTGCTAGAGTATGCTACAAGGATTCCATCTATGAAAATGGGTAAGTGTATTTTTTTCAAAAGTTCTGCATTCAACACAGGTTAGTTGATAAAAATCCCCGCCAAGAAGTTATTATGTATACGATTTTCACGGTTAGCTTTCCTATATGGGCCCACCGTCCCGGCTAAGGGGGAGGTAGTGCCGCTTAGTGTTTATAACCCTTACTAAGTAGAATTTTGCTTTCTGTGTTGTCGGAGCCGTCTTCTGTTGTCAATGGTATATAGAATTACTGTGCAAATGAGTACTCAGCCTTTGTTTTGCCATTTTTCTAAGGGCTCCCTAGTGACCCATAAGGAGCCATGGCGGTCGGGGGTTGCACTTTAGCGAACGGTGGTCAATACCCTCTCAAAAAGTGGTGGTACGTGCCGCGCTCTTTTTTCTCCTCCGGCCACCGCCCTTTTAGGAAAGTTTCTCCGATTTTCAAGCTAAAAAATTTCTTCTTGTCGCCACACCCAGGTCTTCTGTAGAAAAATTGAGCGTTATTGCCTTTTACTTTTGGCTTAATAAAAGAGGTTCGATTCACAGATTAATAGATGACAATGCCACGTAGTTTTTTTCCTCCACAGCTAGGAAGTTTGAAACATGTCTATGATGGAGCCGTAACCGCCAAAACACCTAAGCGAATTTTTTTTCTAATTTCTAGGCGGTTAGGCCGATATGTATGTATATTAGGGTGGTAAAAAAAGTTTAGAATGTGAAGCTCTCACCATTAGGAGTTTTCTAAATGAAAAAATAAATTTTGTAAAAAAAAAAATAGTTTAGAACTGCCTCAAAGCCCATGAAGTTTTTCATGTATTATATGTATGGAGAAAACACACTTTTTCGTTGAAATGGTATGAAATTCCGGAAATCCATATTTTTTGATCGGAAAAGTCTGTGTCTCTTCAGGTGACTTCCAATTGTTTACTTTTTTTTAATATAAACGATTTTTTATGGTTCCCCCAATTGCACTTTTTGGGGTTTATGGGAACTTATAAAAATAGTTAATACTAAAAAATGGTTAAATAGGCAATTCGGTAAGGTCTTATTGGAAGTCTCCAAATGAAAAAATATTGATTTTCAAGAATTCAAAAACTTTTGCTTTTAAGTAGTTCCCAAAAAAGCTAGCTTTTGTTTTCAAACCGCTTTTTTTGGCAAATTTTTACCGAAATTTAGCTTGAAGGTCGGCTCTATAGATTCAGGATTTACCCATTAATCTCTGAAGCTACGAAAGGTAGCTCTTAAGAAAAATAATGTGTCTATTACTCTGCCACTATTGAAAGACTGTTCTTTGATACCCAATTGCTTCGCTGAATATTTTTGTATAAAATCGATTTTTTTTTGTTTTAATTTTTTTCATGCTGCAGTTGGGCGCAAATCGAGGTGGAAACTCAACGTACCTACCCGGACTGGGTACAGGCTTTCGGTGCTGGCATACTTGAGGGCTCATTGACCTGGAATAATATCTACAATCAATGGAAAAAGTAAGTTAAATCAATGATAATTTCAGCTGCGTTGCAAAATCATATCCGCACATTCTAACGACCTTCTTTTATTTTCCTCTCTACAGCACCATCGAATCTTCCTGTGAGCGTGATGAGAGTTCGCAAAACTTCTGTACCTGGCTGCGTGATCTGCTTGACGAGAATTACATTCGCATCAAAGAGACAGCGGTACAGCGTGGCGAGCACGATCACTATTGGCATCAGATCAGCCTCTACTTTAGTCAATTGGAGGGTCTGGAAACAGGCTATATACGCGGCGCGTCTCGTGCACGTTCAGATCTCGAAGAGGAAATACCTTTTTCCGATTTTCTTCTCCTAAATGCCGCCGCTGACATTCAGGACCTTAAAATCTACTATGAGAACTTTGTATGGAAGGAGGGGAATGAAACAGCCGATGTGGGCACACAGGACCAAGGCACAGCTGTGACTGCGACTTCGGAAGCGGAAACAGGACCAAAGAACTTCTTTCTGCCAAGCGCCACAATGCTGACAAAGATATTTCAAACTGCCGATTCGCCAACATGGAGATTGCTTTTTGGTCACAGCACTGCCGGCAGTTATGCCTCAATGTTGCGCATACAAAAGCGTTACAAATTCCACTATCACTTCTCGCCGAATCAACGCTCGAATACAGTGCCTGGCGTCGATATAACATTTACCGGCTATCCAGGCATACTCGGCTCTACAGATGATTTCTACATCGTAAAGGGTCGACAGGTGCAGTCCATTGTGGGCGGCGTGGGTATAAAGAACGAGAATCTGGATTTGTGGAGGACAGTTAACGTTACGCAGGCATTGCCGCTGGCAGCACGGGTCATGGCAGCAAATCGTATAGCGCAGAATCGTCGCACATGGGCAAAGGCAATGTCGCGTCACCCATTCACTGGCTGTAAACAGTGGATAACGGTCGACTTGAACAAATTGCGTCCACAAGACAACCTATATGTGTCGCTGGCTGAGGATGAGAAGCACGATGATGCTGCATTGCCGTTGAATGCTGCGGATGAGGCAGCCATAAATGAGCGTCATAACCGCAATAAGGGATTGGTGTGGATTGTGGAACAACTGCCGGGTCGCATGCATCTCAAAGATGTTTCGGAAAAATTCCTATCGGGCGAAAACTCGACGTGGATTGCGAATGGTGTGCCATACTTCGATGAGATGCTGCAGGCCAGTGGCGTAGCGCCCGATAGTGCCTACCTTGAAATGAAAGCTGCGTTCGACGATGAACTAACCAATCTCGAAGCGGTCGATCAGTTTATGCGCAATCATGGCTTCCGAGGCGATTTGATGGGCGAGGAGTCGGTTGCTTACGGCAATATTGATATCAAATTGTTCTCCTACAATGCGCAAATAGGCATTAGCGACTATCATGCTTTCGCCGGACCCATATTCATTCGGCTGCAACATGTGCAACCGCGAGAAGCGATTGAGAGTGAGAGTACCGTGAGCGAGTCAACGGATATCGCATCCAATTTGAAGGATGAACGCTTGAGTGTGAGCATTGATGATGCGGCGCAACTTGCCGAACTGGAGCGTATTACCGAACGGCGATCTGTACGCAACGATATGCAAGCGATTGCAATGCGGCAGGTATCTAATGGCCCGTTCAAGTGGTCTGAAATTGCGGATCGCATAACGGACATTGAACATAAAGGACATCCGGATGAATTCAATTTCGGCAAAGTAGCTCCTCATTGGGCGTGGTAAAGAGAGGCGTGGCGGTGTGGTGGTTGTCTTAACGACCTCGCGGCCATTTAAATATATAGTAAAAATATTTTAATTTAATTTCACAAACATTTGTACATATATTACATAATAATTTGTCGAGTGGATTTTTGAGCTATACACATACCTACATAAGTATGAATTTTTGCATGCAACTCCAAAATTAGAAAACACATAAATTTTTTGTTAGTAAATTTTATGATTTGTAAATAATTCGTATCAATTGCGTGTAGAAAAAGTTGTGATTTTAAGTCGATTGTGCAAAAATGTTGCTATTTTGTATTAGATAAAAGTGAATTGTAGAAATTTTATAAACTTTATACGTCCATAGCTTTAAAAAACTACAAAAATTTAATAAAGAAATTACATACATATGAACACTAGTCTTCCATAGTTTTATCTCCATTTTTGGACTACTGTATGAACATACATACATACATACATATATAAGTAAAAGATATGTGTATCGTGCTGGTTTGAGATTTCTAACTTTTATACAGAGCAATTGTGAGAATAAAAAATATTAAAAAACAGAAAACTTGATGTATTTTGTTTCATTAACTTTTATCTGACAACTTTCCGTCAAGAAGGATAATCATCGTCATCGTCGACGATCGTCACTTTTACTGACGATGACGATGTTCAACATAGGGCGGAGTAGCTGGCCTGACAGCAATTGTAAACGTTGATCTGATAAACAGCATAACGTGGCGACCTGTGTTGACTCTAGCATCAGACCCTCTGCCCATAGTGATCTCAATTAATAAACCCGGTGACTTTGCTTCCGCAAACCTATGTACAATCAACTTTTCCAAAGATGACTGCAACGGCTTCGCGAAAGTTACTGAAATCACTCTCTCTGACCTCCCCACACTAACCGACGCGTACATAGGTGATCGTAGGTTACGCAAGGTTATAACTGCTGCTGCAGCACGCTTCATTATAGCTAAGTGTATTTAGCATCCCCGTCTAAATTTTCCCGCCGAGGCGGCTGTCCTAGCTGATGAGCGTGATAACCTTCTGCCTGCTAGCGACTTGAGAACCTTGTTGCTGCTCTGTACTCTATTAAAAATTGCGGTTGTTTGCGCCGAGGAGACAGGCTATCATATGTATGTAGCTCCCACAATTTTTGGGTTATTCACCGTCCAAATTTGTACGCTATGAACGTGAATTCCCAGCTGTAGCCTGATCTCCTTCGTCCAGTTGGTAAAAAGGCTTGTCGAGGATTTTGTAGGTGAGAGGGTTGGCTCCTTGCAGTGAAGAAGCGAGAAAGTAAGGAGAGATACCCGTTTACTTCCGAACACAAGTCATCAATTCCATTCCCAGTCGAGGAAAGGAGACCGCCTAGTGGGACACCCTGTTTAATTTTTCTTGGCTTGCTAGTTTTGTCACTGAAAATTCCTGACGAATGTCGACCACTCAGATAATTCGCTGACCACCGTTTGAGTCCATGTGGGAGAGAGGAAGCCTCAATGTCTTCCAGTAGTGTGGAATGGCTGACGGTATCAAACGCCTTTGACAGATACAACGCTACTTGGGCTGTGCAATTTACGGGACCCATGCTGATGCCTCTTTGGGGTCAGGTGGTTTGTATCGTGTGCTTATACTCTCGGATTTGCATATTCGCTACATTTGCAAATTCACAACAATAAAATGCACACGGTTGCCATGGCAGCAAGCACAAGATTTACAAATGCAATTCCAACTGCAAATCTAAGACCATTTCCACAACATCCGGAACAGCCCTTATGTGTTTAATAAAAGATGAAATAAATAAATAAAGACAACTCTATGTGACATGTGACCACTAGGATGGTCCAAAATAAGTAAGGTCGGAATTTTAATGCTCTCACTCTCTCCCTATATAAAAAAAGAATTTAAAATTTTTACTTTGAAATCAAAAAATATTTAGAGGTGGCTCAAAGCGCTAAAAGTTTTCCATGTGTTTCAAATGAAAAAAAAATCTGAAATTTTAAGAAAACTCATTTGGGTAGGTTTTATGTTAACAAGTTAAATTAAATATTTAATTGATTATTAAAAAAATTATTTCAAAAATCAATTTAATTAACAATTTAAATCAAATATTTTAATGCCGTTATCAAACGAAAGAGGTGTTAGGAAAGCTGTATATACCATTGACCAGTGTTGCCACCAACTCAGGAATTTAATATCAATTTGACTGATTAAATGAAAGCTATCAGCTATCGAAATATGTCTAAGACGGGTCCCGACTTTTTGCACCTATTTGTATGATCAGCGTGAATGTGTTAGTTGACGCAGCGCCCTTAAAAGTAAAAATGTAATGTTAAAGTTTTGTAAAATGGGGTTTTCTTCTACAGGTGAGTTCTGTATAAGGTGCAATTTAAAAATTTCTCAATACGTTCAACTGATTAGAATTTATTGAAATATTCAAGTGAGTTTTTTTAATAAAGAAAATTTAAAGAAAACGTCATGTAACTTTCACCAATAAAAAATTAATGTTTATTTCAACATGCATAACTACATATATTCAAAACTATAATACTAAGCATTGAATCCGGCCGCGATTTTTATTTATTTCAGTTTTATTTTTTTATTTTATCATATATTTTAGTATAATCATTTCGGCTTCTCGGCAACACTGAAGTTTATGAAGTCGTTTGCGCATCAAATTTGCCTCGTAAATTTACGAGGGGCTCGTAAATAGAGCTCCATACAAATTTTAACTGTTATTTTATGAGGCTCGTACATTTACGATGTTTACGAGGCTTTTACGAGTTTAAGGGAATACCTCTACTATAATTCCCTAGCTTTCGGTATTTTGAAAAAATTTAAATTATTGCGTTTAAGACTTTAGATGCCATATTGTGTCGGCCATTTTGTTAATTTGACATCAGATTCGAATTCAGCGACCTTAAAAATCCCTGTAAACCAGAATTCATGGGAATGTACTCAGTTTCCGAATTATGAGCAAGTTAAAGCATACTTCTTTTAATAAATTAAAAAAAAAAAACTTATAATAAAGTATGTACTTGAATGCATAAAGTAGATAAATAAGTTAAGCTGCCTGCCTACACTACTGTGCAATAAACGTAACGGCATTTTCTCATTCCTACAAAATTTTCGAACGTCCGGTCATGCGTCGCGCCATCTAGTGGCGATAGTTCGTAAAGTCAATTCAGCATTGCCAACTCAAAATACAGCGCTCTCGGTTTTTCATTTCTTCGTTTGTTTACATGACTTTGTTGTTGCTATTTTCTCTAACATTCGCTATCCGCTACTCATTCGCACTTTTTCGGCTTCGTTGTTTTGTATGGCCATTCGCTTTTTTCTTATCATTGCTAGCGCTGCCGGCAGAGGCGCCGCCTTGCGTGTTGCGTTGTTATCGTTTCTACGTAGAGTAGCTTCGACTTGGACTAATTGGAAATTTTTCCGGATGCTGACACTTGTGAAAGTTTAATAAGAATTTGTTTTCGTTGCAATTGTTCATGGTTTCATTTTTAATTGGCAAGCAAATATTAAATAAATAGTACCGTTGTATGCACAAAATATACGGAAGAATATATCCATATTTGCAAAACACTCCCAACAAGTTGCTCTCTTTTGCAACCCTGACCATTCGCAGTTTTTGTCTTTGCTTTGTGTTCTTTGCATGTCTGTCTCTCTATCTACATTGTTCGATGCTTTTTTAATTAATTGCAAATTACTAAGCAGAAGCAGAGAAAATTTCGCGAATCCAAATCGCATTTATTTCAGAAGTTTGTGCAAAATCTTGTATTCTATACTCGAAAGTGTTTAATATATTGTGCGAGGAGAGCAATAATTTTGAAACATACCTAAAACAAAGAAAATTCGACCGCGAAAAACAGAAATTATTGAGTAGTGCAAATTGCTGGCGAAAACTTCACAAAGGCAAACCGAAATTGTATAACAAAGCAGAAGAAGTTGGAGAAAGAAGAACTTAGGGTTTGAATATTCTAGTATGTTTAATATATGTATATTGTGGAAGTCCCCAATTGCAAAAGGAAAAACTTTTGTTTAAATAAATAGGAAATAATAGCGGTATTGCGCGTACCAAATGGCCATTAAATGGCCGCTGAAGTGGTTGTAGAGAAGCAAAATCTAATTGGAAAACACTGCCAGGAAATACGAGTGTTTGGTAATCTAAATGCTGCAGCCATGGTTAATTTGTGTGTGCAGGGTGCGCGGCAAGCGGAAGTTGACTGCTGGCTTGGGACAGACGCATCAAGAAGGAAGTGAAATACATATGTTTTCTTCACTTTTTGACCATGCAAATTATTGAAATATAAAATAAAAACAAAACATTTGTAAGCCCCCCCTTTTGGGCTGTGGTTAGACAAGAATGAAGAAAATATCCACTGGACGCAGTGCATATGCACGCCCAATATGCTTACCAGCCGGCTGTCTGCTACATTAAGCGACAATAGATAACACACTTGTCTACACACATACGCATGCAGCTTGGTCATTGCCATTTGGCGGACACTGTGCTATCGAAGATTTGTACATTACTATAATTGTAATTTTTATGCCAAGTTTTTCCCTAGTAAACCAAGGCGATTTTAAATTTTTTTTAGTTTTCTTTTAAAAGTCTTTTAAATTTAATATGCAAGCCTAGTGTACAGGCGTCTGAAGAGCTTGTTTGTGTGGCCGCCGTTTTACAAACATACAACTGCATACATAGACTACATACACATTTGTCAGCCCACTTCCTCTTATTGAGGAAAATACATGTTGGCTGCATCTATTTTAAGCCTTCACATGGGTACAAAGAGCTGCAACAGCTGCGAGGCAGTCAGCGTTGTCTGCAACACCATCACTGTCCACTCGATTAGTGGAGTCTGTTTTATTTTTGCTTCTGAGTTGGCTGCTCATTTGGTGTGTATGTACATACATATGTAGCTTGGGTGTAGACAGAAAGCTGGGAATTAAATGCAATAATGGTCACTTTTAATAAATCAGTCTGCTTCAGCGGCGCATACCTACATATGTATCTATGTATGTGCAGTCATGTGAAAAATAATAGGCGCGCACAAGGCTTATTAAACAGGTAGTAGCATTAGAGCAACAATAACAACCTTTACGTGTATTTTTTTGTTGCTTATGGTCTTTAAAGTGTCAAACAATATTGTTTTTTTTCAAACATATCATAGTAGGCATTGTGAAATATCAAAAAAAAAAAATTATTTAAATTCAAAAACAAAAATTTGTGCGACTTTTTTTTTTTGTAAATTTGTTTCTTTCCAGTAGCACTAATCCATTCTTTGCAGGGCCCAATAATCAGCGTTTGTCCACCTGAGTTAAGCGAACGTTCAAAAAGATGATTTTCAATAGCTTCCTTTTATGCAAAAAGTTTCAGATGAAAACACATTTTGGTAGGTAATTAAGAATTTTTGTGAAAAAATAATAATATTGCTTGACACTTTAGAGGATAAATAATTAAACAAAAATCAAATCACTACTACCTGTTCAACTTACATAGTTGGGCACTCAACATTTTGACCAGTTTTGGTTATTTTTCTTCTGTTTGTTTAATGTTTAATTTTTTTTTATAAAAGTACAATACATTATCTAACAAAAATCATGTGAGTCCAAAATTCAAACTTTGTAGAAAAATAAGAAAAATTCAACAAACTAAAAATTTTCAGAAAAATTCTAGCTTGCAAGCTTCTAGGTGCAAGTTTCAAGTAGTTTAAAACTCGCTTTATTTTTTTGCCTATTATTTTCTTCTATACAAAAAAAATTGTCGAACATAGTATTTGTATTAAAAAAATGCATGACACCGTGAGCAAAAAAAGCTAGAATTGAATGGGCTATAAAACTACATTCCTAGAATTTTTCTAAAAAATTCCTAATAAAAAAGGTGTAAAATTTTTTTGGAATTTTCTAGTTCTTCTACAAAACTTGAAAGTTAGGTTTGTATGGTTTGTGTGTTAGATAATGAGTTGCATTTAAAAAAAAAAAATTAAAAACATTAAAAATTTTTCACATGACTGTATATACTATCTACTTGCACTTATGTATAAAATTGCATATCTAGAAGATGACTTTCCTTTTTCATTACAGACACTGCTAAAATTATATATTCTTATTGCAGTTATCTTGCATTTGGACCTATCTTGCATAGTTACAAATTCAAAAATATTGCGTGGTGCAAAAGCTTAATAAAAGCAACTAAAAACTTCCATAACTTAGCAAACAAGTACTTTACTTGCTCAAATTACAGCAAATATCTACCGGCAGGAAACATTTTATAAAACAAATAAATACATACATACATATTTATGCAATTGCAAAAAAATTTAAGTAAATGTTAGAGTGAACTGAAATTTTTGGGCGTAAAAACCGGAACTGCAGACTGTTTCGTGTGCCTTTAATAGAAGGAATGAGTGAAATTTTCCAATAAATAAAAAAAAAATCATTAAAATATCTGTAAACTCATATGTATCTACATTAGTATATACTAATTCAGTGTTTATAAATTGAACTGCAAAGTATTTACCAAGCGCACTTCAAATCTTTTTGTAGTCTACGCCAACGATTTTTTGTGTAATTGGCTATTTTTAGCATATCGATGTGCCGAAAGTGCATTAATGCTTCCCAGTAGTTAAAAGAAAAAATAACGCAAAAATATCGAAATAATACGCAAGCAATAAATGTAAAAGTCTTGTCCGGAACTGATTGCTATTGTCGCCAAAGGCTTATTCCGCAAAACAATAAGTATTTCAACAACAAAAAAAAAATATAAAAAATAAAAAGACTGTGGAAAATTCAAATTAAAGTGCTTAGTTGCGTCACATGTGCCCGTATATATGTAATTTTCTCCTCGACTAAAACGATCCAACAGTAGCTTCCAACCCCTTCTAAAAACATATGCGTATTGTGTTCTCGTTTTACATACCTATGAACATACAAACAACAAATTAACGCAACGCTATCACATAATCAACGCCAACATACCTAAATACATTTACATACATAAATATATAACCATACTTTTATGCAATAAATATTGAATGCAATTGTAGCGTATTGGAATTTGGAATAAAAAGCCAGCATACTCCTTTGTGTAAAGTGAAAGCAAAAAAAAAAAACAAAAAATAAAAATAAATCCATACCTAATATAAATATAAAACACCTGTGAATTGCTCAAAGTGTGTTTTTCGGAATAAAATATTAACACATCGTTGGTGCCATACAAACATACATACGCTCCAACAAATAGTCTAAAATAGGTATGTACTTGCTTATTGCAGTTAATTTGCCGAAAGCCGCAAAGTGTCCAGCAAAGTAAAGTGCCAAGTAAAGATAGTGGAGAAAACAAAAGTGCTAAAAAGCGTACGTCTAGAAACAGAGAAGAACTGATAAGAGAATAAATAGCAGAAGCCTCAGCCCCATTAGCTGTGCGAAAGTGCCAACAAAACAGGAGAAGCAAATAAAAACAAAAAGACGAAATAAAGAAAACAGCAAAGCAAAGATACATAAATAAGTAAATATTCGGTGAGAAATAGCGCGTTGATTGGCGGAAGCAAACAAACAAATTCTGAAAGAGCTGAAATACAAAGTGGCATGTGAATGCATCACGCTAAACACGAGACACTGGAATTTAAATAAAGTAGCAGGAAAAAACGGAAAAAAAAAAAAAAAAAAATATTAATATAATATAAGGACCAAACATAGAAAGAAAGAGTGAAGAATTGCTAAAATAAAAGCTAAATTTAAAAATAAATCAAAGTCATAAGTAGCAAATACTTAAGTGAAAAGCTAGAAGTACAATCTATGTACAATAAAAAGTGTGTGCAACATGAAGTGTTGAAAAATAAAATTGAAAACCGCAATTTTTGAAAATAGTATAAAACTATTCAAAAAAAAAAAGTTGAAATTGCAGAAACTCAAATCGAGTGCTCTCTACAATACATTAATTGATTATTTTGCAAAAATAAAACAAAAGTGATTGCCCCATAAAAGTACTTAGTGCGTTTACATTGTGCTGCCAGACGAAATTTGAAGCAAGAATTTGTAAGCACAGAAGGAAATCCTACATATACATATCTACAACTCTTAAATATATTATATTGGTTTGACGTAAACGCAAAAAATAAAATTCTTCCAAGTATTGAATAAATAAAATAAGAAGTGCAGTTTCTAAAAAATAATACAACAAGCTAAGAAAAAAAACGGCAGTATAAGTAAAATATTAATAAACATTTTCTAAAGGCAGAAAACAGTTGAAAATCATCGATACATAAAGTTGCAAGTCAAATAATACATACATAGTGCATACTCGAATTTCCCAGAGTGTACAAAAAAGTGAAATATTTTTCTTGAATAAGCCATTTAGTGTTCTCTGAATCTAAACAAATTTACATTTGAAAACTTTGATCATCTGAAACTTGTATTGCCGCAGAAGCCAGCGTTCCAATTGTGGTGAGTTTTATAACTGTAATTTCCTTAAATTTTCTTGTCGTGTTGTTTATAGTTATGTGACCTGGTCTACGGAAAGGGGGTTAGGTGTCAAAAAATCAATTTTCACTTTTTGGTTGATTCGGATGGAAGATGAGATGCTTTTTCACGTGGTGAAAAGCAGAAAATCCTAACTTGCTTAGAAGTGTACTAAAAATGTAGAAACAGAAACAGTAAACGTCACTTCTTCAGTGTTACTTTTTTAAATGTTCCACACTAGCAACTTACACGATGAACTATAATAATATTCCGACCAACAACAACACTTACTGGACCAACAACAACACTTACTGGACCAACAACAACACTTACTGGACGTCCGGCGCGGAGAACAATTAACGAGATAATGAGAAACTGACGAAACGAGTTGCTTACTTTTAACAGCTTTTTCACAGAAAACTAGTTTTCGCACGTAAGCTCCCTTTTCGTAGACCAGGTCACATATATATTTTTTTTATTGTAGTAAGTAGTTGTAGATCTCGACTTTTGCTACTTTTCATTTTCAAACGAAGAAAAGATCTCAAACGATATCGATACCTGTGTGGAAGATCGACCTATCTCGGCAGCCAGTTCGAAAACGCCCTATCTCAGAAAATTTTTCAAGAACGCCCTATTTTATTGAAAACCCCTCTATCTCAGAATTTGTTCGAAGAACGTCCTATCTCGGAATTCGGTTCAAAAACGCCCTATCTCAAACGGAAATGTATTGAGATAGAGCGTTCTTCAATAACATTTTGATATAGGGCTTTTTTCAACCAAATTCTGAAATAGGGCTGGATCCCAGTTAGGTCGATCTTCCATTCAGGTTTCAATGTACAGTGACTTAAACAAGTGCTCACCTCTTTTTTATATACACAATAATTTTCTTGCTAAAATATTTTCATTTTCTTTTTAAATATTGTACACCAAAACCTCATAAATCAAAGTTTCAAATCTTATACAGAATTTAGAAAATTTCAAGACATTTTCATAAAATTTTTTGGAGTGCAGTTTTATTGCGCATCCAATCAACCGGCTAAAAAATCGCGTTAATTTGTAATATTTTTTTTTTTTTGCTGACGGCGTTTTGCACTTTTTCCATAAAAACATGAATTTTTAATAGAATAAATATTTCAAACAATCAAGTTTTTATAAATGCAGTTTTTATATGAAAAAAAACCATAACCCCGCTGGTAAATACTTAGATGCTTTAACCATGCACTTTGTTGTACTAAATTTATGTGTTGTAAAACTGCATACACAATAGCTTTATGGAGATTACACCGTGCGACAAAAACCAAAAATTTTTAAAACACACGAAAAAATCAATATATTCACAAAAATAGGGGCGTTTTTAATTTTTCTCTCTGACGTATTTTTTTTTTTAAGGACTGAAATTTCTGGGATATGATTGAATAAACAAATTATTTAAAAGATTTGGTGCATTGTAGAGTAACAATATGGGTACCAATTAAAAGGAAAAATTCTGTAGCTTAAAAAAATGAATTTTTTGGTACAACAGGACAAATAAGTGTTGAAAATTTCCTTTTAAAACCTTATTCTTGAATATCCTTGGAAATTTCCAATATTTATTTAAAAAAAATATATATATCAACTACCACATCTTCGAATTTCGTCCTTCTACCTTTATTAGTTTTAGGTAAAAAAAATTTACACTTCTCTTATAAGATATTGGTAAATAGTTACAATATACATAAATGAAGATACTGGTATCATTACACTGTAAAGCAGTCGGCTGGGTATTGGACCCAACCAATTTTTTTAAGAGATTGAGTCATAGGTAAAAAAGTAATTTCTTCGTTTTTCGAAGTTAGCCTCCGAAATCGACATATGGGCCTTCGAAGTTCGAAATAGGATCTTTGGTAAAAAATTATTTATTTTTTATTCGTGTGTAAAATTGACTGTCGCAGGGTGTTATGATTAAAAAGTTCGAAACTTTAATTAATTAAATTTTTTTTGGTTCAGTTTGAAACTTAGATTCATAGGTATGGTTTTGGTTAAAGCATGAACAATTGTTTTATAGAAAAAAAAACAAAAAAATTTAACTTAAACAATGTGAATATAAAAATATCAACATGTGATTTTTTATTTGAGTCACTGTATGCCTTCAAAAACTCTTTCATGGAACTATCGTGATAACGAAGTGATGTACTTTTGGAAGCCCCTGAGTGCTCGAAAAGCGGTAAACTCATGGACTTTCATTTGTTTTATACATAGTTTTTTATAAGAAATTTTAAGAATTTAATTGCTATATGTAACTTTGATAGTTTTAGAAATATTCAAGTTTGAAATAAACTAAAAATTAAAATACAGTCAAAACTCAATAATCCGAACTTATGATTGCAGAGCCGATTCGAATTAAAAAAAAAAAAAAAAACATTTAATTTATGGCAAATTTATAAAATGACATATTAAAGTTAATGCAACAACTTAGAAAAAATTATTATAAATTGTTCGTCTGATGTTTCTCAGCACACCACATAAACTGATAAATATTCACACTCTCACTGAATTGCGAATTTTACTGTAATAGTTTGTTACATTCCCATTACAAATTTACTAAAAACATGAGCAAGGCATCCTATTCGTATAAGATGGCGCAAAATTAATCACCTCTCTTCTGTATCACTTTTTTCTTTGAGATTACTTGAAGTCGCGGGTTTATGCCAACAAACCTCAGGCAATTGCGGCCCTAAAAGAGAATATTCAACAGCGAACAGTTATCACCGGAAATCTTGCGCAAACTCATGGAAAATGCGATAAATTGGGCACAATTGGGATATAATCTTTTCCATTTAACAGAAAAAATTGTAAAAGTTCAAATAAAGATTTCCATCACTCGAATCATTTTTTTTATTTAGTAAAAAAGTTATTCAAACTGAACGATTAATTTTGAGCCACCTGTATTATAGAATAGTGTGGAACAGCCGTTCGGATTATCGAACAGTCAGACCATCGAGTTTCGACTTCATTTGGGAAAAAAATGTTTAATTAAAATTGGCTCCAGTTGGTCTCTATACTAAAATTTTTTAATATTAATTGAGTTAAAGGTTATTTAATATTTTCTATAAAATTTTGGAATATCCAATCCTCTGTTGATTTTTTCACGTTGCCTTGAGTTTTTATATCGGGACATGTAATCGTCATTCTTTCTTTTTCCAAAAAAGTAGCATAATGAATTGGCATATTCTGCTCTACGAGGATGTGCTATGGTGGCTAAGTCTCTCCAGAAGCACATAAAAGGTGCAAAGAACTACCATGCTCTGCATCTGCGGTATATAATTTCTTTTCCAGATAGAAAACTTTGGTCAGCAGGGGCTCCTGATGAAAAGTGATGGCTCTTCTTCCCCATCGATGGCTTTAAAGCAGCGATGGGCAGAGAGAGCTTTAACTCTGCACGCGCCTATACAAAATGCATAGAAAGCTTAAAAGAGTGAGCTGGATAAATCATTTCGCCTACCCGACTATTGCAGCGTCTTTCCAGCTGAAGTCGCTGACCTAAAGGTGGCGGTTGAACACTTACGTAACATTAGCTTCATCTACTCAGACAGTCAGGCGGCACTTAAAGCGCTTGACTGGGTCACATGCACTTATGTAATTCAGGAATCGTAGCGGACAGAACAAACTCGGAAAAGAAAAGGTGGACCAACGTGCAAAATAGGGCACATCAGTTCCACTTTCGCAATACTGGAAGGGTTTAGGCATGCGTGGGCTTTGTAATTCTTCTTCACAACTATTACCGGCGAACTCCATGGACTGGATGATGGTTTAATCACACCGCCTTCTCCCATTTCTTTTATGATCTCGCTAAGAGCTTCACATTTGGCACTTTGAACACTCCGAGGAGGTTGGCGGATCGGCCTTGCATTTTTAATATTAATGCGATGTTTCAAATGGTTAGTTCGTTCTGATTTGTTACCATCCTTGTTGAATATGCTGGGGTATTTGCGGAGAAGTTTCTTACCATTATGCTGGTATTTTTCTTTCATTCATTCGGTCCATGAGATGGTGTCTTCCGAAATTTATTTCTGGCCTTTGGAATCGCTTTAAAGTACTCTAACGGGAATTGCGTCGCAGACAAGGGTTTTCCAACAAGTAGATATCACATCCATTTAAAATTTCGGTTTGCTTCAGAAACCCACAAATTTTTTGTTCCAAAATCTGCGTAAATTTTCGCCCAACCAACTGCTTCTAGAATTTGTTGTCTAACCTCTAGGAGCACCTGCTTTCATAACCAAAGCTAAGTTACACTTCCATATTTTTATACGTCATGATTATCCTCTTCATGCCAATCTGGATACCTTGGTCCACAGCTGGCCAGTACAAACACGTTCCCCATTGCGATTTTTCATTTGGTATTCACCAGTTGCTGTCCTCTACTTTGCTGCAGGCGACGAAATCAGATCGAATGATAAGAAAGAACTCTATAAAAAAATTTACCAGTAGGTGGCGCCGGGGTCGATATATTTTGAAAACCTGTCTATGGTCTGATTTAATTTATATTAAGAATATATGTCTCAGGGATCGAGAACAAATGGTATGATCAGATCTAAATGCCGTTCTCTTAGTTATGTTCCCAAGAACGCTTAAAAACCCATACCAAAAACAAATCCCTCGGGAATGTTTTCACAAGAATGACAGTGAGAACAAAACTGTCGAGAACGGTCTTAATGGGAACTATATAAGAAAGAAACCCTGAGGAACCTTCCCAAAGCGAAAAAAATGCGAACAATACTTTCGGGAACATTTTTAAGAGAAAAAATTGGGAAAAAAGTCTCCGGAACGTTCCGGCAAAGAACAAACCGGAAACAAAAGTCTAAGGAGCTTTAGTTCGAAGAACAATTTAGGAACTAGAGTCTCAGGAACGTTCCGACAGAGAACGAAACGGGAACCAATATTCTCTGATCTATTTGCGAAGAATAGAAACGAAAATAAAGTTTTTCTCATAGCGCTACATTAGTTTGAAATGTTTAAATATTATAATTAATTAAAAAAAGAACGGAGAGATAATAAGATACGAACTTTTCCTGCACAGTTAATGAAAAATTGTTCCATAAATGGATAGTTAGTTCACTCTAATGATAAACGATTTGGAAGTTGAAATGATCCATCTTTCCTCTAGCTTAGAATTAACAATTGTGGTTCTCACTTAAACGATTTTTCATCCCAATACGTAGCCGCTCCTCCCTTTCTGAACGTTAAGTTCTCAAAACTTTTGTTCTCGTTTTGTTTTATAGCAGACGTTCGCCAGACGTTTGTTCTTATTTGATCCTCTTTGGAAACGTTCTAAATACTTACGTTCCCGAAAGTTTCGTTCTGATTATACTTTAACATTTTTTTTACATTTTGTTCCTTTTAAGAACATTCCTAGAGTTTCATTCGCATATGGTTCCTTACGGAATTGTTCCCGAACATTTTCTTCTCATTTTGTTCCCGTTCAAACTGCTCTCAATACTTTTGTTTCTGTTTGGTTCTATTGCGAGGACGTTCTTGACATTACATTTTGTTCTCGTGCAGAACTAAACCAAAACTGGAACGGGTTCTCGGTCCCTGATATGTTTATCACCTACAAGAATATATGTAACTCCAAAAAATGTTAGCCGTTAGGTGGCGCAGGAGTCGAGATACTTGGCATTAATGGTCTGATTTAGTTCATATTTGCAAAGCTTATTTTACAAATACATTTTTACTATTAACTTATTTTATAAAACAAAAGGATGTGACTGCGTCACAGTGGACAGCCCCATAGCCCAAGATAAGAAAATAGTGCAAGAATGATAGAATACAAAATTGTGCTTTCCCGGCGGCGATGACATTTCTCAAGTAAAAGTAAACAAAGCCGAATAGGAAGACAAAAGAGGGGCAATTCACGTCAAATGCTACTCTTCGACTAGCTGGGAAGCCGAAAAAAAATGGGAAACAAAATTTCGAAAACTATGATTTCTATAGATTTGTGTACGGGCTATCCGATGGTGCTATGCGTTTCCAAAATTTTCCCATTTTCATGGTGAAAATTGGAAAGAAAAACTGAATGAATAAGGCTTGATGTCGGGAGCTTCCGGTGAGCAAATCTCATTTTTGGCACAAATGCCAGTTACGGGGTTTTGCATAACTACGATACGCGGTTTTGTTCTTTAAACGACGTTATAACTTTGGAGCTACTTAATGTTTGAATCTGAAACTTTCACTTTCCTTAGATATTCATCTAAAATACTGTAAAAAAATGTTTTTAAACTTTATTTATAACACAAGTCTTGCGTTAAAAAAAAAAACAAACAAAAATTGAAAGTCATAAAAAAGTTTAAAAACGACGAGCGACAGAGCATCGCTATTGGTTTAGCGCGCTCCAAAACGCTTTATGACCCGCAAAAATAAATAAAGTCAATTTTTTATTCATGATTTCTATGTAAAAAAAATGATAAGTATTTCGATTTAGATGACTAAAAACAAAATCAAAAATGACCATAATTTAGAAAAATTCCATATAAATTTTGGTTTCGAATTTTCACCATGAAAATGGGAAAATTTTGGAAAACGCATAGCACCATCGGCTAGCCCGTACACAAATCTATAGAAATAATAGTTTTTCGAATTTTCTTTCCCATTTTTTGTCTGCTATCTAGCTAGCCGAAAATTAGCTTGTTTTGCACCGCTCAGCGCGCTTGGGACATTTGACGTGGTCTGCTCCTCTTTTGTATGTACATACATGAAACATGGTATATTATATTCTTTGCTTAGTTTTTATGAAGTATTTTATGTAAATCTTTTTTCTAATTTTAGAACTAAAAAAATAATCAAAAAAAGCCAGCAAGGAAACTTTCAGAAATCTTTAACAATATGCACCAACCACGCTACAGTCCAGCACCACCCCCACAGCAATTGGGAATGCGTCCACCGCCGCAGTTGCCGCCACCACGTCCACAAACTTTTTCAAACGTAAGTATTAATAAATTGTAAATTATTGACCTCTTAAATCTATTTACATATACATATTGTCGCTGAAAATAAATATAGATACCTCATCAAAAAAAGTTTCCGTTTATCAAAAAAAAAAAAACCATTGCAGATAAAATCTCTCTTGTGGACATATGTATATACGTAGTAATAATAATAGATTGGCGCTTACACATATTTAGGGGATTCACAAGACGTGTTAACCGTCGTAAAATCTTAAGGTTAACATCTTTTTTAATTAAAATGGTTTTAGGGGATTTCTAACTATACCGAAAATCTTTTAAACTGATAAAGAATATATAATTAGCCAACCCCCCAACCATTTTAACCGCTATTTTACATAAACAAGTGTTAAGCTTAAGATTTTACGACGGTTAACACGTCTTGTGAATCCCCTAACTCTGTTAGTGTGCGTTTGGCCGAGGTGCTCCTCCGATTTGTGTCGTTCGCTTTGATGTTGTCACACAAAATGGTGGGACCTACAGTTTTACGCTGACTTCGAACGGCGATTGTATTTTTATGAGAAGCTGTTTTTCATGGCAGAAACATACTCGGAGGCTCGCCATTGCCTGTCGAGAGGCGACTGCTTTAGACAACCACTTTTCTGTTCTTTAATTTTTAGATGTTGGCTTGAACACAGGCCCTGCGGAGTGGTAGCGCTCACTACTAGCCACTACACCCACAGTGCCCACCATTATTTTCTCACTTCTAAAAGAGTTTTGGTTTATAGAATAGCTAGAACTGCCAGGTAATCCTATACGAGCCTGTATAAGGTAATCCTATCCATCTCTGCATAGCTTGCGAATGATAAATTTTGGCACTTATGCCCTTAATAACCTTGACCAAGGCACCCATGCCCACCTCGATCGCTGTATATTTCTTCCGAGACCCATATTAGTGTGATTTAGTATTGAGTAGAAATCGCGGCCAGGTCTCTCCTAGTCTCTTACAGAGGTAGGAGAGAGTTGTTGAATATCTATATATATGTGCATGGGAACTGCAGCCTCCGGTCACCAGCCGACCTTCGTATGAGCAAGTGTACATTTCCGTTCTATAGCCAGTAACCCTCTTGGTGTAAACTGCTGTGCCAGACATACCAGTGTAACATATTACCGCTTAAACCCCATGCCCAGCGACAAGGATAATGAGGTACTCTGTATGATTTTCATCGGGTTTCTCATTCCGATAGGCGTAATATTTATGTATTCGCTACCTACATTCCATGTAAGAATCGCCTGTATTTCATGTCTAAACTCCACTTGATGTGCTCAACAGAGCAATGCCGTTGTTGTAAAAGCATACAAAGTCCCCAAAGGTGTTTTGGGAATGCTGCTGGATTAACAGTCCTAGACCAGATTTAGGTCGGGGGCCAAAAATCGACTAGCAATCTTTGACATTGATGATGAGATATTTATTCAGCGAAGTGAGCTTAAATATTTAGCGCCCAAGTCTATCGCACACTGAAACTCCAAAACCAGTTTGGCGGCGCTCTTTCACATGTCAAACAATTTGCACCGATGTCAGCTGAAAGTTAAAAGCTACTTGAACCACATATAAAAGTATCGTTTCTGCAAAGTAATTAATATAAATATATGCAAAGAAATATCTACATACATACACATACATATCTACAGATTAAAAACTGGCTAGCTATTTATTTGGCTGGCGATATTCATCAGTATAAGTTTTGCCTTAGTGAAAATTTAATTATTTGCATAATTTAATTTTCACTTCAAAGAAATGTTAAGCCGACACCGCTACCTACATGCATATGTAGTTCAAAGCCGCCTACAAACCTTGACAAATAAACAAGCCAACCGAGTGCGCCAACCACCCACCAACTTTTTACAATGCAGTTATTTTATTCATTTCCCTATTTTGAAAATCCTTTAAAAAGTTTTTCATGCTAAATAGAATCCATTCATGGCAAAAACACACAACCAGCTATTTCAAGCCAGGTGAGCAGAGTTATTTAGAATGTGCTGTCTTTTACATACGTATGTACAATAGGGTGGTTCAAAAACAGTAAAGTCGGAATTGTAATGCTCTCACCACCTAGGATTGTTCTATATCGAAAAAAATAAACGCCTGTTTTGATTTTATTTTGAAATCAAAAAATATTTAGAGGTCGCTCAAAGCGAAAAAACAACTTTTCGTAGAAATGGTATAGAATTCTTGAAAATCAATATTTTTCGATCGCAAAACTCTGGTTCTCTTCAGGAGAATTGCAATAATAATACCCAATTGTATATTTAACCATTTTCTAATACTGACGATTTTTTATTGGTCCGCCCATTGCATTTTTTGTGTGATTTTTTTGTGGACCTATAAATTATAGTTGCGCTGAAAAAATGGTCAAATAAACAATTGGGTATTATTATTGGGAACATACTGCACATAAGCAAAGTAAAATATTGAGTTTTAAGAATTCTACACCATTTCAACGAAAAGTTGTTTTTTTTCCATATAAAAAATCATGTAAAACTTTGGGCGCTTTGAGCGACCTCTAAATATTTTTGGATTTCAAAATAAAAAAATTGGGGTATATATTTTTACGGTATAGAACAAGCCTAGGGGGTGAGAGGATAAAAAATTCGGACTTTACTTTTCACATGCATTTTTGGACCACCCTAATGCACATACCTATTGTAGTGTATGTATTTATGCGGTTATTTAGGTGGAGCAAGGGAATTTTGCACAACAGGGTCTGCAGACTGTTCATTCTTAAGAACTCACAATAGCTGCCTAAGTTGGCGTTAAAGTATGTACATATGTATGTAGACTCAAATTCGGTCTGCCTTTTGGCAAATAGTTAAGTAGAGGAGAGAGTATGCTTTTCGGCTGTTCAGTGTAAAAACTTTGCTTAGTATAAATTTTCCTTTTGTTTAGCATTTAATCCTATTGTCCTGTATTGCTTGTCCTGTCGATTTGATAGCAGATAGCGTACTTAGTATGTACGCTTATACGGTGTTCACATGTGGCGATTTTACAGGCAACTTTTAGTTGAAAGCAACACTCACGCATGGTGTGAAGGGCCCTTCAACTAATCGCTTCCAATGAAGTTAGGGTGCAGCCAAATTTTGATTCAACTAATCGACTCCAAAAAAATTGCCTGGAAAATCGCAATCGCCTCATGTGAACACGGTATTAGACCTGTCATGTCGACACACCAGCTTATTTTTAGAAGCAAATCTATTTTTGTTTGTTTGCATGAGTTATTACGATTTTGTTTGTAAGTTTGTGTGTGTCTTTTTAGTCCACATGCTCGTTGCATTTTGTGCTACCGTCTGGAGTTTGCCATTTGATAGCTTCTAACAATTTATGATAGATATCGTTGAAGTTTTAAGTCGCCTATTTTCTGTTAAAGCCTCTTGTTTGCAGTTACAGACAACATTTTATGGTTTCAATCGAATGTTACACATTGCTGTTAATATCGGTGTACATAAGTGTTTTCACACTTCTTCTTAAAAGTATTTATGTGGATTTTTTTTTTGGGCAAAAAACAGTTATCGCTTTCGCCACTCTAAAGTACGGAGCTCTGCAAGAAAGTTGACAGCTTCGTGGTTGGATTTTAGAACTTTTCAGATTACTGTTCGCATATTAGTAAATTTCTTGGTACCTAATCCCGATTTTATTTTGCATACAATATAATAAATAGGTTTTGAATATTCAACATTTGATACTAAACACAATTAATAAAAAACAGACTGGGTCATCTTTGCATGACGAAAAAAACAGTTGATCATATTAAAATACAGTCTTAAACGCCAAAATCTAATTCAGTTTGAACGGGTTCCGTACATAATTCTTTTTTTCAGCGACCTAAAGTAAAATTTAGCGAGCAATTTTTTCCGCAAAATTGTATTTACTATTTAACTTTACCTTCAGCAGGTTTTTTAAACTTATTTGAACAAGTTTATTAAAAATGGCACTTAGAGGGTTGAAATAATATACCGTAGCTGGAAATATTTCTATTCAGCATATCACACACACACATGTTTCTTCTCTCCCCTTATTCTTATTTGGCACCACAGCCCACTATGGGCCAGAAAGCAATCAAAACTGGCCAAAATTCTAAATCTTTTCGTATTGCTTCAAACTTTTCATTCCGGGTGTATTATTGATGTCACCTACAAGCTTGTTGTAGAACTATTACGCATCTTAAAATTACTTCTCATAAAAGTGACAAAATATTGCCCCGTGAAGTATGCAACATCAGAATTTATACAAAACTTTTTAGCTGAATTGGTTAATAGATTAAACTGTTGTCAAGTGATGTAATTATTTGGTAACAAAATTTTCCGGTGTCCAAATGTTCGGTAACAAGCAGAATATGCCTGATAGAGTGTGGTTTTCGTGCTTCGAGAGAGGAATTTGCTCCTGTTGGCTGTCACTTCCAAACAAGGATCCCCTGAAGGGAAGAATGGGAGGAGAATCCGGTACTGATCTCGTATTCTGACTCAACAGCCATTTACACTGATGGCTCGTAGTTGGATCGGAAGGTAGGAAGTGGGGTATACTCACAAGAACTCTCACTTAGCCTCAGTTTTCGTCTGCCAGATCTATGCAGCGTTTTTCATGCTGAACTATCAGCAATAAACGAAGTCGCAAGTTGGCTGATCGATTCTCTAATTAGTCTGAAGGCGGTAACATTCTTGAACTGTACTGCAGATGAAATAGGAAGGGAAGGAAGGAACCTTGTTGTCTGCAAACAGTACAGCCCGTAATGCGGGCATTCCGCTATCTTTTTGCAAGCTCTGGCTGGAGAATAACTTTGTCGGACGGGCTAATATAAGATGGTCTGCGGAGCCTACTTGCAGGATAGCAAGACATACATATCTAGCCTAAGCTGGACAAGCGTAGATCTCGCCCTCTCCTCCACTTGGAGCGACCACTGCTTCGACATGTTATTGGAGTTCGCGTCGGGCATTGCTCGATGGGAACCCACGCCACTAGAAGGGGTTTGCAGTCAAACGACTACTGTCGTAGCTGCCGCGATGAGGACGAAATCGAAAGAGTGGAGCACTACTTATGCCACTGTCCTGCTCTGGCGAGAGCTCGCCGATGCTCGTTCCTCCATTATTCTTTTGAATGTCCGGTCGAATTGGATTCAGCCAGTGTCTACGAGTTTGCGCGCTTCATCAGTGTTACGAAGGGGTTCCATTACCAGGGTAAGAGGAGGGATATATGGATTCTCTAATACGGCATCACAACGGGCCCATGGTGGCCTAAGTTTGCCGTTTTCCTGAAGGATTAGGCTAGCCGAGATAACCTAACCTAACCTAGCACTTGTTAACAAGAGTCCAGACGAATGTCCTGATGTCTTACTGAACCACATCGGGGACGAAGCACACGCGTCTAAGCCAATGACCAATGGCGTGGATTTCAAGGCTGGCAATGCTATTGGTGTTAATGCGTCGTCCACTTTTTTAAACTTGTAACTGTCAACAGTGACGTGTGTGCCAAATCGCGTATGCTCTGACTGTTTCATTGACTCGTTCACCACCAGATCCATTCGCTTTACTTCAATATCTACTCCCGTGAAGGCAGAACAGACGTAGCCCCTGTTTTAACCGATAATATTGATGTAATCGGCATAAGCCAGAGATTGAACGCTCTTGTAAAGTATTGTGCCTGAGCGGTTCAGTTCAGCGACTCTTATTATCTTCTCCAACATCAGATTAAAGAAATCACACGAAAGGGAGTCACCTTGTCTGAAACGGCTTGGAGAGGTCCTACTAAATTCTGACAGCTGATGGTATTGCTCAACGTCGTTTTACACAGCCGTATTAGTTTTGCGTCGATCGCAGTATAAATACAACTTCTTTTCGTGCTGTCGAAAGCGGCTTTAAAACCGTCAAATAGATGGTGTGTGTCGATTCTATTCTCGAGGGTCCTTTCCAAGATTTGGCGTATTGTGAATAGCTAGTCTATGATGGATTTTCCAGGTCTAAGGCCACACTGATAAGATCCAATCAGTTTGTGGACGGTGGGCTTCAGTCCCTCACACGATACACTTGACAAGACCTTGTAACCTAAGCTAAGAAAGCTGATCCCGCGATAGTTGGCGCTAATGGCGGAGCCGCCTTTCTTGTGGATTGAGCAGAGCATACTTAAATTACAGTCGTCAGGAATGCGTGCATCTGACCCTATTCTGCACAAGAGTTGACCCATGCTCCTTATCAGCTCGTCACCGCCGTACTTGAATAACTCAACTGGCAGGCCGTCAGCTCCAGCAGATTTGTTGTTCTTCAATCGCGTAATCGCTATTCGTACCAAGTCACAGTCAGTCGGTGGGACATCGACTCCATCGTCATCGACTGGGGGTTCGGGTTCGTCTTCTCCACTACCTTCAGTGCTGCTGCCACTCAATAGGGTGGAAAAGTCTTCTCTCCGTAATTTAAGGACGTTCGTGACATCAGTCTCTAGGTCGCCATGGTTGTCCTTACAGGACTTCGCCCTGGTCTTGAAACCTTCCAAAAGTCGCCTAACTCTCTCATAAAATTTTCGGACGTTTTCCCGATCGGACAGCATCTCAAGTTCTACGCACTCACGTGTTTCGGCATCTCTCTTCTTATTGCGGCAAATACTTCTCGCTTCCTTGTTGAATTCCCAAGAAACGTAACGTAACGGTAATTTCAAAAAACTCAAAGTTTGGTATATTTTAGGGGGAGTAGGTTTTTCCCGATTTCAAAAATATTCAAAACGATGCTTAAGGATGCTAAGCACAATGTGCTACCAAATTTGGACGAGATCGGTGAGATAGTTTTTGAGATACCCATATATGATATAAGTGGGCGGTGCTACCCCCATTTGCTTAAAATTTCTTAAAAAACTACCTTTTTGCTAACGATATATCAATCATGAATATCCACACTGCTCAAAAAATCTGAGAATTTAAGTCCGTATTTAAGAAAACTTGCCTAGCTTCGACAATTTTTATGCGATTGCAATACACGAGGTATTTGTTTATATAAAAATAGATTTAATTTTGGATAGTACTACATATTTTGAAATTGAGGAAATTAGGGATGCTCAAAACTTAAAAAATTAAGAAAAAATGTTTTTTTTTTGTATTTGCCCATTGAAAATTCCCAACAAGCCAAGTCTAATAATGGATTATTATACATAATTTTAAAAGCTTATAAATCCTCTTCTCACGACATGCCCGATCTTTAAAATTGAATGAAAAATAGTCATAAAAACTGATAAATATACAAAACCGTATTTACTGACTTAAAATCTCAAGTAGCGACTTTTAAATGGTTTTTAAATAAAGGAGGAAGGAAATTGGGCGGGAGGGTCTTGAAATTTTAAACTTTTTTTTTTTTGATGGGCTCCCTAATGTACGTACATTTATTGTGTTGTAAATGTTTTGAAATTTGTCTGACGTTGTATTTTACTTTTCTTTTTATTGTTTCCCATTATCCCATTTCTTAATATGTATAACGTTTAACTTTTAACACTTATTTTTTAATTTAAAATAAAACCGTATAATATACCACAAACAAGAATTGAATACGCTTGTAATTCCTACACAAAGCATTTGTTATTATTGGCAATATTCAACAAGTTATGTATAGCATATTTATAGGCGTTGGGCATCATCAAATATTTTACCATCTACGCACGCATACTTTGTGGGATTTAAATGCAACCAAGTATCTAATACTCCTAAGAGATCAAAAACCAAATAAATATGGTAGGAGAATTGATTGAAACATATTTCTTAGAGCTTTTGTGTGTAATAAATCGATTTAATGCGCGAATTTACTACATTCTACAACGTTACTGTTACTGCGGCTTCTTATGCCTAAAGATTTAAGCAATACACTGTACATATATACACACAAAAATACTATATGCAAACATGTACATACATATATCTTTCTTAATATAGCCAAAATCTTATGTTTGATTTTAATCAGTGACTTTTTATGACATTGTCAGCTTATGAACCCATGAAATGATATATATCTACAGGAAGCTGATGTATGTTCTTACAAATATATGTACATGTATTTATATTAAAATTCATTCATTTATAAACTATGGATTAGCAATCTTCTATATATATACATACACATATTATTTGTAGACTTTGTCTACTCGAGTCACGTCTTCGAAATGAATATCATGCTTACACGTTTCAATATTTATTCATACATATGAACATATATCTCAAATCTAGAGCAAAAACGCCACAACTTGATACATACCGTTTTGTATTAGCTATTTTGAACATAACACCTAAAACTGCCACAGCACGGGCTGCAATTCTCTACATAGCTCAATGCATGTCTAGATTGGATCTAAGCGGTACCATGAAATTTGGAATTATGTCACTCTTGGGATTATGTCACTTCTTATAAGGTATCATAACCTCAGCAAATAAAGAATATAAAAACACGCTCAAGAAATGAAAAGGAAATTTTCTATTAAACTTTTTGCTGCGCAAAAATACTTCCGCCGCTCTTTTCCGGCAACATGGAATGAAGAATTCTACTTAGTAAGGGTACTTGTATCCACATTGTGGAACCTCAGCAAACGTGGCGTCTAGTAAGTACTTATTCTCAGTTATACTTACATATGGTGTGATATTCGATCTCCTATAGGCGTTCACTTAAATTGTGGAGGGAACACTTTTCCACCCCATTGAATGGCTGCAGCACTGAAAGTAGGCAAAAGACGAAGCCGAGCCCCCAGCCGATGACGATGTAATCGATGCCCCTCCCAGCGCCTGACAGCGATTACGCGGCTGAAAAACAACAAAGCTGCTGAAGCTGACGGCCTGCCTGCCGAGCTATTCAAGTACGGTGGCGAGGAGCTAATAAGGTGCATGGATCAACTCTTTAGCAGAATATGGTAAGATGAACGCATTCGCGACGACTGGAATTTAAGTGTGCTCTGCCCAATCCATAAGAAAGGCGATCCCGCCATTCGCGCCAACTACCGCGAAATCAGCCTTCCAAGCATAGGTTATAAGGTCTCATCGAGCGCAATGGCCTTATCAGTGTGGCTTTAGACCTGCCAAACCAACCATATTCACTTTACGCCAAATCATGGAAAAGACTCCCGAGAATAGGATCTACATACACCATCTATTTGTCGATTTGAAAGCCGCTTTCGGCAGCACGAAAAGAAGTTGTATTTATGCCGCGATGTCTGAATTAGGTATCCCCGCGAAACTAATACGGCTCTGTAAAATAACGATGGACAATACCATCATATCTGTCGGAATTGGGAAGGACCTCTCCGAGCGGTTTCAGACAAGATGTCCCCCTTTCGGGTGATCTCTCTAATCAGATGTTGTAGAAGATAATAAGAGCTGCAAAACAGAACCGCTCAGGCACAATACTTTACAAGAGCGTACAATTGCTGGCGTATGCCGACGACATCGATATTATCGGTCAAAACGGGGGCTAAGTCTGTTCTGCCTTCAGAGGATTAGATAGATAGTTGGCGATGGCGAATACCGCAAACGATTTAACGATGATCAATATGAGCTTTACAACGATGTAGACATAGTGCAGCGAAATAAGATTCAGCGGCTCCGATGGCTTGCCCATGTCGTTCGAATGGACAGAAATGCTCCTGCTCTGAAAGTAATCAATGCGGGCCGCGATGCTGGTAACAGAGGAAGAGGAAGGCCTTCTCTGCGTTGGAAAGACCAGGTGGAGAAGGACATGGCTTCACTTGGCATTTCCAATTGGCGTCAGTTGGTACAGACGAGAAATGACTAGCGTACCAATAAAGAAGAAGATCGGCATTGACAAGAAAATAATGTAGGCAAAGCCAGCTTTTATGACAGTGTTTTGATAGAAATTTTATCATTACTCTTGCACATTCCAAATTCGTATGGTTTGCAAACTTATAAGTCGGATTTGGAATCTTGTCGTCTTTTCGTTTGGAAATATGCCAATCCTTGTATATTGGCATAAGCCCAAGTAAAAAAAATTGGGTGGGAAACGATGTTATCCGCGCGTTTTTTTTCTGGGCGATAATATCAGATATCGATATTTTACGCACAAATATTGTCTGGTTATCAGAAAAAAAAAATTGTTTGCTTTAGCTTACACCATGACCATACTTTTTAAATTTATACGGTGAATTTTGACGTAGAATACGTCTTACCTTAAGGTATGGGGGCTATGTTCAAATGTTGTAGTTGTAATTTTTAGAGCTTCACAAAAACGCTTATTGCATGAGAACTAATAAAGCGATTTCAAAGAAAAGTGTGGCGTTTCAAAGATAAAATTCCAAACCTGTCGACAGATTCATTTTTGTAAATAACCAATTCGGCTTCTGTCGTAAAAACAACGGTAAACATTGCCTTATTTTGGGGTCAATTTTGAGCCTTTAAAGTGCTCTAACAACTTATTGTTGGCATATATAACTTTCATTTTCGGGATATAGGTTCTTTGGAGCAGTAGAAATATTATCGGGTACAAATTTTATATAAATTTAACAAATATTGAGCATTTTAAGGCAACAAATTGTTGAAAAAATTTGCAAATTTTTTTCATTACCAAAATGTTCGAAAACCGCTTGAATGATTTTGTTTTTGTTTTCTTTAATCAAAAATTCAAGAGTTTTCCTTTCGTTTGGTATATGGGAAGTATTGGTTGATATCTTCTATATATGTTTATTTTATTCAAATATATGGGCATAAATGATTTTCCATACAAAATCACCTCGTCATCATTTTGCAAACACGTGCATATGTTGGAAGTGTGGGAAGGAGACAAAAAGTATGTATGTGTCCGTAAGTACATATTTCGGGGTTTATCGGTATAATAATCGATACTTTGTCGGTTTTATTACCGATGTTTTTATCGATTTTGCTATCGAAATTTTTATCGATAATGTTATTGATTTTGCTATCGATATTTTCGGAACTTATCGATATAATGATCGGTATTTTTTCGATTTTGTTATCGATATTTTTTCTCGATTTTGTTATAGATATTTTGCTGACTTTGTTGTCGATTATGTTATCGACACTCTAATCGATTTTATGATAGATTATTTATCAATTTTGTTATCGATATTTTTATCGATTTTGTTATCGATTTTATTACCGATATTTTTATAGATTTTGTTGTCGGTATTTTAATCGATTTTGTAATCGATATTTTTACCGGTTTTGTCATCGATATTTTTATTGATTTTGTTTACGATTTAGCTATCGTTATTATTATTGCTTTCGTTATCGATATTTTCATCGAATTTGTTATCGATATTGTTATTGGTTTTGCTATCGATATTTTCGGAACTTACCGATATAATGATCGATACTTTTATCGATTTTGTTATCGATATTTTTTATCGATTTTGTTATCGATTGTGTAATCGATTTTGCTATCGATTTTGTCATCGATACTTTTATCGGTTTTGTTACCGATATTTTTATCGATTTTGCTATCGATATTGTTATAAATTTTTTTATAGGTTTTATATTCGATATTTTTATTGATGTTGCTATCGATATTGGTATCGATATTTTTATGGATTTTGTTATGGATTTTGTTATCGACTTTATAATCGATTTTGTTATCGACTTTGTTATCGATTTTGTAATCGATATTTTGATAGATTTTGTAATCGATTTTGTAATCAGTATTGTTATCGATTTTGCTATCGATTTTGCTTTCGATATTTTTTCGATTTTGATATCAATATTTTCATCGATTTCTTTATCGATGTTTTTATCGATTTTGCTACCGATATTATTATCGCTTTTGTTATCGATATTTTTTGCTTAGTGTGTGCTTTTGTTTTTTTACTTGGATATGCTCTTAACCATACCACGTATTCTACGTTTAAATTTAGCGGCTGTATCTCCGATACAGCCTGCAGGCCAAGACGAAGGCGCTGGACTGTTCCTTTTTTACATCAGTTGAACATGCTGTAAAAAAAACGCACCGAAAATCCGTACACCTTGACGGAAAGCGGAAAATGTGTGCCTTGAATCAGTACAACGATTTTGACCCCTGCGAATCCGTACCATATGGAAAAATCCGTACTTCTGATCGGGCTGACCTCAACGCTTTCTACTAGGCTGGCGAGCTTTCGCCGTACGTCGTACCTTGGTAGACACTTTATAAATAACCTCGAGTTACCTGCGTCGATTAATATTGATTGATCGATTAAGTTTTGGTTGCCATTCAAAATCTCGGGGTATCACAACCCTTAAAGTGTCCAACCAAACTCAATCTACACTGACCTACTTTTCAACACACCTTTATTAAAAATTGGATTAAAGAATCACTTGTACATATATGTATTTTGCACTAACACATTTTCAATTTTGATTGTACAAATTTTAATTCATCCGGCTTTTCATCATCTTCGTTTGTCCGCTCATTCGAAAGTATGGTTTACGTACGTGCAACAAACCACCCATCGATTCTTGTTTCGAGTGATTAGTCAGTCAGTCAGTCGGGTAAAAGCTTGAATATCTAGCCATTTAGTCATCTTTCACAGTCTACCTCTTATCTGTATTTATTTAATAACATTGAAGTTTCGTAGCGTCTACAAATATTTTTAATTCAGTATGTTTTCATTGTGGCTAACGCGTGACTGTGCCACACCTATGTACACGTAAATATGTATGTTTGTACATTTCTGAAGTCAATATTGTGCAGTTTGTACTCCAATCACAGTTTTCAAAAATACACAAAGTACGCGGCCAGTGGCAAAAAGTTGCCAACTTTTATATTTCTAGGTTTGATCGTAAAACTTCACCTCGGATGTTTTATGCATCCATAAGTAGATGCAATCTGATTCCCTACTAAAGCAGTTTAATTCAAGTAATTGTTAGCGGTTGCATTCGTTTTGATCGGTGAAATGGCGCTGAATTCCAGATCCAGAACTTAAACACAACTGGGTTGCGCCACTACCAACATAAGTTTGTTGATTATAGCTACTCTTTCTTTTATTTAATTTGTCTCTGCATTTGCAGTCCGGTCCACAGTTCGATAGTCCACGACTGGTGAAGTAAATATTGAGAAGTCGCTGCCACCATCCACACACATCGATGGAGGGCGTCAGCGCTACAATCGCAGTATGTACTTCCTGTTGTATTTGCCCGTTTATATGGGTATGAAAGTAGTTTGTACACATGCATATGTGATCATTGGGAGACGAACCTATAGGAGAATTATTAAGGTTAAACAAGTAAGGAAGCCTTAAGTTCGAACAAGCAGGCGCAGCTACTCAACATAAAGATCAACGGAATAACACTTTTTGTGTCCGAAGCGGAACCGAACTTTGTCTAATTTTTTTTGAATCGGACCAAAAATGTTCAGGATAAATTTATGGGCGAAAAACTGAATCTAGTATTTTCACAGATCTACCGGAGTCAACTAAACGCCACTAACGGACGAAAAGAGAATATAGCTGATTCACTCACAATATACATATCTGACCCGAAAGTGGGGCTTCTCACTCTGGCGAAGACCTTATTTTCCCAGCAAGGCATTGATGGCACCTACAGTAACCATATGCCGTCCGCATGGATTTCGGTCCCGCAATCAATCAGTCTTATTAGGGATCGTTGCTCACTCTTTCTCTGAAAAGAAATTCGCTACCACCATGGGCTCCGATCCAATAGAATGCTTCAGAGAACTTTAACTCGCCAATTCATCAACCAGTACATTTCTTTAAATATCACAGCGTCCGGGTACCCATAGAGGTGCTTGCAGTTGCCAAAGCCCTTAGAGCAGGTGTGCTTATTTGATGTCCGCATGACAATCAGTCATTGCTTTATGTATACCCGAAGTACCATAGCCAGTCTCAGAATACATGCCTTACTAAAGGTTATCAAAAACTGTCCGAAAATTTTCAGCGTTCAATTAACCTTCAAATAGGCGTGAGTTTTCTACGTAAGCTTTCTATACATATAGAGTTACCCCTAGATATTTCATCTCCGTGGAAAACTAAGGTTTACGCTTCTAATTTTACAAGGGGTCTTTTCAGGAAAACACTTCATGCCGCTAACGTAAATGTCTCTATAAAATGAAAACAAAATATCTATTCCAAGAAGGAATAACAGCCAAACTCAATTTAAAAAAAATGTTGTAAAAAAACCAAGTTTTTTTGTCGGTGTTTTATTTGAATTTTTCGGACACTTACGTTGGTGGCATGAAGTTTTTGCCTGTTAAGACCCTAGTAAATTTTTCCGAAGAATAATTTTCAAGAATGTATCAATCCTCTAACGACCTTCCAAATTAGCTTCTTGCGGGGTTTCTTGAAGTAAGGGTCAAAATGACCCTTTCAGGTGGGGGCTAGTGGGTTAAAATGTTATACGAAAATATTTCCCTTGAAATTTTACTTCACATGTCTTAACCTTTAATTTCGCTAAGACATTTATTTTAACCATTGCTTGGGTATACTTTCAGAAAATAATAGCAAAACCTGGTCTGTTTTGAATCGTTATAAAATTGTCGCGCCTTATTATGGCTGTGTTTCTTTATACATTCCGGATAATCCCATTTCACAGCCGGAATAAACAGAATGCGTTTGAAATATACGTCAACATATCATCAGGAACGTTCTAAAGAATAAATAAACAAAATAGTTTATTCCAAACATTCAGAATGAATAAAGAAATGCAGCCTATATGTATAGTGTTATAGTTAATTTCAAAAAGTTTCGCTTTATCTGAAAAAGGTTTCATTTTATCTGAAAAAAGTTTTATTTAATTTGAAAATGGATCCATTTAAACTGGAATTGCTTTATATCAATCCCACAACTGCTCACGCTCCGATCTAGCGCAACATTATTTCACTGAGGATCGAATCTTTCTTGGGCGTTTTTTTTTCTCTATATGAAACCCAAATTGTGCTACCGGCGTTGTGTTCTTCCTTTTCTTGAACTAGAATTTTAAAACATGACGAAGTTCCTCCTTTTTTCATCCATTTTAAAATTTCTATTGCAACCCAACGTGGAAACCTCTATGTGTGATGCGTATTTTCCTCCAAAATCTGTATAGTGCAAATGAAGTCCCTTCTTGGATTTCGGGCCAATCCGTCCCTCTTAGATTTAGCTTAAGCACCTAAAGAAGCATATTGGTTTGCATATTAAGGAAAAAACTCTAGTTTAGCATTCTTACATCAATAGTAGGCCGGTCGAGATCGCCCTGTAACGGTCATGAGGTCGGTAGATGAAACCTTCTTATATAAAGCCTCTCTCGACATCGACGGGGTGGGCTTTTAATAATGCCCTTGCCAGGTAAACCTTTAGATCCCTAGTTAGAAGTGGGTTTAAACCGATAAAAACTCGAACCAGACAGAACGAAAAATGACACTGAAGATGGCACAATGCCGAAATCGGTTTGTCTGCAAACCAAATGGAATGGATGGTGGATTTATTTCACCCTTTTTTTTGGGCTGTGGTCGTAAACGACCTGCTGGAAAAGCTGGAAAAGAGAAGTCGGCATCCGTGGTTTTCTAGACCTGTAGAGGGGCTATTGGTAAGAGATGAAACCACTTTCTAAAGTAATGAATATCTTGGCTCTATGAAACCACAGTTAAGCCCAATATATTTTATGGGGCCTTTGTATAGTGGAACGCGTAGAGAACACTACACTAGTTAAAAAGCTGGAGCGGGTACAACGAACCACCCCAGACACTTAAATCATGCTTAAAATGGCGCTCCTCGACAGCACGGATTTATTGTCAAAAGACAATAGTAGAAGCAGCACGCGTGAACTTCTACATGGATTAGTCGAAGCTTCATGGTACGGTTGGTGGTAGAGAACTCTCAATCAACTGCCATTGTAGATTTCCAGATCACTGCCGAAGGAAACAGTCGAATAGTCGAATAGCCAAACAGCAATCAGAGTTTTGGGTTCACTTACGTTGCCTTCTAAACTAGTAACAAAATGCCTGGTCTTTCTTTTAGTTGCGTCTGATTATTTCCTAGTCAGACCTATGTATATAGGTAACAGGTCACAGTGGTCAAGAAATAAACCCTCGTGTTGATCTCACTAAGAAACCTTTAACTATAAGTGCACTAATCTCAGTCAGATGCGTATCGCGTCAGTCAAGGAGTGCTGTGCGAAATCCAGGGCAAGTGCAACTGCAAGATCATTCTGACTGAAGGTGGCCGGAGGTGGTGGTTTTTGAACTCATAAAGTCTAAACTTTAAATTTTAGCGGTTGTATAACAGGACACTGTCCGAATGGCATTCAGCTTTTAAGTGGCTGCGTTATAAACAGCTTGGATCGGACTTCTTGACCAGCTTTGGGGAGCTCTCCGAAATTGTCATTTACCGTTTGGGAAAATGCGTTCTTGGCACACATCATTCTTCGCTACAGCTTAGCAGTTAAATAGGCCTTTTTCGTGTTTCAATATATCCTTATCAGCTCACTTATGAAACTCGCATGAGACGCTCTGAGGGATATAAACAAATACGTCAAATCTGTTACTTTAGATTAGATTAAGAGGAGGGACCAGGTCATCTAGTTACCGCGTCCGAAAGGATCTATTGTAACAAACTTTTATTTCCCTAGAGGTCCTCTTTGATCCACGTATTACTAAGAAACCTACCGAGATTCTTTTGGTTGAATGCCATTTAGCTCCCGTGCTTCTAAGTACGGCGAACCTAGGAAGCGAAGTCTGGTCCTAGTGGGGGCTTTACATACAGTGACATATAATGTGCCCTGCTGTTTCCTGTTCCCCGTTAACCAACCTACACTGATCAGAGTTAAAAACTCCTATGTTTGACATGTGTTTCATTACCCTTCAGAGACCAGTAAAAAAAATCTGTAGCAAGTCTTACTTCCGCTTGTTAATATATCCTGAATGAAGGACTTAGTCTGTCTGCTGCCTTCTGTATTTGTCCAGTAATTTGGCCCTTCGATCTTCATCCAGATATAGTAATTTCACATAACCGAGCTCCATAGCAGACCAATAAAGCATCCTGGGCCCATGAATGCCTGCGCAGCCAATTTTCGGGTGAGAATATCTGCCACTTTATTGCCCTTGACTCCACTTCGTCCCGCTGCCCATATAAGGTATACCGGGTTCCTAAGGGCTATCCCACACCAGCTTTGAGGTGACCGCATGCACTTTAAGAGCGAAGATATATGAATTTTGGTTGCACCATTTTCTACATACTAACTCAGACATAGTTTAATGGCGTGCACCACGGTGAAAAATAGCCGTCTGGGTTTTCCGATGCCGTGGTCAGTCTTGGAGCCGACAGTTTATCAGATGTGGCTGTCCTTCCGAGGTTTAGATCATTCGTTGTCCCAGTTGTTGTTGTGTGGGAAAATACTTTGAAGTTTTGTGTAAAGTAATATCCCGGAAGGCACAGGTCTACAAAATTAATCCGCAGCCCATCCTCTTCCTCTAACTATGACCCTGAGGGTGTATGAGCTGTTGCTTACTTCCAAACTAGCCTAGCCGAAGACTAGCTTCTTTCACTTGTACAGGGTTCTTTCTCCGACAGTTTCCTTGTAAACATACAGATACATACATATGTCTATTTTTGTTTGAGCGCGTGTGTGAAAGTGCTTTAGCATGAAATTGTGCAAAACTTTCGACTGCAGTTTGTTTGATTGTTTTGGTCGCGCGGTTGCGCGGTTGAGTGCTTCCGTTGGTCGGTCAGTAGCTGCCTGCGTCGGCCGCCTGCCACTACGTACTGTCTATCTATCGCCTCTGTTCTTGTGCACTTCACTGCTTAAATGCTTTACGTTGTGCTATGTTGCATCGAATTAATTTTGTTTTTATTTTTTATTTTTGTTGTTTTAATACTTTTTACATTATTACTATTATTCAGTTATTCTTTTTTTTTTTGACCGCGTTACACTCGTACATTCACTTATAATTACTAATTGTCTGACCATAAAGCAAAGACTGCCTTGCACAGATATCGTTGCACACAAATTTTACCAGTAACGAGCAAGAAATAACATTTGCAACTGCACAAATCTTTGTATACTGTCTACATAGTTACTTTCTTACATACATACATATGGATGTAAGTATGTAGTATGTACGTAAGTGCCTCTACTTGCATATTTGTTTTCATATAGGTACATTTTTATGTACATACATACTTACAGTGGGTGAATGGTGTTTCGTTTTTACAATGTTTTTCAAGCAAATTTTTTTTTGGAAATTTTTTTATTTTTTTTTAATAAAAATTTGGTTCATGCTTTAACAAAAAGCATACAAATTACACTTTCCAACTTTATACTGCATTTAGAAAAATTTCACAAATTTTTATCTAAATTTCGAGCTTTGTAACCAGAACTGTATTTAATTTTTTTGGTTATGCAGTTAACAGGATTATAAAATTTTATTAAAATTAGCGCAAGTTTTGAGCAGCTAAAAAATCGCATTGATTTTTAATAATTTTTTTTTTGCTAACGGCATCTTCGGTTTTTTTTCACATAAATAGTGAAATTTAGGAAAACTGGCGTTGACTTTTTTATTTTTTTTTCGCAAAAGGTCTTGCGCATATTTTTCCACAAAAAACTTATGTTTATATGGGAAAAAGTTCAAAACGCCTTCAACAAAAAAAAAAAACAATCGTATTAAAAATCAATGCGATTTTTTAGTCGCTTAACACTTGCAGTAATCTATTAAAATTTTATAATTCTGTTAACTGCATACCCAAAAAATTAAAAAAAAATCGAGTTAAAAAGCGCGAAATTTAGATAATAATTTGTGAATTTTTTCTAAATTCTGTATAAAGTTTGAAAGTGATTTATATGGTTTTTGGTAAAGCATGAACTATGTTTTTATAAAATAATATCAAAATAATTATAGCTTGAAAAACATTGTAAGTATTAAATACGAAACACCATTCATCCACTTTTGACCGCCACTGTATGTACGTATGTATGTGGGTCCGCATACAATTATGCACATAGTATATATATTTTGTGTACTGTTATTTATTTGTGAATTAAATATTTGATTTTTTAGCACTCGATAGTCCCGAGTTTCCTTTTCTAGTTGAGTTGCTGCCTCTTGTGGCATTTGTTATTGCTGTTGTACGCCACGAATTCTTGTATCTGCCCACATTCGTCGTTGGCAAAGTAAATATGTAATTTGCTTTTACCATTATTGCTCCATATTGCACTTCACAGTACCTTAAAGCGGTTTTGATTTTATGGATTGCATTAGTTAAGGTCCACGTACATGCATATAAATATGCACGTACATATGTATGTATGCATACACAAACGGTTACTTAGAAAAACGGCACTTAGATAGCATCGCGTACGACCATATTTTAATAAAGCTAATTGATTGATGCCATATGTGCCCAAAGGTATTTAACTAAGAGGCGACAAAAAGCGACTAAAATACTTATATCATTTCCAAAAAAGGTTAACAGGTTGTAGCATAACTATGGCTACAACAAATATATTGTCTGTTTCAAATTTGTAAAGATGTTTTAGATTGGTTCTTTAGTTGCAATTTACGGCCAATGATAATGTAATCGTCGTTCACGATGAAGGCTGCTTTCTGGAGGACTTTAAATAATAAACGCAATTTTTTTTAAATTAATCATATTTTTTTTAGTTTCCGCTGTCAGAGATTAACTTAAGTAACTTTCACGTACTCGTACACTGAACTTGATTGCTCAGACTGTGCTGTCGCTCAGACCAATTTCAAGGAAAGGCCTTTCAGAAGACCCGACTCTAGCAGATAATGCCGGAGAAGATGATGAGTCAATGATGTGAAATTTTATATTTATGTATGTAAATCTTTTACTTTCCCCCTGTTCGCGATTTCGCCTTTGCAGTGAAAAGCCAAACCAGCCAGCGAAAATACTAGTTCATTAACTAGTACGTGTTATAGCGATGGCCTACCAGTTCGACAATTTCGAACAACATAAGCGTTCAGCGACATCTGCCTTTGAATTGCCAAATGCAAAAATAAGACGCAATTAATTCATTTTCTTACAAATGTAGGCGGTCGCATCGCATGAAGGCTACCGGTTATGGTTCTGAGATCGCAGGTTCGAGTCCGCTTGGAGGTGATTAAGTTTTTTTCAAATTTAATCAATGGAGGTCAATATAATTATTTCAATTCTAATATACAAATGTAGGCGGTGGCATCGCATGAAGGCTACCGGTTATGGTTCTGAGATCGCAGGTTCGAGTCCGCTTGGAGGTGATTAAGTTTTTTTCAAATTTAATCAATGGAGGTCAATATAATTATTTCAATTTTAATATATGCATAAATAACAGATTTGAAAATCTAATTACATTGCCAAAAACCCTCATATGGAAAGAAATACTTGTGCCATAAAAAATTAATAAAAAAAAATTTATAAATTAAATTTAAAAATTAAAAAAAAAATAAAAATTTATAAATTAAATTTAAAAAAATAAATAAAAAATATAAAAAATAAATAAAAAAATGTCAGCTAAAAAAAATAAAAAAACAATGGTATGATGTATTTCTACTAGTAGATACTGATGCACAGCCTGACGATTGACATCTCGTAGGACATCGCCATGTTAAAAATACCAATCGCTAACAATGAAAAAGGATAGAACGTAAACTAGTTGGGCTGAAACAAAAACTGGTAGATATCTGGTTCACAACTAGTAGCTTTCCCTGCAGGGGGTGACAACACACACACAAATACATAGTACGTGTTTATCTGTATATACTTACCACAATTTCTTGATTTCCAAGATAGTCAGGGTTCGAATTCCATTGCAGGTAATATGTAGATGCAATATTTTTTTTTGTGTTTGAAGTGCAAAACGCCATCCGTTAATTTTGAGTGTGGACAAATAATTTTCATGTTACTAAACCTAACTCAAAACATCTTCACATTCACTGCCTCTTTTACGGAAAATGTTTTGTTTATATACACAGATTTTTTTCTGAATTTTTTGAAGAGCGTTGCTTTTTAATTAATTAGAAGGGTAAATTTTAGTGCTAGTTATATACTAAGGTCTCTAAAAATGTTCTTTATTTAAATCTGCACGACCGAAACAAACATGCACAAAATAGTGGAGAGTTACATACTATATATAATGGATTAATAACTTGGCATTTTGTGTTTTTTTTTGCGCTTGACGAATGGAATGAAGAATACTTCACAAAGTCGTGTGGTGAAAATTACAAGTTTGTTTCCATATTTAAAGTTATTGTAATTATTTGCAGTATGCCTAGTACTGAAAATAGTTGACGTAATTGCTCGAGAAATTGCCGCTAAACAAAAAAAATTTACTTCCCAAAATCTGGAAAACTATTATTAATGTAGTCATATTTCGCGTACAAAAAACAAAAAAAAACACATTCAAAGACATTAAAAAAAAACCTTTGTTTTACAGATTTAAAGGCTATCGGCGAACATGTTTTTGTGACCAAATGAAAGCTTTTGGCTTCATTGCCTTAACAAAGTAATTCTCTAGACATGGCTAATTTTTCAAAGTGTAACTGCTCTTTATGTACGTATGCGCTGTGCCTACTCGCTCTTTTCTATGGGGTAAGAGAAAGACAATAAAGCTTTTTCGTTCACTTAGAGCGCTTTTCCTACTCAAACTCTTCTGCAGCCGTTTTCGGAGAATCCTGTACTAAGAAACGCTCCAAAGCTTCAAACCGAAATTCCCCACGTTCCATAAAGTTGCTTCAAATTAAGCCACGCCAAGTGGCAGTGATCGGACTCAGAAAAAAAATTGGATGGTACAATCAGGAATCTCAGGTTTTGGATCAAACTTTGTACAAAAAATAAAAAAATTCTGGCAAGGTTTCACCGAAATTGCAAACATTTTAATTAGAATCTAAAAATAAATTAATTGTAGTACAATAAAGTTAGAAGATACTAAAAATTGCGTTGAGTTTTGACAATTTTTATCCTTGACAGTGTGAGGCAGTTCACTCCATACCAAGATATTTTTCGAACATATTTTGAAAGATTTCTGCAACCTTGCGGAGTGCTGCCAGCTGTTCTTTTTATCACATCACGATGTAGCGAACAAATGTGGCACGTTCCAGATTTTGACAATTCTCAAGTAAAAGTAAACAACGCTTTAGAAACCTTATATGCACTGAAATTTGCTAATACTTTCACAAAAATCGCCGTTTTTTTTACATTTTTGCTAGTAATTTTTTTTTATAAATCATAAATTTTGCAATTTAACACAACAAAACCACGTTTCCTTCGAAAAATTTAGTATTAAGAAAGTTTACTATTTTACAGTTTATTTTATCCCCCATTCTGCCTGTTGTTAGTGTTTATTGCTGGACAATTTTTGCTCTTAAAATTAAGAAAATTATGTCGAGCAAAAATAAAACTACTCAAAAACGCGAATATGTGGTAGATTTCAGACCTTGTGTGGTAGATGTGGTAGATGCTGAAAAAAGTGGCAGATCTACCACAATGTGGTAGGAGTCCGATCACTGCCAAGTGGTGATTTTACCTACCTACATACATGCACACACAAGCACACACAAATATTTATAGATATTTTTGCAGACGTAATGAGCGATGCGTACGCATGTGGGCATCATCAGCTGCTTAACTTACATGCGGACAAGTAAAAACACACGCACAAATGCTTATAAATTTTGAATAACAAATAGCATTTCCGGCTCAGAAGAGCGCAGGCGCGGTACTAAAAGCAAAAACAAGAATACAAAAGACGAAGAAGAAAAAACAATGAATACAAAAAAAAGATGATTTACGAGTCGAGGCAAAGTGGTACTCGTGTGAGGTGAGCTTGAATGGGATGTGCAGCAGCTAGAAGTGGGTGTAAGCATGCCATATGCATGCACTCAAGTGTTGCCGTTTCGGTCCAATTGGACTAAAATTGGTAGTTTCATTTATTAAAATAAGGCTTTGGTAGGTTGGTTGGTTTCTTGTGATTTTCGAGGGGTTTTGGTAGGCAAATCACATTATTTATTCATTTTAAAAAACTTCAAGTATCTCTTTTTTTTTTGGAGAGTACATACTATAAAGAATGATGTGAAAAGGAAACGAGAAATAGGGCATGCTGTCCTCTAATCCTTTACAATTTGTTTAAGTAAGAAGAAAATAATTGTATGCAAATTCCAAATTTTACATTTTGCTAAAACGAGTGAGTGGGAAGGGAGAGCATTTGTATTTTATTTCCCTCTTCTCCCTTTAGAAAATTATTGTTGGCAGCTTTTAATTCGTGTTGCAAAAGTAAAAACATTTAATTTTCAAAGATTGACTTTGCGTTCGCGCTTTTTCTTCTTTTAACCCAAAAAGAGCTGCGCATGAAGACAAATTATGGGCAAGCTAATTTGATTTAATTTATTTATAACACCGTGCGACAGTAAATTTTACACGCAAAAAAAAATTAATATATTCTCGAATTTATGGGTAAATTGTAGTAAAACTGGGTACTAAGTTTTTCTCTCTGACGTCAGGACTTTTTTAAAGGACTTTGCAATTTAAAAATATCATTATTTAAAAAAATTATTTAAAAAAATTCAGTGCAATATGGGTATCATATAAAAGAAAAAAATCTGTAGAATTATAACAGAATAAATTTTTTGGTGCCTAAGGACGAATGGGTATGAAAAATATCCTTTACAAATTTTTTCCTTAAGTATCCTTGAAAATTTGCAATATTAATTAATTTTTTTTTTAAATTCCTGTTTGATGACTGCAAACTTTATCAATTTAAAAAGAGAAAATTTATTAAAAGCGCATTTTCATTACCTATTCGTTCTTGTAAACCAAAAAACTTTATTGTTTTTAAATTCTACACAATTTCTCGCACATTTAGTACCCAAATTGTTATGCTACATTGCACTGATTTTTTAAAATATTTTTTTGAAATAACATTATTTTTAAAAGTTCAAAGTCTTTTGAAAAAAAAAAATCCCGACATCAGAGTGAAAAACTAAAAAACGCAGTTTTACTATATTTGGCCCAAAGTTTAGTGAGTATATCGATTATTTCGTGTTTTGAAATTTTTTTGTTTTTGTCGCACGGTGCATTTTCAAGTCACATTTTGGTAGGATGAGCGCAATTTTGTACCAATTCTGGTAAGAAATTTTTTTTTGAGTGGCAACACTGGTGCGCTCATATAAAAATATGTATTGCATGTATTTATGTAGTTGGGAATTTGTTGTATGTTTATGTGTATTTTTGCATATGAATGCGCTCGCTTGTCTACATTACATTTAGTATTCGCCAACATTTTCCGATAAAATTGAGCGCAAAATGGTGTCTACTTTTTCTCCCATGTATTCATACATATGTATGTTTCATTGCTCGCTTCTGCATTTACTCACTGAGCATTCGCAGCAGGCGCTCTTTGCGCAACTTACCGTTACCATACAATGAAATTTCCAACCATCAAATCCCAAGCGTAACAAAAGAAAAGTCGATAAAGCTATAGCGAAGCGTCGGTAAATGAAATGTTGCATGTTGCCCGATGTTGGTGTGCGGCATGAATTTTGTTGTTGTTTTTGTTTTAGTTTTGTTGCGTGACTACAACTACGACTAGTGCAGAATATGCCGGTAAATACAAAATTACGATGCTACTATGGTGGAGGTTGTGGCTGCAGCTGCGGCTGCAAGGCGGTGGCTGTTTAGCTACAAAAACAGAACAGAAAAAAAGAATAGTCTAAATTTGAGGAGGAATGTGGTTGTCAGAGCTGCTGCACATTTGATAACTGTTGAGTTTGGACTTTTCGGCTGAATTCTGCAAAGCCGAATATTTCGTGGCTAACTTTCGTACAAATACATACATATACTTGAAGACGTGTAAGTTTGTAAGTACGTACATAAGTATCGTTTCGTATTTGGATTCTCAGCCGACCATAAGCCGACCGACTAACCGACCAAACTGTTTAAAGCTGCAGGCAGCGAGTGTCCAACCTTGCTCAATGCGAAACTCAGAATACATTCGGCGTGGAAGCAGTTAGTTTGGCAATAAGCGACGAAGGCGTACAAAACGACGAGTTCGCAGTAGTTACTTATGTGTGTGTGTGTACATACTCGAATACTCGTACGAAAACAAACGAATAGCCGCCACACACACAACCACATAAAGGCGCAACTACAGCCCACAACGGAAATGAAACGCCATTTTCGCGTGAACGTAACTCAACACGCGTACACACACATACATACATTTATGCGAATGTATTGAGAGTGTGTATTGTGTGTGTGTGCGTGTGTCGGCTCGTCGTTAGCGAGTGGAATTTGAGTGTACGAATCCTTTTTTTCTTCTTATAACCGCTACAACAACACAGACGCCTAACGAATACGCGCGTTTCGAGCCGAGTACAGCAGCCGTCCACATTAAAGACCGCCGCCGTCGCAGCAGCATTCAGAAGTTCAATTGTGCCGGCCAACGCCAGTCGAAGTTAGCAGTCAGCAGTTAGCGGCAGCATCCTCCCAGCAACCAGTATCAGCATCAGTATCATCAGCTGTCAAACGATTCTAAAAGCGTCAAGCAAATACTAAAGATTTTTGTGTGTGCAAAAGCAGCAAGTAAAAAAAAGAAAAGAAAAAAAAAAACGCCAACGCGCAGCCGGAAACGTATCGAATCGGATTAAATTTTCAAGTGTTTTGAACAAAAGTGCCGACAAGTGCTTTTGAGCGAGCGCTGACGCCCCAGAAGCCGTCGCTTAACACCAGCAGGTACAAATAAAAGAAAGAAACAAAAAAAAAAACCAATCAATCCGCAAGCCAAGCGCTTCTTGCTTGATGCAAATCACGCGCGCGCATTCAATTCAACTAAATAAATTTATATTTATTTTAATTTAGTGCATATGCATGTGCAAGTGACTGCATACTGTCGACGAGTACGTCTAGTTTTGTCTTCCGTCTGCCATTTCAGCGCTGCGAGTTGTTCGTGATTTCGTGTATACCGCCGCGCTCTGATTTCGCTCTGTCTATGTCCATATAGCGCCGGTTAGTTAGTTAGTTAGTCAGTCAGTCGCTGAGTACAAACACCGCCGGTGGTCAAACCCAAGCTATAGCAGCAGTAAGCAAGTAACACTCGAGTATGCATACATGCAATTTATTACCGCAAATATATACATACATATATACGCAATCAAGTAGCGAAAAGCAAGCGGCAGCCAGTCAGTGAGTCAGTCAAGTCAACCAAGCCGCTAGCAAAGCAGCAAACCCACAAGCAAGCACTCAACCAATAAAGCAACGTTCAGGCCAACGCATCAGTGCGCGATTGACTGGAAACATTTGTAAAACGCGAATTTGTAATACTTTTTACTCAGCATATGCTTGCAGTAGTCGCATGCATACACACACATATGTAGTACCAACACACGCACACAGCACATACACTCGTACTTTTTGGTTTAGTGCAGCAGCGCGCCGCGAGGTAACGTATACGCCCCAGTGCACCGATGTATTGCTGAGCCACAAAGAAGGATTTCCGTGTCTGTCTTTTGGCAAAAAAAGTTACAAGCATATGTTTGTACAAGTATATGTGTGCGCGTTTCTTTGTAACTGTACACATGAAGCGGGCGGCCAGTAAGAAAAATTTGTCCATTTGCGTGTAAAAACTTTAATTAAAAAAAAAAAAAACATTTAGGCATAACAAACACAAGGGCAAAAAAAAAAATCAAAGAAAATTTAAACAAAAATTTTTAATTGAAAAATAAGAAAAAAACTAGAAAATACTTATCCGTAGACAATTAATTCCGTCGTACAGCTGTTTATTGTACTTATTAGTGTTTATTATTAACTATTCTGTGGTGCTGCTGAAGAAAGCTTAGCTTTTTAGCTTAAAATT
>NW_023458565.1:240061-279906 GCF_013731165.1 Rhagoletis pomonella | reverse complement strand
CTCTGTTGGTTGTTTATGGCTGATGACATTTCTGTTTTTTTTTTTTTTTTTTTTTTGTTGTTTTTTTTTCCTTTTTTTTTTTTTGTTTATTTTAAATTGATGACTTTTTTTTTTTTTTTTTTTTTTTGTTTTGTATCTTGTGTTGTACACTCTCCCTGTTCGTTAATTAGAAAGCAGTAAATTGCTGTCGTCTTTTTCCGGCGAAGTTGCTCTGGCAATGAAGAAGAATGTTTCTTTTTTTTTTTGGTGTACAAGCTCATAAAACTAATAATTCAATTTTAATTGAAAAATGTTCGTTTCTTATAACGTTTAGTTTAATTGAAGAATGTGGAGTACATTTTTCTTGTCATTTATTGCTTCAGTGATAATAACTAAGAAAGAAGATCACTATGTAGTAGATGAACGTGAAATACAAAATATTCGAATGCAATCTGAACTGTAGCATAGATGATGTTCGATACTTGGGAGCTTTTTATCCAAAGTATATACTACTTAAGATCTTGCTAAATAGCCACTTCCCATCGATTCAAGCTGTTGAAGATCCAGCCAACACTGGCTTAGAGAAAACATTGTGGAAAATCTTGCAACGCTGTTCTGACTAGATTAGGCGTTAAATTGTTTCTCTCATTATAAATCATGGGGGGTAGAGGGAAATTCTTCCGTTTTGCTACAGAGATCGGGCCAGGAATTCAGAGGATGCCCGAGCAAATTATTCTGCATCACTCTGAACTACCCTGCTAAAATAGGATAATATATTTTTCAACCCACATTTTTAACGTGCTCTAAAAAATTTTTGCGGGCAGATTTGATTATCCTTCAAAATCAACGAAATATACAGGTTAGGATAGGTTATCTCGGCTGCACCATCTCATCAGGCAATGCCCGGCGAGAACTCAAATAACATGTCGAAGCAGTGGTCGCTCCAAGTGAAGGGGAGGGCGAGATCTACCCTTGTCCAGCTTAGGCCAGCTAGATATGTTTTGCTATCCTGTAAGTAGGCTCCGCAGACCATCTTATATTTGCCCGTCCGACAAATTTATTCTCCGGCCAGAGCTTGCAAGAAGCAGATAGCTTCCCTTGCTAGTTCGCCTGCAGCACAGTTTCCCGGCATGTCTTTGTGGCCTGGCACTCACACAACATTAGTAACGTAACATTTTGCCAGTTCATTAAGAGTACGTCCATATTCCATAACAATCTTCGATGTAGATTTGTCACAAGTAAGTGATTTAATAACCGCTTGGCTGTTAGAAAAAAATGTTACCGCCTTCAGACAAATCAGAGAATTGATCATCCAACTTGCGACTTCGTTTATTCCTGATAGTGCAGCCTGAAAAATGCTGCATGATCTGGTAGACGAAAACTAAGGCTAAGTGAGAGTTCTTGTGAGTATATCCCACTTCCTACTTGGAGCCATCAGTGTAGATGGCTGTTGAGTCAGAATACGATATCTGGACCGAATCCTCCTCCCATTCTACCCTTGAGGGGATCTTTGTCTGGAAGTGATTCTTTAGCACCGTAGGCGGGACCGTGTAGTCCAGGCGCCTAAAGTCTTCTGGAAGATCTTCCAAAATTCTAGAGTGTGCAAGCCTCTTGTTACTCCATTTGATTAGTGCATTTAATCTAATAGCATTACAGCTTGCCTGTAGTTTACCATATAGGCCCACAGGTAAAAAGTGAAGCAAGGTCTCTAGGGCTTCAGTCGGTGTCGATGGTAGCGCTGCCGTGATCATCATGCATTCCACCCTTTGCACCGTTGTTAATTTGTTTCTTATTATAGATTTATATACGTACGGCCACCAAACCGTTAAGCCGTAGAACAGAATGGGACGCACAACGAAATATGTACAGTTAATAAAATAATTTTTTTATCGGATGGGGATGTGGAAGTGAAACAATCAATTATATTATCAAAACACGGTACCAAGTTTAATAAAAATCGGTAGAATTTTACGATATAAACGTGCACTTTATATATTTATGGGTTATATGGGAGGTGAGCGTGGCAGTGGACCAACTTGAAGAATATTCAGGTACTAGTGATGCAGACAACCGAGGAACCAGAGAAACGACCCATCTAGTTTTTATAAGAACCGAAATACGGGTCTAACGCAACCGAAACTCGATTCCAAAAGAACCCAAAAACCGTTCCGGAATAACTGCCATCAAATCTTGCACGAATATAAAATTTTGTTGCAATCTGACAAAGCTGATGTTTTTGGTTCTCAGTTCTATGTGAGCTCTGCCTACTTTTGGCCACGGTACACTGTGCCACGTATAGCTACTAACGTTTCGCCTTAGTTTGGTTGAGGGCATAAAACGACATTGGCCTAAAATGATCGTGGCGATTAAAGGGTTAAAAATAAAGGATTAAAAAAATACAGTTAATGACGTAGTGGATTTTATTTCCCTAAATAAACGAAGTAACGTCCTTGAGCGAATAAAAGGATTGGAATAGGTGTACTATGCCATTTTTAAAGTTTTAATTTCTTGAAGAAAAGAATTACATATAAAATAGTAAATTTTTTGACTCGCCATATAGTGGTATTTGGCAGCACTTTTTTAGCTAAACAGCTGTAGGATCATGAAAATATTCAACTGAAGTAGCCTTAACATTTTGCAGGCGCTTGCACACCCACTCTTGGCTACTTAGCTTTGAAAGCCAATTACTACATACACCCAGATAATAAAGCACTAATCCGAGAATATTTTGTTAATTAAAGCCTTTCTTGATTTTATTTTATTCAAACTACAGCGCACGCATATGTACTAGTAAAACCACTAAACAAAACCGTTGATCTGCTAATTAATGTACTCACCGTACATCCATCGACTTACCGTACTTTCATTCTCTGCTCAACACTCGACTAATTATTCTAAATTCCTGTACACTCACACACCGCGCATACATACATATCTCTATGTTTTTGGTTGCTTGCCAATCCCTTTTTAATTTTTTACCAATGAAGAATAGAAGAAAACGAAAAATGTGTATGTATATACAAAAATGTAAAGCAGTGGGTGGCGATACGAAATTGTAACAAAAGCCGCCAAGTCGTGTAGAAATTTCCAATTGTGGGTATGTATGGCATTGTTAAGCAATTCGAATATAAAGCTAAAGCAGCAGATATAGCAATGACAACAACAAAAAGCAACAAAGAAACAATTAAACAATAAGACCAGAGTATAATAAAAATAGAAAATAGCAGAATTAACACACAATAATAATAAAAATGAAGTGGTAATCATTTCACTGTAGTTTCATCATTGGTTGAGTGAAAAATTATTAGATGCATGGAATGGTTGCAGACGAGACGCGTTGTGTAGGTGTGAGTGTAAGTTGAATGTAGTGAAATTGCAAAAAACAATGGACGGGTAAAAAATCGCAAAACCTTCACCGCCTTCAATATTAATTAAAAAACGATTGCTCCATTTTACTCGCCTTATCTATATGCATATGTACATATATACATACATACGTATGTAGAAAAAAATACACCGGTATTTACAGGTGTATACGGTGTATGTATGTGTATGAATGCTTTTATACTAGTACTTCCCGACTTAGCTAGGTGGAGAGCTCGTATTGTGTTAGCAGCAAAAGTTAAGGGGAAAAGAAGTATTTCTGTTTATTGTTAGCTGTTGCCATGATTTTTCACCCATCAGCCAAGAAACGGTTGCAAGTATGTACGCGAATTTAGCGGAGTGACATATGCGCACTGTGTTCAGTTTAGATCAGAGGTCCAAGGGCGACTCGACGTTGGCGTAAAAAAGGGGGTCCACAAGTCGTAATTGGGGGTCCACAAGTCGTAAGTGGGGGTCCACAAGTCGTAAGTGGGGGTCCACAAGTCGTAAGTCGTAAATTTACATATATGGTTTCAATAGTGAAGAACAAAAATGTCATCTTGGCTTCCTTATCAATGTAGGCGGACAATACACTACTCAAGCAAAAAACCAAACCGATTTCAACAGTAAACAAATCGCTTATCAAAATTAAAAGAAAATTTTGTACCAAATGAAAGAGGACTTAAATAGCTTTTAAACAGAAATAACGAACAATGTTTACCACTTCTATTTATATATATATATATTTTTTTTTTTAAATAGAAATGATAATTAGAAAACATTTTTTATTGAAATATTTTTCAATAGCCGGCTTTCCGCTGGCTTTCCTCGTTTAAACATTTCACTTTTAAGCTATTTTAGTTCTCTTTATTATTATTAGAAAAATCCTTTTTTTTTACGACTTACAAATATCTGGCCGAGATTAACTATTGAAGAAAAGTAACTTTTATTTACGGTCCCTGATCTAAACTAAACCACCTCTCTAATTTTCAGATTTATCATCTACGGTTCTGATGCAATCCTAACAGATAGCGTGACAAAATATTTTTGGAAATTTTGTTTGTTTTTTTTTTGGTCCACGGGTTTGAAACAAATTTGTACAATTATGCCGACATATGGATCGAATTTTCGAAAGCTATGTCTTAAAAACATATCTGTGAAGTTCTGAGTAGCTTCTCAATAGTTCTAAATAAGTTCTGGATATTTTAACAAACAAAAAAAATTGTTTCAAAAACTGTGTATGCCAGATTAACGCACCCACCATACGACATGTGGCTGAAAGGCAAATAGAGTGTAGTCAGGGCCGGATTTACTTTAAATGCCGCACTGTGCCATGGGAAAAATGCCGTCTTTTTTCTTGAACCTACTTGAAATATTAGAAAAAGTGTATTCAACGGCACACCTGACAACTCTGCAGGTAAGCAAATGACGCGCTCTACCGGAGTGCGGAAAAACTTCTGCGCAACTGTCCATAATTTCAATGCCATCTTGCGTCCCACATATTTTTGAACGTAAAAAGTCAAGCTTTCCTTTGACGATTCCTTAAACAAATCAAAATTGCCGCACTGGGAGAAAAGCTCAACGGGTCACCAAATGCAGTAAGTGTGTAGGCAAGGCTCGCGGTCTGATGGGGCTGTTAGCAACTGAGTTTTCTATAAAAATATCCATCGGTAACACTGTGTGACAATTTTATGAAAATTCAAACCAGCCTGCAATTTGCTAATATTTTCTGAAAGTATACATATCCAGTAATAAAACGCAGGATGGTTTTGAAAAAGTTAGATCGTGTTTTTATTTTAAGGCCTAATAAAGTTTTAATGTCCCGGCCGAAGTAGTTTTCAAAACAGTGGAAACAATGGTTAAAATAAAGCGAAATTAAAGGTTCAGACATACATACATACATATATAGTAAAATTTCATGGGACATATCTCCGTGGAACATTTTAACCCACTAGCTCGCATCTCAAAAGGTCGTTTTGACCCTTACTTCAAGAAACTCCGCAAAAAGCAAATTTTGAAAGTCATTAGAGGGTTCATATATTCTAGAAAATTATTCTTGGGAAAATTTTACAAGGGGTTTTCTAAGGCAAAGCTTCATGCTACCCACGTAAAAGTTGCTAAAAAGTTAAAATAAAAAAATCAACAAAAAACTTGTTTTTTTACAAAAAATTTTTCAAATTGCTATTCCTTCTTGGCATAGATTTTTTGCATAATTCTTGGTTTTACGCCCCACCCGTTGTATCACTTGAATTACATACATTGCGCCCGACGTTTTTCATTTTAAATCTTATAAATTGTTTATTATGACCATTCTAAAATTTTAAAATTAAAACCTGTCGAGAAAATTTTATGAGTCAAGGAAAAATAATTTTCTCTTTTTTAGTTCATTAATAGAAACGTTGTATATTAATTTTATTTTTATTTAGGCGTTTTTTTTACTCTTCCTTTTATTGTTATTGAAACACAGATTATCGCACTGTGCTCCACTGTAACACCATCATTTTCTCACCTTCACACATATAATTACATACATGCAGAGGTATGCATGCACAGTTTGCTTGCAATTTATCTACACATCCTAGACGAGCATGTCTATATATTTATGTTCATTAGGGTGGTACAAAATAAGTAAAGTTGTAATTTTAATCCCCCTAGGATTGTTTTACATCAAACAAATATACCCCATTTTTTTATTTTCAAATCAAAAAATATTTAAAGGTCGCTCAAAGCGATCAAAGTTTTCCAGGTATTTTTTTTGTGGTATGAAATTCTTGAAAATTAATATTTTTCGATCGGAAAACTCTGATTAACTTCAGGAGACTTCCAGTAACTCTACCCAAAATGTTTATTTAAGCATTTTTAATAATAAATATTTTTTAAGAGACCCCCCAAAAAAAAAAAATTCAGTGGGGAATCCGTTGAAGAGAAACAGAGTTTTCCGATCGAAAAAATATTTACTTTCACGAACTCTATATCATTTCCACTGAAGGTTGTTCCTTCCCATATAAAATACATGGACCACTTTGAGTTCTTTACTTTTTCGCATGTGATCATAGTACCACCCTAATGTAGTATCTATCCATCTAGACGCCTTCAATCGTGGTCGTCATCGTCGTGATGATGCTGCGGTGGAAGGATGAATGACTGATTGCTGATGCTTCTGTTGTGTTTTTAGCTGCAGTTGTTCCTGTTCTTTATTAACGGGCCATTGTTGTGTTGTTTCCAAAACGGAAACCGTTGGAAAATGTTCAGTTATCCGACTCATCATCATCAGAGCTGGCGCACAGCAAATGGTGATTTCTCTGCTGCTACTCATTTCCTTTTTTCTGTTGTGTTTTCCTTTTTTATTTTATACTTTTCATTTTCACTTTTTTTTTTTGCATTTCAATGTTTTGTTTTCAATTAAGTTTTTTTTTTATTTCTATTCGCTACTACTTCTGGTAACCGTTTCGCTGTTATTGTTGTTGTCGCTGCTCTTGCATGGTTTTTAATTTATTTTATTCTTAGCTATTTTTATGCATAGGAATTATTATTTTTTATTTTTATTTTTACAACACATTCAATTGGAAACAAATCATATGTGCTGATAAGCGTATATTTGTTGAATTCGTGCATTTATCTAAGTGTGTATTTGCTATTTGCTCATGCTGCTGTTCCATTAAGCACATTCACTCTTAAATCTCAATTTGTTTTAAGCAACAGTTTTTACCAGCCAGCTAGCTACTAGCGTCATCGTCGGCCATGGCAGTTGTTGCATCATTGATGATTTTGAATTTGTTGTTAGCTCTTGCAGCAGCGTCATCAAAAGTACATAAACACAGAAATATTACAGTCAGTAAAAAAAAAAATCTTCGACAGCTGGCCTTTACGTCTTTTTATTTTCATTAAATTCAGTGACATTTTAGTTGGCGCGTAACTATCATCGGCGTCATTATGAACACGATCATCACAATCATGCTTGTAATCATTACCATTAGCGCACGTCAACTATCTCCCCATCAACCTTCTTCTTCTTTTAACACTTCATTTGATCTGCGCGCATTTTTGATTGCCAATTGCAATAGTCAAAACTATAGCTAGCACCTTCTTTATAAGTATCCGTTGCGAGCTTTCTTAAATTTATTTCCGTTGCTTCTTGCTTCGCCCGAACGATGCGTTGCGACGTTTTCATTCTTGCTTGCTCCTTTTTCCATTCAAAAAGATAATATTATTCCATCGCAAGTACTCTGTGCAATTGCCGTTGCACTAAAATGCAATTAACGTCGTCAAAAAAAATGGAGATGACATCAAGATGATGAATTTTCTTATTTCCATTATTTTCATCTGAAACTACTATGTAGCTTTCGGATTTCCCAAGTAAAGGAGGTTACTCAAATCCACGGTTGCCACTTACTTACTTTTTTTTGTACCAATATTTCTAAAAAACACCAATATACAGTGGCAAAAATATAAACAGGCAAGAGACATTTTCGCTATTTTCCTTTCATTATTTTTTTGAATGGAACTATAGCTCGTTATCTAATAAAAACCATTTAAATCAAAATTTCAAACTTTGTAAAAAGTTTCATACAATTTTTTGAGCATTTTAATTTCATAGAAAAATTCTGAGTACGCAGTTTTGTAGCCCATTCGAAGTGCAAATTTTAAGAAGCTAGGACTTACCGATTTTTAGCAATTTTTTTGTGGAAGGTGTTGCTCATTTTCTCTATACAATACAGTTGCCGAACATACTTTGTATGGAAGATAATGCCGCAAATCAATTGTAAATCCTAGTTATTTAAAACTCTAACTTGCACTTGATTATATTGATACTAGCAAATGCCCGGCATGCTTCGCGACACCTGATAAGAACTTTTGCGTTGGCCAATACAACGACTAAAGTTAAGTTATCTAAAAAGCAAATTTTGTAGAGAGGCATCTAAATATTTCGATTCCAGCGCCATCTATATTTTGGGTCCATGTTTTTGCAGAATTCATGTCGTACGATAAAAACGGATTCTTTAAGTATATAGACTCCAGCGCCATCTGTCGGCATCATTTTATGCAAAAGTATATTTTACGATGCAGCGCATCCGACGTCGTTCGGAGTAAACAAATAAAAATATAAAACAGTAAGAAAGATTTTCAAAGAGAAATACTAATTTTTTCTTATTAAATTTAAGGCCTCCTTATGAAGAATACTGCGGCCGCTGGGCCGTAGTGGTTAGCAGTGCGCGCTATCATTCCGCAGGGTCTGGGTTCAAGCAACATCAAAAAAAAAGCAAGTTTTTTTCTTATAGCGGTTGCCATTTATATGCAACGTATATATAACGTCTGCGTCTTTAGTTATCATATTATGTATAACCTTATTAAGTCTGTACGAAAAGCTGATAATTATCACAAATTATCAGGATTTGGCACTAACTTAAAAAATAAGAGAAATTTAGAGCTAAAAGTGACAATCGACGTGGAGAGGAAGTTGCTAATTTCTGTTGGAACAATTTTTACCAGCTGACCAAAGTCATCTGTTTACAATTTGATGAAATTTAGAAATTCAGAAAGCACAGAATGGGTACTGAAAAAAAACATACATACATATCGCTCATTTACTTCAATACATACTATACATACCAGAGCTGTATAATGATTGAATCAATTAAGATTTCATTCAGATTTAATTCGTTTCAAAAATGTGTATATTATTCTAAAATTTTGATTCCTTTACTTCTCGACTATCTGTTTGGAAATGAAAAACTTCAAACCAACATTTTATTTCAAAGAATGTTTTTTTTTGACATTTTTTTCTGTGAAGAGCTTACGCATAGCTTATTTATGTTCTTAGTGTAAGATTTGTCGAATTTATTGACTTCCTGCCGGCATATAATTTATTTTATTAGGAAATTTCTGTTTAATTCTTTTTAGTGGATAAATTACCATTTAGGCGGCACTATGTGTGACAACAGGAAGCCGCACGCTAAAAATCGGAGAAGAAGCTCGGCCAAACACTAACATATCGTCGCTTGAAGAACAAAACCGCGTTTCAACATAATGCGAAACCGCGTATGTGAGGTTGCATAAATTATTTTGTAGAGTAAAAACACTCACAGCTCAAAATGGTTCACTCTTTTATAAAGAAATCGCATTTCTGGCTAGTATAAATATTGCAGGACGAATGGATAATGCTTGAGCCTAGAGCTTCGGTGGGCAAAACCAAATTTTGGCAAAAAATGTTAGCTACGTGGTTTTGTACTTTAAGCGACAATATGTATAAGCGACAGTCTATCATTATTATTATTATTATTATTATTACTTAGATTCTCTTCACGTTCTAAAGAGGGTTTTTTGCGAGTACATTTCGCTCAATCATCAGCAACTGTTGATGATTGTCATGATGAGGATTATAAAGATGATGATGATTCTTCCTCTTCGCTCGAAATTCGTTTGTGCTAAAATTGTAATCAAATTTGGACGTTTTCTATTTCTTTAAAAGCTTTATTTAGATTTTTTTGTTGTTGTATGAATCGCTTGATATTCTTCTGCTTCTTTTGCCTTTCCTATCTCACATCTGTTGCACGAAACTGCAATTGCGTTTTATGTGTTCTTAGCTGATGCAAATGCACTCATTCAGTTGTAAAAATATTGTTTTATCAATTCTGAATGGATTCAATCTCAACCCATTCAAAAAGCGCGTAATAACGAGCGGGACACAGTGAAATCGTTAGTTTTAAATAAACTCGTTCATTCAATATTAGAATTGATTGCAAATTTCATTTTTCTCAATAAAATACGTTTGTTGGCAGCAGTTGTTGAAATGTGTCAAATAGAAAGGGATTTATTTATTATTTTTAAGAAATTGTAAAATTGATGTTACATAAAAGAATTACCAAAGCTTTGAATGTAATAGTTTCTTTTTTTTATTTGCAGGTAAGTTAACAAATTCGAGCTCGGCTTGTATATAGTAAATGTTGATTATAGCGGTAAGTTTAGTAGCCAATATTGTGGAAAATGAGAAAAAAAACATCAAGAAAATATGTCTCTATGGATGGTAGTTAAGATGAACAGTAAAGACGTATCACTCTTCGGTAGTCGGTTGGGAAATTGATGAACCAATTCAGGGTTGTTTATGGAAAAGTAATGCCACAGTTTTACCAGGTTGGCATTTTAAAGACGGAAATTCATTGGAGCGGTTTCGGGTATGAGCGATCTGAATCTGTAATTTATTTTTACTAAAAATGGCCGCTGGGGTGCGCTTAGGTGCAAATTTTCATAAATGTTTCGAAACCAACCAGAAAGGGCGTTTGTTGGTGAAAATACTATTTGCATTTAAATTACTTCTAATTGTTTAAATGCTCTTCTGCGACCATCAACTTAAAAACAAAAAAGAGAAAACGCTTAAAAACGTCAACCTGGGAAACCTGAGAAATTACAGAAAAACCTGAAAATTTTCGTCAGTGCAATGAATCGTCCCTAACCCTGATTGCCCAATACGCCTGCAGGTTCCCACATAAAATATAAAAGATCATCATAGAAGAATTTTGTAATTCTAAGAGTTCTAACTGATTGGATGAATTAGTTGCATTACTTCTAATAGGAAAGTGCTAAATTATGAACGCGGTCGGACGTCCTATTGTGCTCAAGAAGGGGCCGTCAACTCAATTAATTCGGTGCAAATGCGAACCAAGACAATTGTGTTAAAAAACCATTCAACGCCCAATGCCAGTTCTGTTTCTAAGGTTAATAATATTATTAGAGAGAAAGGTAAAAAGCGTGGCCTGTCTATGATTCTATATGGGTCCCCAGTACTTACTGTGCCTTGAACGGGGCTTTTATGTACAATCCAGAAAAACTCAAAAGATGGTAAACAAATATTTTTTTAAATTATATTTTTTGTTAAGTTTAAAAGTTTTTTATTTTTCAAAAAATTACAAATTATGAAATAAATAAAAGATTATTCGAAATCTGAGCTATCAGCTTGACAAATAAGTTTTCATATTCTCCATTAATGGCAAGCTCATATCATCCTCGTCCACTATTAGGGTATGCTTCTTTAATATCATACTTGAATTTTTTGTGTAACAGAATTTCAATTAAAAGGTGTTTTGTGCTTCTGCCCTTCACAACACTTCTGTTAAAGCGGGGTTTACCAAGAGGCCCAGAAAAGCTGAAGGCTTAGAGAGCGTATGTGCTCATACTACTGTCGGGCGTTACTAGACCTATGCTCCTCTGTGAAATGGCATCAAAGGAGCGGCATAGATCATTTGGCCAATTATCTAATTATAATTAAAGTACTAAATAATTAGCCTTTTGAAATTTGCTTTGTAAGCTGCCTACTATATAGAGAACCGAAATCCACATGTACATACGTTTGTACTTTTTGTGGTCTTCAACCTCTAAAATTTTAACGAACCACCCTGTTTGCATTGCGACATATGCAACATAAACGTATCAGCAATTTTTCTTGTTTTCATATTAATTACATGTATCGCTGAATAATAATTGCAGCCATTTAACCTCCGTACACTCAATGAAATTATAAGCTCAAAATCCAGTATTGAAAGTATTGATATCTGCCCTTTTTTGTCCGAAAAATTCCCACATGTGTGAGTACATACTTTTTGTTCGATAACACTCACTTTTCTGCGGGTTCTTTATTTTTACAAATTCAAAAAATTACATTAATTACAAACAAACGCGCTTATCTATTTATGACAGTTCACAACAAAATATTTCATTTAAATGCATTTACTATGTATGTGTTTTATTACGACTAGTTAGCTCATAACAAAATATTGTATAAATATACGTATGTATGTATATCAAAAACCGTACAAATTATTTGTACAACATTTAAATAGCATGCAATGTAATAAAATAATAGATATCAGTTTACAAATACATGAAAAAAGGGCAACAGTTTTTAGTCGATTCTCTTTCATTTCACTGATATTATGTATGTTATTAGAAATGCTCACGGACGGGCTTGCTTTTGTTGTTCAGCCATGGGTACTATTAAAGCAACTACTAACAACGCATGCTATGCAGTGCTGCCTGTGCAAAAATTTCCTTTAGGAAATTGGTGCACAGATCAGATATGCACTTCTCAAATGTCATATAACGAAAATTTCTAAAGTCGGAAATTGATGGCACTTCAAAGCATGCTCAGCCTAGTCTAACACATCCTCTGACAAGTCGTTCGGAGTTTTTTTACAGACCCTGCATGACTTACACCCATGCATTGGCCGCAGCGCCTACCCACCATTTGTTTTTTGTTTTATCGAATAACTATTTTTTGTACATGCAGTTGCCCACAAAATAATTGTTGTGCGATATTTTGGCTATTGTTTATTTGCAGCCTGATGGCGAATATTTGTTTCCCAGGTTCTTTTGAAAAAATAAAAGGGTTCTTTATATAGATTTAGCGAAGAAAGTATTTTATCGTTGATTTTCTACACATTACACTCTTAAATATTTTTAACTAGTTTCAAATTTTAAGCTATGCCACGTTCCAATGGGATACAAAACTGCATAACAAAATTTTTTCTAAAGATTGCGTTTAAAAAGTTTGAAATTTTAGTGAAATTTTCCAGAATTTTTATATTGGTTGCACAAAGTTTGAAATATGAATTTATAAGGTGTTTGTTGTATAACCAATTAGGCTTTTATAAAAAAATAATAAAAATTTAATAAACAAAAGACAATTAGTCCAAACTGGTCAAATTATCGCATTGCTATTTTTTTGTGGACAACTGTACATGAAAACAATCTTGTGTCCTCCCTCATTGAGTATAGAAAGATATGTACATACATATGTATATCGTCGATGGTTTTGCAAAACCGCCCATCGACCAGTTGCAAAACCGCCTAAATCGCCGTTGTCGCAAAAATGAGATTTGGTAACCCCGAACTCCAGACATCGAGATTTATGCATAAAAATAGTAAAATCGTTATTAAAACAACAGATTTGTAAAATAATGCCTGGAGAAAATACTGCCTACCAAGGCAATGCCTTCAAATAAAAACCGTTTTTTCGCTCTCCTGTAAAATTTGGTTGCCGTAAGATGGGCGGTTTTGCAAAAACTTCGACGATATGTATTTTCACCGGGGCATTATCATCCACGCATAAGATATAGCCACGCCAGCATAGATTTTGTGTAAACTTATTCCTTTGAAAGCTTCTAAGGCTTTGCAGTATTTTTTCTATAACATCCCAGTTTATACGTTATTCGAGTTTAAGGTTTGTTCGTCTAAAAAGAGCTCTAAGTTTTAATTGCCCATCGAGCCCAAGTAGTCAGGATTATCCCCGTTTCGCCGCGATCCATACAACAGCCAAGGTACATTTATTTAGATGCCAGCAGATTACATTCTAATGCTACTTTGGACGTTGTTCCGTTGGGTTTTATAGAATATGAGCAGCTTGGCTCGTATATACTATATAGTGACAGGCAGTTCTGGAAGGTCGCAAGCTATGATTTTAATTGCGTTTACAACGCTACAGTGATTCTATAAACGAAGACTCGGAGGTTTAGTTCATCTCTGTGGCACCTTCGCTTTCGTTCCACTCTGGGATCATCATGTGGAATTTCTTGTCTGGTCAGACTAAAAGGAATAGTATAATATAGATTTCTGATGGAAGATTTAAAATTATTTCTAGAGATTTGGTGTGTATAAAGCCACTACCCTCCTGTGAGTTAAAACATTTACGTGTATCAACTAGTATCGCCCAGTTACCGAAATTCGACTACATACCTTACTTTTTTCACACAATTTTTCATTGTACTTTTGACGTGTTTTAGTTCCATCAGCAACTCTTCATCGTGTCTAGGTTACTAATACTATTAGATGTACTGATATAGATTCTGTTAAATAATTTTATAATCAATAGCAACATCGAGGATGGATTTTTATGGGAATCCGTTGTATGGAATATCTCGGCTCCGGTCCATTTTTCGCAGCTATATTTCTTTTGATGTTAGTAACGCGTATTTCGAATTTGAAGCAGAACGGTCCATAAATGAATACGGGAATAACTCGATTTCTGCGCCACCTACCGGAAAAAAACAAACAAAAAGCGCACCTCCTCTGCGAAACGCCTTTCTAACAAAGGAACACTCATTCAAATCGGTTGAGAATCATAGAAGGAGTAAGGAGGAATAGATTTGTATGGGAATTCGTTAGCGTATATATATTTAGACCATCCAGTAATTTTAATAAAGCGTTCAAAAGTGATAACGCATGGTTTTCTTGTGTTGGTCAGAATTTTTAAGTAAAACGGATACATAAATTTGGCCAGCCTTAATTTGATGGTTCTACTGCACCGATTTTGGAAGCAAAAACACCATTGGAAGGTTATTTTTCAGCGTCTGGCTTCAAAATTAATTGAAAAGTACCTAAACCTGCAATCGTCATGCCCAGATTTTTGTATTTGTGTGTAGGCATTGTTGCAGGAAGAAGTAGAAAGACGAATACGAATACAAGGACGAGTAAGAAGACTATTACGGAGAATATACCATGACCGATGAACACGAAGACCAAACCGAATACGCAGACCAATGCGAATACGATGACAAATACGTAAAAGGAGGTGACAACGAAGACAAATAAAAAGGTGTATATGAAGATAAATACGAATGCGACCATGAATATGAAGACGAATAAGAAGAGGAATACGGAGACGAGGTCAAATCGAAAACGTAGGCCAACCGAAGACAATTTCGAAAACGACGAAGAATACGAAGAGAACTTATACGAAGTTGACTGCGAAGATGAATACGAAGACTAGTATGAAATCGAATACGAATATGACCTAAAGACGAATACAAAGATAGCGACTAAAACAAATACGGAAATAAAACGAAGACTGCTATGAAGACAAATGCAAATATGAAGCAAATTCGAAAGGAAAGACAAGAACGAATACGGGATGAATTCGAAGCCAAATACAATAACTAAGTCGTAACTGAATACGAAGTAGGATACGACGACAAATACGAAGTGCAATGCGAAGACAAAACGAAGACAACGACTAAAACGAACACGGAGGTGAATGGGAAGACTAAAACGAAGACGAATATACAAAGAAAGACTGTGACTTAAACGAAGGCGATTAAAACTTCGGGACCTTAAAAAAAAAAACTAGAAAAGTGGCCGAATTTCGAATGTAACTGGCTTTTGTTGTTCCAAAATGTCAGCTGGCCAAGTTTTTTTTTTCTGTGGTTGGCCAGCCTTTACCGCACCAATGGCAACATTTAGTAATATTTCGTTAGTTTTAGAACACCTGGTGCGTATTTTGCTGATTAAATAGTGTAATCGAGTCGCCGAATTACCGCAAAAAAAAGCAAAATATATTTATGTATGTGTGTATGTAAGTGCTGTTTAGAGCTGTATTTCCCTGTATGCGAAAATTTTTCATTGCAACTGTGCCGACGAATCAGCAGTGCAGATTTGCAAATAGTGATAAGCAAAATACACGTAATAAATAAATATTTGACTACTTTTGTTTTTGTCATTATATACATATGTATATATATATATGAACGTAAAGTCTAAATGCATACAAGTGCAACTATTTTTGCGTATTTCGTTTCGGGCAAAATTTGAAATTATTATTATTTACATTCAAACTGTGGTTATTTATAAATATTTACTGAGCGCGCACAATGCTGCAGCTGTGGCAGTCACGTGAGGCAAAGAGGCAACTAGCTATCTCTTTGTTATCGTACTGTAGTTAACTGTGCAACATGCATACACCGCGCGACTGAGGATATTTGTTGCGGTCTACAGCTGCCGCGCTGCTGCCTGTTGTGCTTCTACTGCTGTGGCATTGTTAAATATTTGCGAAATATTTTATCATACTTTATGCTGCTGTACAATATTTTACTTAAAATATTTAAAGTAAACAATTTCGACGTTACTGATGCCCGCCCCACCGCTGTGGTTTTGTAAGCCAAATGATGGAGCGAGCTCGCGCGCGAGCGAGGTGCTGCTCGTCGGTTAGATTTCGGTGTGCACTGCTGCAGCGACAGCAATATGCAACTAATAAATTTTGCACCCCGCAATTTCCGCACATTCTGCGTGTATGTGGCTCAAGATATTGCCATGCTTGAAAATGCGATCACTTTTGCTGCTTTCTGTTGTCTTGTTTGTGGCAAGAAAATCCATATTTGCTGTAGTAAGTAAAACTATAATGACATCGCTCGCGCTTGCCGCAAGCGTAAATAACGCGTGGAGCATGTTCTTTTTGGCCCTTTGCCCGTTTGGGAAAGCGCAATGTAGGCTCTGCGGCTAGGATCATGTGAAATGTGCGAACTTCTCTTTATGTAAGTACTTAACGGTAGTGGCACTCCTTCATCCAGTCGGCATTGGTTCGACATGGCAGCAAAACTAAAATTTTTGTTTGAAAAAATAAAACGCTTGCTGTAGTAACTCAGTAATTCAGCATTGATTCTTATAGCTCATTTGCTAAAATTTGCTGGAGGGGCCTCACTGAAATTTTCATAAAATTTTGGTAAAGTTTTCAGACTCAAGGCCAGCAGCTGCACAAGACGAACCCTACTGAAAGAAGTCTTATGAGGAAATGTGGGGATTTGTGGCGAAATAGCTATCACTTCTACCTTTTTTTTGCAAATTATTGTTGCTTTTCCACAATAAGTTTTTCATAAAAAACACGCCTCAAGCTCAATAAAAATTGTTGAATATAATTATTATAAGGCCATCAAATAACAAAAACAAATTATTTATAGGTGTAAAAAAATTCTTTACAACTTTTCTGCCAAATTACTTGGCCAATTTTGGCCTAAACCGAACCGCATCCCAACCCGAACTTAATGGCCGAGCTGTTTGGTAACCGAACCCGGGACATTCGGGATTTTTTGTAAATGCCCTTGGTATCTGTATTCTTGGAATTTATGGTTTTTGGTAGATAATACAGTAAAATATCCGTTAGCAATGCGGTCGCTATCGTGTATTGGTTATCAATATACATGGCGTATGAGTAACATTCGTTCCTGCTCATACAAAATCAAATTATAGCTTAAATAAAATTATAGTTTAAAAACTAAAACCTCCCTATTATAATTGCCATTCGTACTGTCATCAAGTATGTAACTTGAGGATAGAAATCGCTACATCTTTTAGGCGCATCAATATTACATAGTTACATCCCGAGCTAATGTAAGGGAGGTAAAAAAAAACTTACCGTATTTTCACTGAGTCACTCATTCCTTTTTAATTTGTCCATCGAATTTCTTCATTGCTAGCTTAATTTTTTTTTGTTAATTAACAGGTCTTCCTGCAAAATACAAAAACGTTACTCTTTTTTAATTTTTCCCCAGTTTAAGTTTAAAATTTTCCATTAAAAAAAAATTGGAATAAATGATTAGTTTCCCAGAAAATATGAGGCCTATCGAAAAGTGACGTATACAAGGTTTATGGAGAATTTTTTTTAGCTTTCATTCAAAAAAAAAAAAATAGGAAACACCTTGCTGAAAATTTCAGGATCGTCAAAAAATTTTATAATTTTTTGTTTTTACGAGATTTTAAAGTTTGACATTCTGTTCTTTCATTTGGCAGAACTTCGTTATATGACAAAATAAAAGTTCTGACCAAAATTCATCCAAATCTATGTAATATAGTCGATTTGATATAGATTGACCCAAAGTTATGTAACTAAAAATGCCAACTTCAGATTTTTCAGGTAAAGTGGGTCAAAATATGTTTTTATGAAAATTTACAAATTCAGCACAATAAACTACAGACCACTAATGTTTATATGGAATCTGTTAAAAGTTTGCGATTCGGCGCCAATACAGGCCACCAAAAAAAAAACTTTCAACACTTTATTGAGATAGATATCCTTTAAGCAGAAATAAATAGTAACAAAATTTGCACGCAACATCTTCTGCTCTGATCATGTCTCAACTACAAGAATGCACTTCCCTAGCATAGTTAGTGCAATTTCTTTTAAATAAATTTTTTTTCACTGTATATAAAATTTTCTGCCAGCAATGTTTACTGCTTGTTGACTTGTAACTTATAATAAATAGTATTTTTTTGGGTTAAGTGCGGGCGTCGTTTCGCATCTGGCTGCACTACATTGTAAAATAGTATGCAAATTTCTGGATCGAATTGTTCATAAACAAGTGAATTACCCATACGTCGCCCGTTGGCGCATAACATCGCCTCTCCCAGCATACTTATGTACATACATACATGCATTGGCCATTGCCATTGGTGGAGATCAGCACATAAAATCGTATTTTTGCGACATTAAAAAATCATAAAATGGCAAAAAACCAAAAGATGCAGTTTTTTTTAGAACAAAACTACAAAAAAAAGTGAAGAAAAGCAACAGAAAAATGGGGACGACATAAAATTTCGAAGCAATGAAAGTTTTCGAACAAATATAGATACGGTGCCGGATAAAAGTATTGGCACAGGGAATTTTTTGTAATGCAAGCAAAGTATTTTGTTCTAATTTTTTTTTTTGATAATTTCTTATAAAAATTTAGTTCATTCTATTCCAACAAACATAAAAATAAAATATTTAAATTTTGTGCAAAACTCAGGAAAATTCAATGAATTTGCATACTAATTTGCAGCTTTCTATTCAGATTATTTAGAAAAATTCTAAGAATGCAGTTTTATAGCCCATTCAATTTTAGTGCAAGTCTGAAGTTGCTAGAAAATCGCGTTGATATTTGGCAACAAAGTTTGCTCAACAATTATTTTTATACCCGAGCGCACTTGTGCACAAGGGTATTATAACTTTGTTCACATAACGGTTGTTTGTAACAGGCAAAAGGAATCGAGATAGATATAGACAAATGTATACATAAATGATCAGAATGAAAAGAGAAATCGATTAAGCGGTGACTGTCTGGCCGTCCGTCCGTCTGTGCACACGATAACTCGAGTAAAAATTGAGATATCTTAACGAAACTTGGTACGTGGACTTCTTTTGGGCATGGGACGGATGGTATTGAAAATGGGCGAAATCGGACAATAACCACGCCCACATCCCATATAACGGTAATTTAGAAAAATACAAAATCTTCGATAAATCAGTAAATATTAAAGCTAATTTATTTAAAATTGATGCTTGCAACAATTCTTTACCAAGAAATACGTTTATGGCAAAATTTTGGAAAATGGGCGGGCACCGCCCACTTATGATCACATATATTTATATCGGTAACCGTTCTACCCAATTTGTACCAAACTCGGTGTGGTTATTGTGCTTGCCAAATGAAAGCAAAGCGTTGAAAATTATTGAAATCGGACTAAAATTACGGCCGCTTTTCATATAACGGTAAATTTCAGAAATGCTTGAAACTTCAATATTTCGAAATTTAAGGACATATATTTAATAATTGCGCCGGGTATTTAATGTTCGGCTCCGCCCGAACATAGACTTTCTTACTTGTTTGTATGGAGAAAATGAGCAAAACCTTCCACTAAAAAAAAAATTGCCAAAAATCAACGCGTTTTTTTACCAACTTCAAACTTGCACTTCCTTAGACTAAAACTAAATGGGCTATAAAACTGCATTCTTAGAATTTTTCTAAAAAATCTGAATAGAAAGCCGCAAAGTCATTGAACTTTAATGAGTTTTGCACAAAGTTTAGAGATTTTATTTTTATGTTTTTTTGGTGTAGAATTAACTACATTTTTATAAAAAAATCACCGAAAATAAATAAGCAAACAAAATTTGCTTATTTATATTTTTAAAAATTCACTGAGCCAATACCTTTGTCCGGCACTGTAAGTGCATTGTGAACGAAAAGATTCCGTAGCAACAAACACTTGGCTGACGAGATAGAAAAGAGCAACATCAGCAGCTCTTGTCTCAGTAAAAACGCATAATCAAATCCAAAGGACAAATAACTTTCCTCCACTTTATTCATACACATCCCCCTGCCCGTGCACTACTTTTTACAAAACAATGAATTGTACGCTGTTTTATTGCTGCTCAATGAGAGATGAAGTTAGTTGCAATTGTCATTGCCATTTTGTGGTGCAATGCAGCTGTTCCCATTGCTATTGCAGCTACAAAAAGCGCGGAAATTGCGAAACTGTGGCAACATCATTGCCGCCGCCGACACAATCTCATTTTGACGCTGCGAAACAAACAAACCCATCAACTAGGATTCCGAAACAGATTTGGTTCAACAATTTAAGACATCGGCGAAATGGGAAGTTTTATGATGCTTCTTCAATATTCTCCAGCGGCAATGCAGCTGTTTTGTTTTTGCTCATAAAAGTTGCCTAAAAGCGTGAAAAGTGGCGTAGAAAGACAGGAATAACTTTTCGAGCTTCAAGTGTTGTAAATAGAGCAGCAAAAATACGTTTTTCATTGAGTGAACTTTCTAATGGGATTTTATTTTATAAATTCTTGTGTGATTTGCGCGAAAAATTGTGGCAATACTAACTGTCTCAAAAAAGGTCTACTTTTGCTACACCCGAAAAAATCGGTGGCGGGTTTGCAGTCTTTCCGCCTCTTTCTCAGCTCCCATTATTTTGGTACTTTATAGGAGTTTACCTCTTTGCCGATTTTTATCGAAATATATATCGCTAAAATAATACCGATCCCTGTTTTGTTTACTGCTAACATTTGTCGTTTTACCCCAGGTATGCCCAGCGCTGGCAACATTTTTGCAGTTGCCTATGGAGTTCTGGCAGCGCTGGGTATGGCGTTGAACAACAGTCGATAGGATTGTTTTTGACTGTTCTTCCGCATAAATACGTTAAAATTTATATGAAATGACAATTGTTTCATTGCCATTCCCATCGCGGCCCAATATACTTAAGGCATAGACAGACGGCAGCGTTGTTCCGAAACAACTCGTTAATTCGGAATTAACTTCTGTAGATAATCTTCAAAACTACTCCAAATCAAGAAAATTTCGAAGACAGCACTGGCCAAAACGACCAGCTGTTGTACATTGTACAAGTAAGCAAACAAACCAGGCGAGTTTGGCGTTCGAGATACAATTTCGTAAAACTCTATTCGATCGAGAGCCAATCATTTTTGTTAGTTTATATTTTTTAAATTTTATTTCGAGCTAAATATTTTACTTTACTTTTTTCTATTGTTTAATCTTATTTCATGTTATTTATTAGACAATTAAAATTTTTGGAGTTTAATTTTATTATAAAGTGTACAACTATAATTACATTAAATAATAAATAAATAAATAAAAGTAAAAATTGAATAAATTAAAAGCACCAATGAGAATTCTACTGGCGGCTCGTCAATCTGTCAGGGTATAACTTTGATCGCATCAACTGCGTCGTCTGTCTATCCTTTACTGACATCCTACCTGTTGCTGACGGGAGTGGCCAAACAAATCCCAGTTTGGGTTATTGGTTTGGAGACCCTCAGCTCTTAGCTATTATAACAAACTGATAGCACTCTTCCGGTCCTTATTTTTTTGAACTGCTTTTTCATATGGATTCTCATAAAAATACAATCGCCTTCGGGGTTGGCGTAAAAATTTAGGTCGCTCAGCTATGTGTAACAACATCAAGGCGCACCCCAAAAATCGGAGGAGAAGCTCGGCCAAACACTAACATATATAAACGCCAATATATTATTATATTATATCGGTCATCTATGTATTCTCTATGCTCTATTTAAATAAAAAAGTTTAGAGGAAAATTTTATCTTCGCTATCAAGGAGAAATATTTTCATGACTCTAAAGCCCTTTCAAAGTAAATTTTCAAACAAGGTTGGGGGGTATTTACAAACCATTTCCATTTGAGACCGAGCCACAGTGGTCGGAAAAGCCATATTTTTTGCGAAAAAGGCATATTTGAAAACTGTGCTAAATTAACCGGAATAAAACGATTTTTATTCAGAAATGTCCAACGAACTGAAAACCGATTAATATTTTCAATAATTGCTGAGCCAGCCGTTGAATCAAACGATCGTAGCACGTTCTAACAGTTGTTAGTTGACAGATTTCTTAAGTTTTTTTTATGGAAACTTTCAATTATAAGAGCAATTGCTGGTTTGGTGCTACTTCTTAAACAAGGAAAATAATGATATCATGAGAAATATTACATAATCAAAATTGCTTGTGGAATTATCAATACCTTAATAGCAGGGCTTATTTTTCAAGATTTTTATTTATTTTTTTCAAAAAGGTATAACTAAAGAGTAGATCCGAGTAGGATCTTCATTCCTTTACTAAAAAGTAGTGCAAACGGTCCATTAAAGATCTGCAAAAAGAAAAGCCGCTTGTACTTGCGCCAAAAATAGTGCCGGTCCGGCCATTTTTAATTCACTAGACCAACTTTATCAGTACTTCCAAATAACATAAAGTGTGTTAAAAACTTAAGGATTAATGTACTAACTTATACTATATATTTAGCACCATATAAATTATAGGATGTTTATTAAAACTAAAATGCCAAATCCAATATGGCATCCGATATTTAAATAAGTTATTGAATTTTCAAACCTGAGTAACTTTATTTGAAAACGAGGAAACTTGGAGTTTGGAAATTATGAATTTCGTATAAAAAAAAACTTAAAAAAGGAACAGTCCAGCGCCTTCGTCTTGGTCTGCAGGCTGTATCGGAGATACAGCCGCTATATTTAAACGTAGAATACGTGGTATGGTTATTGATAACAATATCAATAGAAAAATTGATAAAAATATTGGTAACAAAACCAATAAAAATATCGATAAAAATATCGACAACAAAATCGATAAAAATATCGGTAACAAAGTCGATTATAATATCGATAGCAAAAACGATAAAAATATCGATAACAAAACCGATAAAAATATCGATATCAAAATCGATAAAAATATCGATAACAAAATCGATAAATAATCTATAATAAAATCGATAACAAAATCGATTAAAGTGTCGATAACAAAATCGATAAAAATATCGATCATTATATCGATAAGAAACGGAAAATATCGATAGAAAAATAAATAACAAAATCGATCATTATATCGATAAGTTCCGAAAGTATCGATAACAAAATCGATAAAAATATCGATAACAAAACCGATGACAAAATCGATTAAAATGTCGATAACAAAATCGATAAAAATATCGATCATTATATCGATAAGTGAAAATATCGATAGCAAAATAAATAACAAAATCGATCATTATATCGATAAGTTCTGAAAATATCGATAACAAAATCTATAAAAATATCGATAACAAAATCGTTAGCAAAATCGATAACAAAATCGATAAAAATATCGATAACAAAACCAATAAAAATATCGATAACAAAATCGATAAAAATATCGATAACAAAATCGATAATAAAATCGATAACAAAATCGATAATAAAGAGATAACAAAATCGATAAAAATATCGATCATTATATCGATAAGTTCCAAAAATATCGATAGCAAAATCAATAACAATATCGATAAAAATTTCGATAACAAAATCGATAAAAAAACCAACAAAATATCGATTATATCGATAAGTCCCGATAATCCCTAAAATCCCGAAATAGTTCCGAGATTGAGTCTCTGTGCCTTTATCTATATCCTTTTCTCTACAACTACCTTTATTTTAATCTTTCTTCCTCTATCTTCTTCTATACTTTTATCGGTATCCTCATCCGCATCTTTTTCTTTATATTTATCTTTGTTTTTATTTTTATGTTTATCATATTCTTCATATACATATTCCCCTTCACCTTTGCACTTATACATATAAGTAAAGTGTTTAAATGTACCTTGGTCTTCATGTTTGCCTTTATCTTTACTCAACTTTGTTTTTGTGTTTATTTTTACCTTGGCCTTTATCCTTTTCTTTATCTATGTACGTCCTCACCTTTACTTTTATTCTTGGATTGGACTTTTTCTAAATGTTGTTTCACTTCGAAAAGTCTTCGCGTATTATGCATACATGTGTTCATATATGTATGTACATATATAATATGTATGTACATATGTATGTATAGACATACATAGATTACTAAAAATAGAAACAGATCCACATTAACTGCAATCAACATATGTACGTATGTATGTATTTACATATGTACACACGCTGCGATTAGGTTACAAATAGCGCGCCTCTGTTTATCAAAAGCCGCATTACATACGCATACATACTTTTTGTCTCCTTCCCACACTTCCAACATATGCACGTGTTTGCAAAATGATGACGAGGTGATTTTGTATGGAAAATCATTTATGCCCATATATTTGAATAAAATAAACATATATAGAAGATATCAACCAATACTTCCCATATACCGAACGAAAGGAAAACTCTTGAATTTTTGATTAAAGAAAACAAAAACAAAATCATTCGAGCGGTTTTCGAGCATTTTGGTAATGAAAAAAATTTGCAAATTTTTTCAACAATTTTTTGCCTTAAAATGCTCAATATTTGTTAAATTTATATAAAATTTGTACCCGATAATATTTCTACTGCTCCAAAGAACCTATATCCCGAAAATGAAAGTTATATATGCCAACAATAAGTTGCTAGAGCACTTTAAAGGCTCAAAATTGACCCCAAAATAAGGCAATGTTTACCGTTGTTTTTACGACAGAAACCGAATTGGTTATTTACAAACATGAATCTGTCGACAGGTTTGGAATTTTATCTTTGAAACGCCACACTTTTCTTTGAAATCGCTTTATTAGTTCTCGTGCAATAAGCGTTTTTGTGAAGCTCTAAAAATTACAACTACAACATTTGAACATAGCCCCCATACCTTAAGGTAAGACGTATTCTACGTCAAAAACTAGGGGTCCTAGATCAAATTGTTTGGGCTCAACATATAGCACACGGCCTCAATTATCCCCTATTTAAAATAATGTTATTATTTCACAATTTGATCATAAATTCATTTTAAATATGCTCCCTCGAACACAATAAATCATTAATTTGGCTAAACAAATATATTATGTTAATCTACTGAAAATGACAGTTGATTTGACAGTTGTCAACTGAATAAGTTTGAATGTGATATAGAACTCGAGATCAGTGAGCCTTAAAACCCAGTACGTTTAATTCTTGGGAAACTTCCTTATTTCTAGAGAATTTGGCAGCCCATATGACAGTGGTTAACTTTGAAAGTTTTAATTTGACGTAACATTCGTGACTAGCCTGCCTGAAACCCTAATCAGGGTAATTTTTGAAGTGACTGTCTAATTTCTAAGAAAATTTACGGTCCATTTGACAGCTGTCAACTGCCAAAGTTTTAAGTTGACATAAAATTCGTGACTAGCGTGCCCAAAAACCTAATCAGTGGTATTTTCAAAAAGAATTTCTTATTTTTAGAGAAATTGGCAGCCGATTTGATAGCTTTCAACTGTCAAACTAAACATTTTATGGCATATTCAGATTTAGCATAACAAAAATACAACGATCCTGCATTTTTATTACAATCGTAACCGCATTTCTATTTTTTCGCGTAAAACATAGCTTCTCCGTCCACTGTGCGACCCTGCCTAATGTACATAAAAACATACTATATATAACCTCACCCGCCTTGGCATTACATATCAGTAACTCATGCATACAATTCAATCGATTACTTATTTAGAATGCAAACATTTTATGCTTAAAATACTAATTCTTTGCCCCATACTTAACATAATATTGAAGCTATTCATGTGCTAAGTTATTTACACAGCATCATAAAATTAAGTACCAAACCCACAAATTAGGCATAAGAACCCTTAAAAGTGGATAAGTATTATGCTTGATTGCTGTTCGCTAATGCCGGAAGTCAAATAACTAATTGAACGAAATGTTATTTACAGGAAGTCATTTAAGAAACGTGCCACGCGAATGAAATTTTATAAATATATGCTTAGGTACATTTTAAATAAATTCTCATATCACACACAAAAATACATACAAATAATCCTTACCTATGCTTACATATCCTGTAGAAAAATACTGAACAATTTAACAGAGAAAAATTACTAGCAGAAACGAGCTAATCTGAATTTTGGCTACATAAAAATACATAGATTGGATTTCGATAAAAAATTGCGTATTAACTGGATAAAATTCCATCAGCACTGAAAATTTTTGATATTTGCGATAAAATTTTATACAGAAAAACCTTAGTTGGCTTAACTTTCTTGGATTTTTAAGTAGAAACTCTTGGAGCTTTCTTAGGGTATGCAGTCTGCAGTCTCTCGGATATAACTGACGTCCAAGTTAGGGAATTGGTCTATGCAGCTAAAAAACCAGGAGTATTATCGCCCCGATTTCGGATCTTCGGAGTAGAAGAGGAGAGCCTGCGCAAAGCTGTTTGTGCTTCTTCCTCGCCCTTGCAAGGCTTAGGTTTGAGCGATGGATGCAAAAACCAACACCTGAGCTTCGATTATAATCAGCGGTATGAAATCCGAGTACTGTTTTTTGGACGATTTTTTTAGCTTATTAGTTTCGACAATATATCCTAGTCTTAGCTAACCAAAGTGGCATAGTCTAACAGATCCTTCAAACCCCAAAATGCGTCAAGTCCGGATGGAATCTACTGCCAAAACAATTACCTGGCTAACGAAAATTCACTGGGCCAGTTTCGTCCTTACCTCCTTAGTTTCATCCTCAAGGCAAGGTCGACGAGCCACAGATCACTCAATAGCGGAAATATTATATTATCAAAAAAAGGATCCTCCTTTGGGGCATGCAATCACCTCTAAATTTTGCTGGAAAATAAATATTCACTAAAGAGCGGAGAAAAAAATATTCGCTGGGCTCTACATCTGCATGCGTACAGTTGGAAGGGACACAACGATAGTTAGGCATATTATCTTTTTTGTAAAGGGGCCATATTCATAGGCTTCGCGAACGACGTGTGCATTGTCGTTATAGCTAAGACGTCGGCCTAAAGAGTAGCCATCGCAGTGTTTAAGAGCAAAATCACTACCATTAGCAACCGTTCTTATCAGTAGTCGAAAGAAAGTGGAAATAAGATTAGAGGACACCCATATAGAGTCTAAGCCGTATGTAAAATATCTCGGTGTCTTGATAGACCATCGCCTTTGCTTTCGGGATTATCTGGAATCAGCAAACAAAAAAGTGGCGATGGCAATAGCAGCCATGTCTAGAATAAGGGCGAACATAGAGGGCCCCGGGTACAGCTTAGATAAGTCTTGGCCAGGGTGGTGAGGTCAATACTTCTTTACGAGCATCCTACGTACGACACATCAATGCTACATACCGCTCAAGTATGTGCTCTCAGGGTCTGTTCAGCTTACCGAACTATTTCCGAGGATGTAGAACTCATCATCGCGGGATTATATCCACAAAGTGTAGAAGACTGACAGACTCATTGGTATAGCAATACAAAGGTCAGTCATACCTATCACCTCATACCAAAAATTGACAACTGGCTCAGTAGGAAGCATGGAGAGATTACTATCTGACTCAGATCTTCAGTGGGCATGGCGGTTTTAAAGCATACTTACAGCGCTTTGGACTTGCACCAAACCCTTACTGTGAGCAATGCCGACCAGCCGTTACCGAAGACGCAAAACACGTATTTTTCAGGTGTCTACGTTTTAGCTCCATGAGGTACGCACTTAACCGTAAGATTGGTTTGTGCTTAACACCAGAGAACCAGATATCGTTAATGCTAAAGAGTGAGGAAGCGGTGAAAGATGTCTGCCATATGGCTGCCAAAGTGGTAAAATACCTCCTAACTACACAATAGAGATGGGTAATTCAGCACTGAGCGGAGCTATTGAGCTGACTCCCAGCAGTGTGTCGCACGCTCAGACTCACTTCTAAAAAAAATATATATATGACTCGTAGTCGGTACTCAGAGTAAATAATGAAAATAAAGACGAGCAAATTGCGAAAAATTCAATAGTTGTGAAAATATAAAATTCATTCAAGTTTTTCCTCACACCAGCTCTGCAACGCTCATATCCTAAACAGTGCTAACTAACAGCGCTAACCAACTCTAAGCTGTGTTGCCTCCGTTTTCTTAAATAGTTACGGCATAATATCGAAGAACCAATGTTACACTGCTGCATCCGGACAGTACTTACTAGACTTAGGAACGAACATCTTGGTGGTACAAGGCAAATGTGGTGGGTAGGTTAAGACAACCAGTGGAACAACATGAACAATAGCGGAAGTAGAGCTTAGTGCTCAAACCGCCTCCCCATGAAATACTTAACGCTGGTAACGGGGGGATCGGTACATTGGCGGTAGGAGGTTTAGTGGTTTCAAGCCTCACACTCACGGTGTTAGGCTTTCGATACTTCCTGCTCTGGAAAAAATGGAAATTCTCTACATGCAGAGCGTGCAACAAAATCAATTCACTCGACGCACCAAGCGGCGTTGGACGGACTTCTGGATATACCTGGATATTTACGAGAAAAGCGCGGCAGCAAAGAGCACCCTAATATTTACGGCATCTAACAGGCAGAAAATAGAGCCGAGGTGGAGTTGATCAGTTGCGATTAGCAAACCACCGAAATAGACTTTGAAATTGAGATAATTTTTCGCGAAAGATGTGCCTGGAATAGCATTTTAAGCAACGACGATGTTCAGAGCTTCAAAGATGGCTCCAGGAACCTTAGATTACTGCAGCATATTTCAGGCTGAGATGTGTATATGCAATAGACGTGATGAGAAGCTGGGGCTCCATCAGAAGTTGGCTTTTTTGTGGACAATCGAGCTGCTATCAACGTTCTGGATCAGTAACGACTAACTTGATAAGAGTTTAAGAATGCCGAAGATCGCTATAATCTGCTCGACGGTGTACGGTCAATCTCTACTGGATCCCGGGACGCGGTGGTATTTGCGGGAAATGCGGAACCAGACGAGTGTGGTACAAATTTGATTTGAGATGGTATGGCTAGAGCAGCAGGTGGACTAGTCCATGCACTTTATCGTGGTTCGTTTGGTAGAGCTAGGCTCTTCAAACTGAACATACAGCTTCGCGCCGAAATATCGACAGGACACTGCGCCATTTTCCAAATGGTATCACAGTGAGCTTCTGTGTCCGTTGAGTGAAGTCTTAAACCAGTACTGCATGCCTGACCTAACCCAACCTCACTCACCTGCATATCGAATTGAGTTGCATGCCGGATTCAGCATCCAGAGGCCATTTATCAAACATTTTATAATTTTGCCATTACAGATTCCCTGCAGGGTTGCTTAGATATTATCAGCAGAACAATAGTAGACATGTACAAGTTGTCGGTTTTTCTGCCTGGATGCTCCGAAATGTATGTAAATATAACGCACTTCTTGTGTACGCATGCATTAATAAATAACACAGTAAATAAACAAATAAATATAATTACATTGAAGAAGAAAGTACGCCACATACCCACAACAAACTGGTGAGATGCAAATGAAAAGCTTGAATGTAGCGTGTGGAAAGATTTGCGAAAGTTATGCGCCAAAAAGTTTAGAGGTGATGAGACGTTGCCAGAAATGTTACAAGTTGAAGTAAATGAAACGAAACGGAAACAAAAATTAATTAACGCAAGCCACAAAATTACTACAACAGCAACAAATGTAGCAAGAATGCAAAACGGCAACAAAAACAATAGCAACAACGACGAGCAGCGGTAGGCAGTAGGCAGAAAGAGTAGTTAGTACTGGCAGAATAACAACAATCATGGCGACTGGTTGTGGTACGAAAATGCAGCGCCATATACCGGCGAACGCAGGCAGGCGGCTGGAGCATGGCGGAATTGTGGTCGAGACAGAGCCTGAGCCGGAAATGGAAATAAAGATAGGGTAAAAGGAAATAAAATAAAATGTAATTTGTGAATTTCGCCGAGTTTGTATTTGTGGCTGTGTGCGCGTACAAGCATGCGTGCGTGTGTGCGTGCGTGTGCGAGCGTAAAATCGTATAATAAGCGTAATAGAATTAAAGCGCTAAAGGGTAAATGCGACAGCAACAGCAACAGCAAAACCAACACACACAACAACAACAACACTCCGAGCAACAATAGCATGCAGCAGCAGCAACAACAACACATCATTTAAATTTCGCGATGACGTCGCTTGATAAGCGCCGCCGCTTGTGTTTGCTAGTGTGGCACTGAAAGCCGTCGAAAAAGTTGCATGCAAATGATTTACGCAAGGGGTGGCGGCGCACAGTGTGGAAATTGAGCTTTTTTTGTGACAAAATCTCGAGGACGAAAAAAGCTAGCCAAACAAATTTAACAGCATTTCAAGGCTTTTGAGACAGGGAAATGAGGAAAAATAATATCTGTACATATAATAAAATTGTAACGGGCCAATGTCTGTACATTATTTGTGTTTAATTTCTTTAATAGAGCAATAGAAGCCAAATCCACAATTTTTAGAATTTTTGTCAGTCTGTCTGTCACGAAAAACTAATGCATGGAATTGTATGAGGTTTCACCAATGTATTGCTAGGGTTCTAACTTAAAATATAGAAAGAAAAAAAATTGGAGACTTGCCACCTGTTTGAATAGTGCAGTTTAAATAAATTGACAAGATAAAGTAAATATGGCAATATGGCTGCCAAAAGAAGGAGGTTTAAGAAGGCTTACAGTCGAAAATATTTTTTGAGCGTTGCCACCTGTCTGAAAATTTTAATTTAATTTAATCGGTAAGATAAATTAAATATTGCAATATGGGTATCAAACTGAAGAGGCTTAGAGGTTTTACTGCCGAAATTATTTTTGAGGAGGTTTGCCTCCTATTTGAAAAATTTTATTTAATTAAATTGATAAAATAAATGAAATATTACATTGCGGGTATCAAACAACACAAAAATACTTTTAAAGCGCAGTGAAGCCAGCCGGGTATTTGCTAGTCTTTGAATAAAAAAATACCTTGATTTTTTTAATTATCTTCTAAAATAGAGGGGTTTCGATTGATTTCCTTTTTCTGACATGAAAGCAGTATGCAATGAAATTTTTAAAATTTCCAAACATATATTTTTGCTCTAATGCATTAATGAATCCATTTCCATGGTTACACGAACCGAAAATCGCACTTACAATTTTTTAAGAGTTCATTAAGTGATATTTTAGGTGATAAAATACATAAAAACTAAAAGCTTTACTTTTGAAGATTACTCTCATAGGCCACATTAAAAATTTTAAATTAGTTTTTCGGTTCTTGCCAGCACGGCAGTGGACTTCCTGACGCAAGAAGAGAATCTGTTTTAAACTGTTTTCCACAAAAAAAAAAATAAAAATTTAATTGAAGACCCCTACATTTGAAGGTCGTATATGGCATATGAGAGGTCAAGACAGTTTTTTTTTATCCAACGAAATTATTTTTCCTGTCTTTTCTAATTTGAAACATTTAAAATGCTACTAAATTTATTTGGCTAGCTGTTTTCGTTGCCGAGATAGTAGAATTCGTTCCGCAAAAAATTGTCCAATTTCCCCACTGTGCCGCGTGTAAGGCTGGCATACATACAGGCAGTGATGGTAGTTTCCCTATCAAATGTACTTTTTACCCACATTTGTGGCTGCGCTTGTGCGTGTATTTTTCGGTTTGTGTGTAAACCTTGTATTTTGTTAGCGAAGAAGTGGCTGTGGGACTTAACGGTGCGACTGCGAATTGAAATGCTCGACGTAAAATGCTGATGCGTGTTGCGGCGACCATAAAGCTCTACAGCCGTGCATAGGACAACACTGTTGTAGTGGTGTGCTCTTATGTATTGTTTGTTGTTGGGTGTTTTTTTTTTTTATTTCGCAACAATTTCATTGCCATACGAATGCATTTATCTCTAAAATGCTGATTTTTTTTTGTCATTTTCAATTTATGTTTTTTCTTCTACCAGAGTTCCTATTCGTTCAACCCATATACATACATATGTATGTATGTACGTACGTATGTAGTTGAGTGAATTTGCAAGTTTTCAATTAAAATGCCACCAAAAAGAGCCGTTGAAATAACTGTAGTAACGAAAATGTTTGAATGAAAATTTCACAAACTTTACATTTGCTATGACCTCTGACGTTTGATTTGGCAACTATGTTGTGTGAATTTAGCTTTACTTAAACCCTTATACATATGTACCTACTTATTTTGTTTGTGTACTTGTTTCATTTTGCATTTTGCATGCGGGCAAACGCAATGCAACTGTAACGTTTTGCAGCAAACTGTGATAAGGTTCACTGAAATTTTGCAATTTTTAATGCTAAAATTTTAAAATATCCTACAAAGAAATAGGCAAATATGTTTTCTTTACACCAATTTTACAGCTAAACTATACTTCTAAGGTATAAAGAATTACATATGTTTTATTAGAAATGCATTTTTGAGCTGAAATGTAGAATATGACTCGAATTTCATATTATTTCAGATTAGATTAAAATTAACACTGATACTACAAATCTCAATTTTCAAATTTTTTTGGTATCTGCACAAAGTTAATAAAAAAGCTGTTGTCGTAGACGTACTTTGTACTACGTATGTCGAAGAAACCAAAAGAAGATGAAATATTAGCCCAGTGTGATGTGTCTGGATGGCTTTTCTGGCAACGATTTTTCAGACGTCCAAAATACCGAATGGGACACATATGTCTTGTTACTGAAATTTGTTGAATATCATTAAGCTCAGCCACAGCATTAAGCCCCTCTACAAAATCCAAAGCCAAATGAAGAAAGAGCCTTAGGAGCCGCCTGACTAGCAATCGCAATGAGTATCCTCTAGCTTCGATAATTTCTTCGAATGTTAGATATTCTCAGCACACTTGAAAAATGCTATGAAAGGTTGCTAGGGGCACCAAAAGCTTCAGCCTGGGGCAATATACGCCTGCTCCAATCCCCTCAGGTGTTTTAGAGCCCTCAGTATACTACTGTAGTGTGCTCGTCTGTATCTTATAGAGGCACTCAGATCGCCTTGCTATAAGTGTAAGCCCTGAAGTTTCTTTTGAAACACACCACTCTATTAGTATCATCCCTGGGGAACAGAGCTACCTCCCCTCCTGTGTGAGAACACCTTTGCATTTGCCCAAACCCTCTCTCGAAAAATTAAGGAGAGTTCGCTTCGCAGCCAGCCCTACTGAAAGATGCAGCAGTTCGAGTTCCAGCATTACCTCCAGCGCAGCCGTCGGGCATATGCGCATTGCTGCCGTAATGAAAATACATGCTATTGAATATTGTTAGTCCTGAAAACCCAACCGACCGAACTAAGGTCACTATTGTTCTCTGTATCATGGCGAACATCCAGCTTAGGATCCTCGGAGTGCACCACCAGGATTTTCCCGCTAGACGTTTACACACTATCTTCGCTCTCGTAGTCTTAAAGGTAACGAACCCAATATGAGTCGTCCACAGAAGCTTAAAGTCCAGGATAAGTCCTACATACATCACCTCGTGGTGACATTGACCCCAACCCCATCTACGACCAAGTTCCACATACCCTGGAGAGGTTGTTTCTTGGTAAGGGGGACTAAAGCTGTTTAGCTGTCTGCACACCATCTTTTTGCAACGTCCAGTCCTCTTTGGACGATGTCGCAGAGAGTACTTGCGAGCTGGGCAGCGGAGACCCTCATTAGTAACGGGTGATTTTTTTGAGGTTAGGATTTTCATGCATTAGTATTTGACAGATCACGTGGGATTTCAGACATGGTGTCAAAGAGAAAGATGCTCAGTATGCTTTGAAATTTCATCATGAATAGACTTACTAACGAGCAACGCTTGCAAATCATTGAATTTTATTACCAAAATCAGTGTTCGGTTCGAAATGTGTTTCGCGCTTTACGTCGGATTTATGGTCTACATAATCGACCAAGTGAGCAAACAATTAATGCGATTGTGACCAAGTTTCGCACTCAGTTTACTTTATTGGACATTAAACCAACCACACGAATGCGTACAGTGCGTACAGAAGAGAATATTGCGTCTGTTTCTGAGAGTGTTGCTGAAGACCGTGAAATGTCGATTCGTCGCCGTTCGCAGCAATTGGGTTTGTGTTATTCGACCACATGGAAGATTTTACGCAAAGATCTTGGTGTAAAACCGTATAAAATACAGCTCGTGTAAGAACTGAAGCCGAACGATCTGCCACAACGTCGAATTTTCAGTGAATGGGCCCTAGAAAAGTTGGCAGAAAATCCGCTTTTTTATCGACAAATTTTGTTCAGCGATGAGGCTCATTTCTGGTTGAATGGCTTCGTAAATAAGCAAAATTGCCGCATTTGGAGTGAAGAGCAACCAGAAGCCGTTCAAGAACTGCCCATGCATCCCGAAAAATGCACTGTTTGGTGTGGTTTGTACGCTGGTGGAATCATTGGACCGTATTTTTTCAAAGATGCTGTTGGACGCAACGTTACGGTGAATGGCGATCGCTATCGTTCGATGCTAACAAACTTTTTGTTGCCAAAAATGGAAGAACTGAACTTGGTTGACATGTGGTTTCAACAAGATGGCGCTACATGCCACACAGCTCGCGATTCTATGGCCATTTTGAGGGAAAACTTCGGAGAACAATTCATCTCAAGAAATGGACCGGTAAGTTGGCCACCAAGATCATGCGATTTGACGCCTTTAGACTATTTTTTGTGGGGCTACGTCAAGTCTAAAGTCTACAGAAATAAGCCAGCAACTATTCCAGCTTTGGAAGACAACATTTCCGAAGAAATTCGGGCTATTCCGGCCGAAATGCTCGAAAAAGTTGCCCAAAATTGGACTTTCCGAATGGACCACCTAAGACGCAGCCGCGGTCAACATTTAAATGAAATTATCTTCAAAAAGTAAATGTCATGCGTTTTTTTTAAAAAAAAAGTTATCAAGCTCTTATAAAATCACCCGTTACAAGTGGTTTACTTTTTTTCCAATTGATATTTTTTTTCCTACAGGGGACGTACACAAATGCATACGTACATGCCAGTGTATGCGCCTAAATTTATGTAGTGTAACGTTGAAAAAAAAACTGAAAATACCGGAATGCGGAAGAAACGAAAATTACCGAGTTGCCACTTACATACATACAATTTGTCACGCACACATGCCCTTTCTGGAGTTTCAATGTTTCAGGAAATAAAACACTGATTCTTCGCTAAATTTCCATTCTGCTCTTTACATTTACATGCACTTCTTATATCACTGTCATATCATTTTTAATTGTCAGTCTCATATAAAAATAACTGGCAGCGAGCTTAATGGTTGGTTTTATTTAACATTTGCACTGTGGAACGTGCTTTTTTGCAAAGTGATTACAAAAACGACGTTATTATGTAAGTATGTGCAAATAAGTTTTTATTACAATTACACTGTTGATGTTCAACATATTATAACTGAGATTAAGTGCTGCCTTAGAGCTTGTAGTAGAGTTGGTTGTTCATGTTTTTCCAGCGAAATATATAAGTAAAAATGGATATTCAAAACATAGCCATCCTTGCGTTCCGATCAGTGTTGCCAGGTCACTGAAGTGACAAATCGTCAGTTTGGTTCTCAAAAATCGTCAGTTGCATGCAAAAATCGGCAACATATAGAAACTTAAAATAAACCAGGTTTTTGGTTTTTTTTCTGATTGATGTACGTAAAAAATAAAAAGTTAAAAGTTTTAACGAATTTTTTAAATTCACATAAAAATTACTTAAAAAAAATTATTTTAATTGCAATAAAACCGCATTTTCTTCTTCATTTTTAGATCATTAAGCCGGGCAGGCTGCACCAATCAATTTTAAATTTATCAGCCTGTTAAAATTTAAAATTACACAATTTTGTTCGAAAATTAAACAATTTAAATTTTAGCAGCATGATAAATTTAAAAGTGATGAGTGGAACTTTGGATAACTCGTATGACATATGTTTTTGTCACAAAGTTTTTCTCTAGTTCATATTGGCTGCGTTTCTTTATACATTCCGGATAATCCCATTTCACAGCCGGAACAAACAGAATGCCTTTGAAATATACGTTAACATATCATCAGGAACGTTCTAAAGAATAAGTAAACAAAAAAGTTTATTCCAAACGTTCAGAATGAATAAAGAAATGCAGCCATTATGTTTTACAGCTTTCTAGAAAAATCACAAGAATTTGTTTCATTATTTTTGTTGCTTGAAAAAGAACTTTGCCGTTGGTGTAAATTTTCTTGAAGAACTAAATATGCGAGCGATTTTTTCTTGAGATCTTCAGACTGACTTAAAAAATTTTTATAGAAGAATTTTTTTTTTAATTTCTTCAGTGTGATTTTATATGAATTTTTCGATTTTCTTGAGAACTGCATATTAAGCTTTAATCAGATAAAATGTTAGTGCTATATTTCATTTTTGAAACTTTTAAGTATATCGGCGTTTGGACAAAACTTAAAACAAGAACAACCATTACCTTTTAATAAGTCCCGTGTGAACAAAATTCCCTCAAGAGTTGAGTTTTCTTGCAAATCAGCATCTACTGGCTCGACAACTGAGGTAAAGAGAACATCAAATATTTGCAAACTGCAACTTTACCACGTGCATTAAAAACTGTTCTTACTTACAAGTTTTGCTAAATAAATTATTCATAATTTCCTTCGCTCAATAAAATATGTATCAGTACACAACACAAAAACTGTGAATTTGACCGCAAAAACTGCACAAGTAGTGATGAAACAAAGAAGAAAACTAAAACTACTTATCGACAACTAATGTTAGTGCTGCCATATGATATAATTTGTATACGACAATTGTGAATTAGCAGAAATGGTAAACAAGTGGTTACAATGCAGTTTTTAGTTATCTGTGTCTATCTATCTTTAAAGTTCAGAATCAACGAAATTTGCACATCACTCAAAAAAAAATCGTCAAATCGTCATGGCCGTAAAAAATCTTCAAATCGGCAACCTGGCTACACTGATTCCGATCAGTGTCAGACGATGGTTTCTAACTCTGTTAGGTCGAGGTCACGCAATAAGCGGCAAAGCGGCGAGCCGCTCGGTACGTGGTCACTTCAATAGTACTTCTAAGATACTAGTTCCATATTGTGGATAATCGGGTACCCATAATCGACTAGGTTAGAACTTCGATCTTTGTTTTAAAGTATCATAATCAAAGTATTGGGTTGTATTGCTTTTGGAGATCGTTAATTTCATTTCAATATTGTAACCTTAAGAGAAGAAGAAAATAATCAAGGATCTTATTAAGCACATATGTATGTACTATAAAACATTTTGAATAAATTAAATAAAAAAATGCAGGCTAAGCCGCGCAGGTACAACACAAGGTTGAACTTGACGAAGGAGCTAGAACACTAACATCGATCCTTACGCGCAATAAGCATAGATCTAAACCTCCGTGGTGGAATATGGAGCTGGGATCACAATAATGAATTCTGCTGGGGGGGAGCACAAAGGCTGACTGAAATCATATATGTACATAAAAAAGAAGTGCGAGGAGCAAAGAATAAGTCCTGTGTGGACTTCTGTGAGAACTTAGAGGAAACAAACGTGGTGGACAGGCTAAAACAAATTTCTAACCAAGATTCCAAGCGCACCTAGCCTTATACGTAAGAGTTGCGGGGACTTGACCGATTCAAGCGAGGAGTCGCGAGAAGACTTGGTCAGCACCCACTTTCCGAGATGGATGCACTCGACAGACCTCGATAGTGGTGGAGTTATAGCGAGTAGCTTCAAAATCTAAAAAAAAAACAGAATCTACAGAAATTGCGCAATAAAGTTGCTTACTTTACAATTGGGGCGGGTATTGTGGCATCGAAGCCACTTAATGAAAATTGCTCGATTCGCAAGTCACAATACCAGCCTTGATTTGCTAGTGATGAGTAACTGATTGACAAAATTTTGTTCTCCGAACGCTTGATGCAAATATACAGCCATATCATAAATTTTCACTTTTCATGTGAACTCGTTCAAATTTTGCCCATACAGTTCACCTATTGTATGTTAAATAAATATTCACCAATCGAAGTAGCCATGCGGAGTAGTTCACTTCGAATCATTTTCGCAATACTGTATCTACCAGTAAAATAACTGTCACTCTCACAGATAAAACCGCAAAACTGTTTCTAAATTTTCACAAATTAATGAAATACTCGTACGTATGCTTAAAATTGAAATCATGATACAAATTGTATTTAATGGCTTTGACAGCTCTTATCCCCAAATGTCAAGTGTAGTGTCTAAGTGAAATACCGTTCACCCCAAGGCGAATTAATAAATAAAATAATATAATTATATAAATACGCCTTGGTTCACCCAAAATTGCCCCACATTCATGATAAAGTGAACCATTTGGTTAAAAGAAATTTTTCGCCGAATATTCATGATCAGGCTGATAATCGTCAAAACTTTTGCGTAGAACATGATGCTCTTTCGCCAAAAATAACACTGCCGACTTAATTGTTGCTCGAATACACCCTAATACATCCAAAAAATTTATTTATGGTTCCATAATACCGTTGCAGTTTTCCAAAATTTTAAATCAATACTCTCACCTAGAAATGCTCTCCAAATCGAAACTAAATTTTCTAGAAAATATACATACATATATTTACTTTTATTTACATACAAACTTTACAATTAGTAGTCGCCTTAAAAAGTGCGTACTGCAGACTCTTCACGAACCACATATGTATAAGTACCTAATAATTCATCGTAAATATTTTCATTTTCCCGAAATTTGTCAAATAGATGCGCCACCTCTAGACTCTGCAACTTCGCCTCTTCTTCCTTCGACAAGAACGGCGCCTCGGTCGTCGTTTCTTGGCGCAACTCATCCTTGGCCGCCTTTTGCGTCCACATTTAGCCATTCGCCTCTTACGGCGTTTTTTACAACCATCATTTGCCCTAGGGCACACAGGGCCGCAGTCTTTCGCGTATGACACCACCCGCATTTGTGTCGGCTTTATCAATTGCTGCTGCTGCTGTTGCTGCTGCCGCTGCTGCTGCTGCTGCAGCTGCTGCTGCTGCTGCCACTGCTGCTGCTCTTGCTTCTGTGGCGGCGGCAGCGGTAGTTTTCTTTTCTTGGGTGCATAAAAAGCCTAAGGTAAATACTTAAGATTGAACATCATTGACAGCGCAAAAAATTCTCATACTAACCTCTTCAATATACCGCAATTTGCTCTCTTTTGCCATATTATTCCATTCCTTAGCGCCGCGTCGTATGATTTCCACAGCTGAGAGACCGCAATTGCGTTGACGAAATTCGCGTAGAAAATTCAAATATGGATTGCGATGAAGCGGTCCACTAGGGCGTTGGCATTTACCAGCTTTCGTTTGGTTAAATGCTGTCTTCGACACGCAATTCGTCTTCGACGTGGAACGCAACGACAACTTTTTCTCAACCTCCATCTTTGGATAACCTATTTTGCAAGCAATTTTTTGCGATGGGACGCACGAATTTAGATTTAGATAGATAAAATAAATTCTTTGTTTGGTAAATACGTTTAATTTTTTAACAATTAATAAATTTTAATCTTTTTCACTTAAATTTGTTGTTATTGAAAAAAAATCTATGAACTTGAAAAATGTAAGAAAATATTGAAATAATTTTCAAATCTCGTGATTTTAGTGATTTTCCAAATTAAGGTGTCAAATTAAAACTCTTGGACAGCAGCAAGGCGAATATATATATATATATATATATATATATATATATATATATATATATA
>NW_023458565.1:224570-240051 GCF_013731165.1 Rhagoletis pomonella | reverse complement strand
ATATATATATATATATATATATATATATATATATATATATATATATAAGGCGAATTTGCCTTGGACAGCAGATATGCAATAAGGTTATACTTTTTTGAATAGAGTTGCCACCTTTTAAAAATTTTAATTCAAATTATCTTAAAAAAATCCATTATTTCCAAATGGGTATCAGCGGAAAGGGTTTTGAAAATATTTGTTTCTTAACTTAACCTAAGGAGGGTTGCCACCTGTTCAAAAAAATAATTTCAATTTGAATTAAGAAAATTAATTAGGAGAAATATGTTTCAACATATGGGCGCATAACGAAAGGGGCTTCAGAAAGTGGCCGTTTGAATATATTTTGAAGAGGGTCGCCACCTTCTTGCAATGTCGAATTTAAATAACTTATCCAGAAGTTATATGAAATGTTAAAATAATGATGTGAAACGAACGAATATTAAGAAGACTTTAGTTTGAAGACACAAAATATTTTTGGAGTGTTGGAAGAGGGTTACCACCTGTTTAAAATTAAATTAGAATTATTAAACAAGTTAAATGACTTATTGAAATATGAGTATCAATCGAAGGGGGGTTGAAAAATCTTTATTTCTGAACTAAATTTAGCGGAGTTGCCACATGTTTAATTAATATAATTCAACTTAATTCATCAGTTAGTTAAAATATGTGTTCAATGTAAGACGAAGAATATTTAAGAATATCTTAGAGCGAAACTACTTTTCAAAAGGGCTGCCACCTGTTTAGAAGGTAGAATTTAATTATATCTATATATATAATACGCGAAAGGACCAGGTCCAGGTCATCAGACCTGATTCATTCGTTTGATTTTCAAAAATGAGGTGTCAAATTAAAAGGCTTGGATGCAGATGTGCAATGAGGTTTTACTTTTTGAATAGAGTTGCCACAGGTATCAGTCGAAATGGTTATTAAAAGCTTTGCTTCTTAACTGTGAGAGTGTTGCTCCTGTTTAAAAAACAAATTAAATTTTAAACAGGGAAATTACATAGGTAATTTACAAAATGTTCCCCACAGGGGTCCAGACTAATGGTAGTAATTTGAAAATGTTTTGAAAGGGGTTGCCACCTGCTTTGAAAGTCGAATTTAGTTATATGCAGTATTAAAATATGGGTGTTAAACGAAAGAGTGCTAAGAAATCTTCAGTTTAAGATTCAAAATTTTGTTTGATGATTTGAAGAGTGTTGCCAACTGCTGAAAATTTTAAATTTAAATGAATTATTAAGTTTAATAAATTAGGTTAATATATAAGTTAAGTTAAGCAAATTACTAAAAGAGGTGATTTAATCGTTCATGTGTTTGGGAAGTATTTACTTCTGAACTGTTAAGGAGAGTTGCCAGGTGATAAAAAGAATTAAATTCAATTTAATTCTTTGGGTAACTGAAGTATGAATCAAAGTATCAGACGAAAGAGCTTTGAAAGATTTCAGTTTGAAAATGCTTCGCAGAAGGTTGCCACCTATTTGAAAAGCTTAATTTATTTAGCTTTTACACTATTTTAATGAAATATTTAAATATGAGTAGCAAAAGAAAGAGTTTTAATAAAACTTTAGCTTGAAAATATTTTTTGTTAGGGTTGCCATCTATTCGATTTTTTATTTTGAGCAATAAAGTTCGGTAATTGTGTTATCAGCTGTCTCGGTGAAGTCAATTGGCCTCCTCGAAGCCGCGATTTCACGCCCTTAGACTTTTTTGTGCCAGTTTTTTTCGCCGCAGTATTTTCCTTCACGTTACTATACAATACAAGTATTGAATATTAGCCAGATCGAAGCGTAAATACAATTTTTACTACTAACTCGACTCCAGCGCCACCTGGTGTTTTAAGTTGTGAACCTCGTTTAGGAGGAGATCACTCACAAACCCAAGAATTATATATGTATTTACGGATAGGTAAATGTTTCAGTATGTTTGGAAGGCGCCAAACCCACTTTTCTCCATGAGTATGGGATTGATACCATATCAAGTTCCAGGACTCTACCCCAAATACTTCCAGAGATATGCGGTATGAAAAATTCGATTGGTATGGGAGATGCCACGCTGCCTTGATATAACGAAATTATTATCAGCCTGTAACCAAAAGGTGTCCTCAATTGCAAAGAAATTGGTACAGCCGTTTGCAAGATCACCTCTTATAAAAATATGGGACTTCTCTTTATATATATATAATTGGTATAGATAATGAATATACGTAAATAGCCAACGCCCGATTGCTTTGCGGCATCTTAAAACACCTTTCCAACTGTAAAACAATCGTTCAATTCTATTCTATGAATATCTATGATATGTGTACCGAATTTCTAGAAAAACGGATCATATGTACAATTTTTTCGAATAGATCGGTCCCTGGATCAGACCAGCCATTCGCAAGATTACCTGTTGCAAAAAGAAAGGGACTTCTCTTTATATAATTAGTATAGATTGGCTGGCCAAATTAAAACAAGAATAAAAGTAAAAGGTTGATGATGAAAAGAAAATGAAAGAAAAGTTTTTTTTTTTGTAGCAAAACTGTAAACATAGAATGTAAGAAATTTCAACGAATTTCAGCCTACAATCGCAAAACTCGTTTTCCAAGTGTTTTCGTTGTCGGTCAGAACATGGTATTACAGGTCTGGGGGATATGTTAAAGGACAAAAGAGGTAATAGTTAATTCAGCTCAGACGACTCTTTTATCAATAATATTTTGCACAAAAGTTACACTTTAAATTTCTTCTGTTCAAAAGGTTCTCTAGTTTCAGGATATAGCATAGAATCATATTTAAGAACACCTTCGACGAAGAGCAATTTTAGTAAATTTTTTCGGAACTACCTTCTACTGCTTCATGGGGAACGAGGGTTTCGCATAAAACCATGAGGAGGAAGGATGATGCAATGGAATTAAACCAAAACATAGACCCCTCAACATTTTTACAAACGACTTAAAATGGTTAAAAGAAAGAGAGTCAGGCGGCAATTAAGGCAGTTGCCCCAAAAAGTACTTCATCCAAAAACGTCCTTCGTAGCTGGTAAGCCATTGATAGGCTGACCCTAAACAGAAGGCTGCAATGAATAGAGGGTAAAAAATAGTTGGCGAGACTGCCAAGAGCGCTACCAGTCTGACGTTCAAACAGACAAACTTCATTCATAGGATAGTCGCATAACGTAACAAAAAGCCAACTCTTAAGACAAACAAAAAAAAATCGTATAAAAACACGCTGAAGAAATGAAAAAAAAAAAATTACTACGAAATTATTTTCGTCCATTTACAGCTCTCTAGATAAAAAATGCTTCTATATTTAGATACATATTTTTTCAATTGAGGGAAATAATGAACAATATTTCTTGCAATTTTTCATGAGCTGGAAGCTAAGTTTAAAAAAGCGTTGTAAAATAGGAAAATTGGGATGTAGAATTTCGCCCTTATTAAAAAAAAAGATTAATAGTGAAAATTTTGAACAAAAACTCGCGCGAATTTTTATTTCCGATTTTCGCCTACGACGATTTTTTTTATTAAAAAAAAAACAATATTTTAATTTACGCATAGTAAAAATTTTAAATAAACAAATATTCAAAAATATTTGTATACATACATATAAATTTCAAATCAAAAATCGCACGATTTAAAATATGTATTATTTTATATTAAAAAAAGGCATAATAAAATATCCAAATTTTCCCTCGTTTAATATCATTGATTTTTGATAAGTTTTTTTTCGCTGACGGTGTCAGGCATTTTCTTTCAGTATCTATGTTCGAAATTTTTTTTTTTTCGTGTGGAAGAATATAATAACACTATCTGCAAAAACCGACCAAAAAATCAAAGCGAATTCTTAGCCACATGAAACTTGCACTTTCTTAAGCTAGAATTTAATGGACCATAAAACTGCATACTAAGTTTTTGTTTAAAAAATCTTAATAAAAATTTTGTTGTTAAGTTTGTTCTTGTAAAATTTTGTTAAGTTTTTATAATATTTCTATAAAGTTTGAAATTTGGACTTACATATATGGTCTTTGTTTGATAATGAGTTGTATTTTTATAAAAAAAATAGAAAACATTAAACAAGCAAAAGAAAAATAGCCAAAACTGGTCAAATGCCGTGTCACTATTATTTTTCACATGACTGTAGGTCTGGCAAAGAAAAACCAAAGCCAAAACTGAAAAATGTCGTGCCACTATTATTTTTCACATGACTGTAGGTCTGGTCGCCCTAATACTAGGTATAAACTTTAGCCTTCTTTGGTCCTCTTATGCTGATCTATAAAACCTTACATACAACTTTTTGGCTCACAAAACAGAAAGCTAAATAAAATAAATTAATTTTTCACAACAGCCGAGGTGAATTTTTTTTTGGCTCTAAAGTGTTCAGCACTTTGGGGAAAAATCTCATAACTTTGAGCAAAAAAATAGCCAAATTTATCAGCACTAAAGTAGTAACGGAATTAAAGTTGTATGAAAAGAAACAAATCAAAATTCCGCAGAAGTCTCATCACACAAGAGTAAGGACAATGCAAAAAGGAAGGACGAAGAAGAATAGTAACAGTGGAGGACTTTTTTTTTTTTGTCGCTACGCCATTATCTGGCAGACAAAAATATTGCGGTAGTCCGCATAAAGTGAAATGTATTTATTTGCCGAAAGACTGGACCGGGGATACAAACAGCGATGCGACGCTTGCTCACTTGCTAGCAAACTGGCGCACGTAGCCTCAGTTGCGAAAGCTATCCCACTTACTCAGGATTTCAAGCGCGTTTTGAATATCAACAAATGGGAAGGGCGAGCTACATATACATATGTATACTACTCAGCTGATGTGCTTCTTCTTATCAACTTTTGCATGTACATATGTGTGTGTGTGTCTGTGTCTGACAGTGAAGTTGGCGAAGGACCTCCGCAGAATGGCAGCTGGATGCGTTGCAAGTTATTCATGACTTTGACGCTGAATTACGACTGCAATAAGAATGCGTCTTTGCATTCAGTTTTTATGAATTAACTGCTACTTTTTTTGCACAGCCAAACTTATGTGGGTAGGTGTGTGTGTGTGTGTGTTCTTACAAAAGTATATATGTATATGGCAGAAGAATGTTGATATGTTTCGCGATAGTTAAGCTACTGGCTTTTAGAAAACAAATTTACAAAAAGCATCAACCGAAATCTTTTAGACAAATTATATTACATGCAGCAGCAGTTCACGGAATCTTTTAAGCTTCACGAAAAAGTGTATTATTATTATTATTATACAAAATTTAATGTACGTATTTATTTGTGATACACATTTTTTTAATATTTGTGTTGCCACGCTTTATTTAAAGATTACTTAAAATAAAGCTATAAAAAGGCCGATTCTGATAAAAATGAAAAGTGCCAAATGCATGGGATAACACTGAACCCAGTGGAAATCCAATAAGCGTTAGTTAACATTGCAATTTACCGCCCTTGTAGCCAATTAAATTACAGTAATAAAAGTGCAAGATTCAGGACGCTAAAAACTCGCTTTGATTTTTAATAATTCTTTAGGGGAAGGAAAATCTAAGCGACCAAAATTTGGACTGTGAAAATTTAAATTTTTGCATTGTGTACTTCTAATAGACTGTATACATCGGCGTAGCCAGAATAAAATTTAGGGGGGGGGGGGGGTTGCTCGACCCTATTAAGCTGGCATTTCAGGGTACTATTTTATATATATATAAGGAAAATTTGAAGGTTAGGGGGGGCTCGAGCACCCCCTGCCCCTACCTGGCTACGCCCATGACTGTATAGAAAAAGTGTTCAAAGGATGTACATGATTTCAAGCGAATATATTTTACGTCAGCATTTCTAGGGGAAAGTCTATATAGTCAAAATAGAATAGAAGTGATATATCTATGTTAGTGATGGTCCAATCTGGTTTATTTTTATACCCGAGCGCACTTGTGCACCATGCGCTGAATTTTTTTTTTTAATATTCGTAGCTAAATTTTTTTGTAATGTTTTTATAAAAATACCGTCTAAACTTTAATCAAAGTCATATAAATCACTGTTCCAAACTTTATACAAAATTTAGGAAAATTCAAAAAATTTTCATCAAAATTTCAACTTTTTACTCTGAATTTTTAGAATATTTTTGGGCATGCAGTTTTTTAGTGCATACATTTTTAGTGAAATGTCTAAAAAATCCCGTTAATTTTTGCGATTTTTTTTTTTTGGTGACGGCCTTTTACCTTTTTTTTCCAATACATAGCATCAATTTCTTATGAAATAAAACGCGGTAGAACGATAGCAACAAAATTTCAAAAAATCAACGCCAGGTTTAGTAAACTGCTCTTGTTATATAAAAAAAAACTGTTAAAGTAGTCTAAAAAAAAAATCTCAAAAATCACCGCGATTTTTTAGCCGGTAGAAGATCTTGCACTTCATTAGACTAAAATTGTATGTAAAACTGGATATCCAAAAAATTCTAAAAATTCAGACTAAAATGTTGAGATTTTGATACAAATTTTTGAATTTTCGTAAATTTTGAATAAATTTTAATTCATTCATTTACTGAAATTTTAACAAATATATACCTATAAAGCGTTTATGGTTTGTATTCAAAGTTTTAGTTTCTTTCGTTAAGAGAAAAATGCAGCTCAATTATTTATGTATATTTGAAAGAAATCCGCTTTCTTTACCTACATAAAACGTATGTGTACATAAAATGTACCACTACAATGCATCCACTTACTATTCGTTGCCAAAAATTGCTTAATTGTCAGTGACTTTCGTTAGTTGACCGGCAAACTGCGAAAACGAAAAAAAAAAAAAAAAAATAAAACAAGTCTACAATGGCTGCTGTTCAGTTAGAGTCTTTTAACTGAATAGTCTGAGAAACGGAAGTAAAAGTAAATAAACCAACGATGAGTAGACAGTTAGCGGAGATATTTTAAGAGCTCTATGGAATGTACATATGTGTATGTGCAATATCCTTTCTAGCATGATTGGAGCAATCGTCTTGCCGCCACCGAATGACTAAACATTCCTTTGCAGTTGGAATGTTTTCTTTGCAGAAGCTAATATAGCATAGAAAAGATAACTATGTGCCTAGGAAAGCAAATATCCGTACAAAAGAGTTAAGACATGTTGGAATACTCGAAGGGCGTATAAAAATTCGTGTGTCGGCATAAGGAAACAAGCAAGCAAGCAAACAATGATTAGTGAAAGGAGTTGTGGCAGGAAAGACTAGAATTGCTTCCTATCAGTAATGTAACTAAAAATTGCAGAGACATAACTATTATAAGAGAAAAGAATAAAAGTCAATCAATAATCATTATATTGATTTTGAATATTTTTCGAGTCATCTATAATTATTATTCAAGGACTTATACTATAAAAGTCCTTTCATAATAATTATCAAGGAGATGAATATTTTTAAGTTTTCTAAGACTTTTATTTAAAGACTTTTATTATAAAAGTTCTTTAATAATAATTATGAGCACGAACAAATTTTTTAATTCTTAAAAGATGGGAATAGTTCAGGAGCATTTCAGAATTTGTTGGGGTTCAGTTTGGGGCTAGGTGGGCACCAGTTCGGGACTAGGGGAGGAGTTTGGGCCCAGTTGGGGTTTGGCATCGTACTCATAATTATTATCAAAAGGCTTTTATAATATAAGTCTCAAAATAAAAGTCTTTGAAGACTTAAAAATATTTATCTCGCTGATAATTATTATGATAGGACTTCTATTATATAAGTCTTAAAATAATAATTATCGATGACTTGAAAAAATTTTCTCACACATAATAATTATCAAAAGACTTTTATAATTCGTACGAAAATTTTGATGACTTTTTTAAAACTCTACCATGAAATAACTATTATTATGAGTCTCTGAAAAATTGTGTTGCATGTATGATAGCGTTTCCTTCGGCGTTAAATTTATTTTATCATTGCATATCCCCTGAGGAGAAGGACCTGAAAGTCTTTCTTTGTTTTTATACCTCATCCAGTTTCCATTTAGCATACAGATTTTGATTCAGCATAAACAGCAGGACAGCTGTTGGCGAGGGCTTAGTTTTCTACTCTGTTGTAAGCTACATAATTTCAAACAAACCCAAAACTATTTCTAGCTGCTTTGATGAATATATTAAATACTCGAAGAAATGCCGCTTCAAACCAGGTATTTATTGAGCAAATAACTTGGAGTTCTTTGCGGCAAAATGGCCAAATCTTCAGTATAATAAGTTTGCACCTTCTTGTGGTAGATTGACTTCGGAGTTTTTATTTTCGTAAGTGAGGTGTACATTTATATCCATATAATCCATCTTCGATAACTAAGAATTTATTTCTCATTTTCATTTGGGAGACATCAATTAAGCACCAAGAACAAGTATCCGCGGATGGACGAACTTTTAGAGCACTATGATTTGATGGTATGCAGCTGGAATGTCAAGACACCTAATGTCAAAAGCACCTTTGCAAGGCTGGTTGATGTCCAAGGAAAGACTTATACTGACATTAACAACGTCCATGAAATATGCAACCTTGAGACGTCTACTACAGTTGCCATGAAAATTCGCTGTTTTCATTTGGGGTGCGAGAGAGACTTCCACATGAAGTACCGCTGTTGTTGTTGTTCCAGCGCTGCTACTAAGCCCCGCCTAAGTCGTATAGTCCACCCAGCACTGCCATTATTCTCAACTGACGATAGGCTCATGAAACGTACTCTTTCGAGGGGTTAGACTAGGGGAAGAGGTTTGCCAGCTGAGTAGGTTTAAGTGGGCTGATGAAAAGGTGATTGGTATCGTGGGTGAATCTCCAGAAACCGTACACGTATTTGGGGTCGAGTCTGGATAGTTACAAACTCAGACGACTGCATTAGTCGGACCTTATCAGGCTTATTCTTCTACTTACCTAACATTTTGTAACCGGGAAATTTTATTACCAAAAAATTACACCATTTCTTGTAACCGCAATTCGAGATACCTTGCCAATGGTATACAAAGTGACCGGAACTTTATTTGCCGGTAACACAATTTTTTTTGACAATCGTCAAGTACCTTTGTTCGCTTCCGTGAGCAAGGAACAGAAGCACAAGAAGTTCGGAATCTCACATTCTAGAGCTACTCTCAGCAAACCAATATATGCAAGAAATGGGACCACATTTCCTGCTATCTACCTACTGCCACCGAAGAATTATGCAGTTGAATTTGTCCCCGTGCGGCAGAGAAAGAAGATGCCATCTAGTAAGCCACTGAGACGGGGCGCAATGCTATCAATGTGGGATCGTTGTAGGGAGTCGTTCATGTCCTCCGTAAGAGCGTTAAATGCTAAATGATAGTAAAAACGGCTCGAAATTTTTATCAGAAAGGTAGCACGAATCATCAGGCGAGGACGACGAAACCGATGCCCCACCGTCTTACTCTGAAGAGGTACGAATACATGGCAGGTTTGTAGCCACAAATCTTCTAGAGCTGATAGTACCTATGTACATATGTATGTCCGCTGAGCTGTTAAAACGCGGCAACGAGGAGTAAATGAAGTGCATGCACTCTTGTGGGATAAACGCATGCCTGAGGCCTGGAATTTAAGTGTGCTCAGCTTAATCCATAACAAGTGCGACCATCTCATGTAGACTCATAATAGCCCAGGTAATCACCATATGCTAAATCTTTGGAAGGTCCGGCCCGCGAGGGATCGACACACATCATCTGAATAAATTTGTGAGAGGGAAGACTAGGTGTGGTGGACGAGTTGCCGCAGGATGCGTCAGACTAGGCTGATCATGCCTTGAAGTGTGATCAAGTTATTACTTTAGAAGGTTTTGTTATATGACACTGGAGCAGTGCACATATCGGTGCTGTGCTTGTTTTGCAGGTTTCTCGAGGTTCTAGCATTAAGACGTTTGGTGTTGGTAACCGCCTGAACTCAATGTGATTTACAGCGATATTGACATTGTGCAGCGGTTTAAAATACTGGATGTTGGCTTGATTACGTTAGGTGTTTTAGAACAAATAGCCAACCACCACAGTTTGAAAAAGTGGTGTCTTGCTAGAAACAACTAATCTCTGAAGCCCGCTGGGATATGTTAAGTGAACGAACGATGTGCGTATGTATGAGGCATTTTTCGTCAACTGAAGCCGCGCTTTTTACAAAATGGCTTCAGAAAAAAAGTTTAACAAAAAGCAATTGCTTAGTTTTTATTCATAAGGACATAGTTTTTATTCATTGGACAAAGTTTTAAAAAATGATTAGATAGTACTTGAAATTTGTTAATCGGCGTTTTTTGTGGACACTGATAACGAATACGATCATGAGTTTTTAAAATTCAAAAGGGCTATATAATATATGTATATGTATATAAACAATTTTAGGTAGTATTTTTCTCCCATTTCCTATTTTTTTTCATACCAAAATGAAACTTCGTCAAAATTTTATTTTTTTTTTAAGAAATGTTTGTTTTTATAATGATTTGAAAGTATTCCGCGAACCAAAAATTTTGAGCCCTAAATAGTTTTTTTTGACAATTAGAACTTTCGTTAAAAATGACCATTTCCGCTAGCGAATTTGTTACGGTAGCCGACATTGGGTTGACGCGTTAACGGCATTGGTTAGAAATTATTGGGTTCGGTAGTTAATTAGCAAAAAATTAGTTAAAAATTATCTAATCGTATTCCTCATACTAAAAGCAACTTTCGTGAATTTTATTTGATTTATTTATTTTTTTTTAATAATATGCTGGAGAGTATATCTCGAGCCAAAAATTTTGCGCCCTAAGATTAAACTTTTTTTTATTTTTTTATGAAATTTTTTATTTTCAATTCTTTTTAATTTATCTGCTGGAAACTATACCCCGAGCCAAAATTATGCGCCCAAAAATTTTTTTTTTTTTGGATAAATGGAACATGTGTTATGACCAATTCCGCTAGCGGACATAGGTTTAAAGGGATATCGGCATTGGTTAAAAGTTTTTATATTTGGTAATTAATTTGCAAAAAATTGTTTAAAATTATCCAAGTATGTAATATTTTATTTTTTTTTTATTCCGCTACATTTTGACCACTGGCGAAATTGATTCAATAAATTTAAACCTTAATCTGAACTCTTTTCATGTTTTTGCTGCCAAGGCAATACCAGACTAGCAAGTATTTACAGAAAAATCACGAATTGTATTTCTGTGTCTCTATAGTTTTTAGCAGGGTACAAACTGATCATAACTAAAGAATTTTTTTTAATAACTAAATATTGCACTAAATTAAGAAATTATCCGATTAAATAGCAAGCACTTAAGTGGCTGCAAATTTCAAAGAGCAACAAAAAGAAAAATCCCCTCTAAGTAAGTAAGAACTTATGTACATATATACATATGTATGTATGTATGTATCTACATGTGTATGTATGAATGTGCGTAGATACATACATACATCTATTAAAGAACGTGTCAAGGTGACATACCAAAGAGCAAACCATAACAATTTTCTAACAAAAGTTAGGTTGCAAAACTGAAAACTTTTCCCCAAATATGTATATAGAACCAAAAATTTTAAGCTAATTTCATGCAATTTAACACAACAAATCCGTAATGCCGAGCGAATTCTATGCGTCGCTTGAGCACTTCAAACAAAAACTGTGCACGCACCGAGTATGGATGAAGCAAAATTTATGCAACAATAGCTTTAAACGATCTAAATGTGCGACGGAATGAACTGTGGCATTGGCGACGACGACGAGTTGGCAGAGGAGGAGAGGAGGAGAGGAGAGGAAATGGGTTAGGGCGTTGAGTTTGGAAAATTTACATGCGCACCAAAAGTTGAAAAACAAATTTTGACAAAATTTTACTAACGCAAAAGTACTCCGGAAAAGTGGTAGCCGGAGAGTTGGTGTCGTAGAAGAATGCGTAATGGTAACTGCAGTTCGCAAAACTATAAACGTGGCAAATTGAGTAGAACAAATTTTATTTGATATACAAAACGAAAAAATAAACACTTTTTGATTATGCAAAATAAAAAAGCAGCAGTCAACGCAAATGAAAATAGTGTGGGCGCATGAGCCGGCAGAGGAGAAAAAAAAAATATGCAATTTAAATTTGACAAAAGTGAGAAATTTGTGAAATTTACCACTTGACAAAATTATCGAATCAAAAATATGCGAATTGAGTTTAGGTTGGGAAAAAGTTAGTTGATATATTTAGTATACTTACATTATACATATACATATACTATGTGCGTTTATATGTGTTTGTGTGTGTTCATAACCTAGAGATGCCAGATCGAAATATAAAAGCGCTTTTTGAATCGATTCGAATCGAAATAAAAATAATCGATTTAGGAAGAAATCGTCAAAAAATAAACCGATCTCTCAAGATCGATTTATATAATTTGCCAAAAAACGCCTTTTAATTAATTTTCTTAAATAAACAAAATACGACCTTCTGACCAGCACTGAAATGTTTGTAATAAACATTATTGTGAGTATATTTTAAAGCATGCATTGCCATAACGGTTTCAATGTCTAGATTTATCCAAAAGCGATCAGTTAGCCAACAATTCGTATTCGAACAACAATATGAACATTCAACATAAACTTCATAAGTTCTTAGCCCTACTTAGGAAAATCGTAAAATTAGTTTCAAATATTTGTTTCCTTTTATGACAAAAGAGAATAAATTTTCTTTTATTTCAAAAGTAACCGCTATTTAAAAGAATTAATTTTACATTAATACACTAGCCCAGTGGAGTTTACATATACAGATTTTTTCGCAATTCAGATTTATTTTTTTTTCGAACAAAAACGTTTTTTTTTTTGTTTTCACTAAATGCACATTTTACTCCATAATTACCCTTTTTAGAAAAAATAAGTATGAATATAATGCCTAGCACCAACAAAAAAAAATTATCAAAAAGCAACGATGTTTTGCAGCTACTTGAAGCTTGCCTTTTGTTACATTAAAATCGAATGGGCCACAAAACTGCATACCCGAAATTTTTCTAGAAAATATTATTAACTTAAACACTGCCGTTCACTTGTATGCTTTCATTTTTCAATATCAGTTTGCTCCGATTTGCGCTTTGGCTATTTTTTGTTCAATAGACTATCGCAAATACCCTAAATAACAGGTAGATGCAATATCTAGGCCCCCTCTATTTTTTGTATTAGCATAAACTTCAAATTTGATTTAAATTTTGTAGATTTTCTAATGAAATGTTATAAATATGCATCAATTGTTAAAAAATCGAATGTCGATTCTCAATTTTTTATTTATTTTTTTGTATCGAATCGGAAGGGCTCGATTAATCGAGCTTCGATTTATTCGATTTAAAAAACGGCATCTCTAGTTTATACCTACAATATTTCGTTTACGATGACCCATCCTAGCGGAGCGAGTTTTCCTTGCATAGACAGCATTCTCAGCATTACATATGTGGTGCATTACATATCCGTGCCAAAATGAGCAACAAAATTTTGATAATGGAACAAGTTTTTTGTATATCAAAGTGTTTAGACATCTATTCGCCTGGAAGCGTCGACAAAAAATGGTCAGCCGCTAAATAGCCAATACTCTTAGGAACTGGATACACCCACTCCTCTTGCAGTTTATTCAGTATTTGACGTGCTGTGAAACACAATATTGCGCAAACGGTGCGCTCTTCCTTCTTTTGGATTGGACAAAGTAAAATTCTGCTTAACAGCTTGTACATGTACTCGACCAGCTCTTCGCCGCCGACTTTGAACAGCTCAGCCGGTATACCTCGGCTTTAGGAACGTCCTTGTTTGTAAGCCGCCTTATTGCAGTTCTCAAAAACGTCTTGGTCGAGTGCAGGCGGTGAGCGTCGTCCTTATTTATTGGTCTGGATTAAAGAGTTCTTCATCTGGATTTTTAATTTAAACTATTATATTAGATCTCTCAGCAAAAAAAAGTCGCAAAACTCCCAGCTTTTCAATCTATAATTGTATTAATATGCTAGGAACGACCACTATGCATTGTAAATCATTTCAGTTTGTTAATTTCGCTAAGCATAAGTGCAGCTGCTTAAATATACCCACATTAGGGCGGGTCAATTTGTATGGGAGATTTTTCAGACTATGCGCTTACAGCACAGAAGAATTCTACGTGTAATTCGAAGCAAATTTTCCGAAGAAACCATTGGTCTAAAATCAATTTGGAGTTTGCCAAATTACGTAAATAGTATCGTAAAGAAATTCTTAAATTTTGTATAAAAACGCGCTGTAGTGGGTTATTAGGTATAAGGAATCCATTTGCGCACTTATCTTTTTCTTCAAACTTCCAACAGAGAGCGCTAGCGTGAAAATTTTAACATTTTCTTCGAAACCTATTTTCGCAATTTGACAAATTCCAATTTCTTCGGCAAATTTGCTTAGAATTACACGTAGAATCCTCCTATTCTGTACGCGCGTAGTAAAATATATTGAACTGCCCTAACATACATATGTACATTAGGCTGCATCACTATCCATAAAAAAAAAAATCGATACTATTTTTCCATTGGAATTATAAAATCTATTATATTTTAAGACGTCCACCTAAATATTTCGAAAAAAATAGTAAGATTTAAGCGAGCCGGACCGATTTGAAAATACCTCCAAAAATGGAGTTTTTTATGAATAAAAATAGTTTCTTAAAGATGTTTTTTGAAAAAATCCCCTCAAATGGCAAAACGGCTTAAGCTTAAAAAATTTACAAAAAAAAATATTAAAAAAAAAATACATTTTTGAACGGAATCGTAATGATGAGATTTTTGATGCTGTTTTTTTTTAAGTTTTTCAAAGATTGATATAAGAAAAACTTGAATAACTTAACCTAAGCTCGCTTAAATCTTAATATTTTTCCGAAATATTTTGGTAGAATTCTTAAAACTAGTGTTCGCCCAGCGGTTGAAATTCAACCGACAAAATTAAGGATAGTTTATGTAAGTTGAATGAGCCAAAATAACATTAGTTGGAATGGGTTAAGTGGAGGGGAGTTTAGCTTAGTACTTGGCATAACATAACATAACCATAACATGAGAATAAATAACATAACATATGAAGCATAACACACCACAATATAACATCGCACACTCTTCAGTTGTATTTCCTTTTTATCCCTTTTTTCACCTCTATCTAAATCTTATATATTTTGGTTCATTTTATGCCAAATGATGTTGCCTTTGATGCCACATCAAGTGATATCAGGTCATGTGGTGAAATTGGGTGTGGTGAGCTGCGGTGTGGTGGAATTGGGTGTAGGAGTTACGGTGTGGTGAATTTAGGTGTGGTGGATTCAGGTGTGGTGAGGTAATTTATGGTGAGAAAGTTGAGGTGTGGTGAATTTTGGTGTGGTGAGTTGAGGTGAGTTAAGGTGTGGTGAGAAAGTTGAGGTGTGGTGAATTAAGGGTGGTGGATTTCGGTGTGGTGGATTTAGGTGCGGGGGTTAAGGTGTGGCGAGTTGAGGTGTGGTGAATTTAGGTGTGGGGAGTTAAAGTGTGGTGAATTAATGTGTGGTGAGCTCAGGTGGAGTAAGTTTTTAAGTTAAGATGAGTTAAAG
>NW_023458565.1:191290-224170 GCF_013731165.1 Rhagoletis pomonella | reverse complement strand
GCCTGCACATCAGCATCAAAATACCTTTCTAATGATATATAACTGTTGATACCTTAGAAGTATAGTTTAGCCGTAGAAGGGGTGTAAAGGAAACATGATTGCCTATTTATATAATGATATAATAAATTTTGTAATCTCGGCGGAAAAGCTGCAACTTTTTTTTTGTTGATGAAGTCTAATGTACATATATACATATATACATATGTAGTTTCAGTTCTAAATGCCACTGCAAATAAAAGCAGCTGTAATTTTGGTTCTACGCTGGTCAGTAGCCAGAGCCAAAAAAAAGTGAGAGGAAACATTTTAAGCAAATACCTATCCTTCAAAAGCATTTACACATATTTGCATGTACACATATACATACATTCATACATGCATATGTACGCCGTCATATTCATTCAAAAATATTTAATTTTTTTTTTCATTTTTACAGTTGACGTACGACTAATGTTGAGGGTACCGCATGGCTCGTAGATTTGTGTATTTGAATGTTCGCATATCCCTCAAATAAGTTGAGGAGGAGTTGGCACTTGTCTTCATAGCTGACTGGGTTAAGTGGTATCCTGAATTGTGTCGCTGTATGTTTGTATGTTCATATGTTTGTGCGGATGTACTTCACAAGCAGCATTGTGCCTAAAAGTACACTCAAATTGTACTGGATGTGAACTCTTTACTTTTTTTCTTTGGACATTTTTTACTTGCTTGTGACGTGCTGGATTGGAAGCTTGGCTTTCTTTAGTTTTGATTTGTTCGTGCTTTTTTATGCTAGCATACGTACTCTACTTACATACTACCTACATACTACACACTTATGTACATACATACAAATGTATATATGCACCTCGGCTTATGCATCGTGCAAGTGTTTTTCTTTGTCTCTTCAGCTTCCATTTTGCATACTCATATCATTCTCCTTCCTTATTTGCCTTTCTTATTTCATTTTTATTTTCTTGCGTTTTTTTTTTCATTTGTCTTGCATGTATATTTTCCATTTTGCCATTTTCAGAAATTCACCATGCAATTGCGGCATAAATTTCGGTGTACTCAGATACATATATACATATGTAGATACATACATATACATACACTGGGGGGAGAAATAAGAGACTCGCCTTACTTTGAAGAGTTTTGGCTCTATTTTCATGGTTAATTTTATGTTTAATATTTTTTTTATAAATATGAATATAAATCTCCTCTTCACACTTCATACAAAAATTATAAAAAGTTGAAAAATTTTCATAAAATTATTTATTACAATCAAATTTAATGGGTTGCAAAACTGCATAGCAAACAGTTTTCAAAAAATTCTGAATAAAAAGTTTAAACATTTCCTGAAATTTTTTCGAATTTTTATAATTTTTGTATAAACTTTGAAGAGGGGATTAATATGGTGCTTGTTGTATAACTACCTAGGCTTTTATAAAAAAATATTACACATAAAAGTACGACGAGTCTATTATTTTTGCCGCCAGTGTATATCCTTATTATTTGCATGTATGCTGCTCTCCCGCTTTGTCGTATTATTTTAATAGCGGCTTTTCGAGCACCACATTAACATTTACGGTTATTTCTTCTTCATTTTTTTATAAAAAAAATATTTCCTTTTGATGGCATTTAAAATGTCACAGGTTTGTTTTCTCATCCATTTGATTTTCCATTCCACGGAAAAGACAACGAATTTACATGTAAAATAAAAGCTTTCCCACTCGAGCAAACTTGTTCATTGCTGAAATCACATACTTGATTTTGATTTTTTTTTTGAAAGACTAACAACATTTCTCTTATTCAAATGAAATTTTGTATAAATAAATATTCCGAAATGTTAAAATCTTCTTCACTTAGTATAATTCAAAAGTGTTGAAGTATGTAACCTTTAAATGAGATTTATGTGGCACGCAAAGAATATTTAACCTGAAGCGAATCTTTGTGAGAAGGTTTCACAGGCGCAAACCAGCTTTTTTCTTTCGCATTACATGCAAGTATCTAAATGCATACATACATACATATATAGTATAGTACATACTTATCTACGTGTACACATAGATACGAAAAATTTGCAAAAATTTCATTAAAAAATTATTAAGATAAGGTTGATCGTCAATTGACAGGTGTATAAAAGTCGAATTCCTTAGCGTCCCTTCCTAGAATCTACCATGCTTATATATTAATTTACATATAAAGCATATTAAACCATTCAATAATTTCACACTCAAACCTTTTTAAATCTTTTTCGTCTACCACCCAAATCATAATTGCCTTAATTTAAATTGAATTTGATTTTTTTATACGTGTGGCAACCCTCCTACAGGTAGTTAGTAATTAAAGCCTTTTTATAAACATTTCGATTGATCTCATACTTACTGTAATAATTGATTTAACTTATTAAATAATTTGAACTACAGTTTTAATAGGTGGCAACGCTTTTAGAAAAAATAAAACTTTAGTGCACATCTATAGGCCAAGCCCTTTCTTTTGACACCTCAGTTTTGAGTATTATATACTTATATAGTATATTTTTCCGCATTGTAATCTTGAGAGTCAATATCGATCTTAGTCGCTTTTTCATTTGAATCTAGAGTCCCCTTTTGAGTCTGACTATGAAAGAATCGGACTTAACAAAAGTAAAGGCCGCACTTTCAAAAACTTTGAGCGCACAGTGAGCGAGCCCAAAGCTCTGCTTGCCGCTTGGATATCAAAGTAAATCATTGATAGGAATGCTGTGCTGCGACGAGAGTTTAACCCATACGGCGAATCATTAAGTTACAGCTGAGCTTTCGATAAATGTTTGCCGTGTCGGTGCGCTGATCTGAACGCAGGCAAGGCTCTGTCCATCACTGGAGTAGATGTTATCCTCCTTTGCAGTGAACTGAAACTGAATAGACGCTCTGCAAAAGCACGTTCCACGGATCCTTGCGTACAGCGTCGACATATCCGTGCAAAAGGTCACCAGTGCCACTTCCCACTTCTGCCTGCTGTCCACTCATCCACAGAAAGGACGAGAGTGCAGAAAGAGCTCATTTTAGAAGTTGACGGAAGACCTACTGCGTTTGGAGTTATAGCGCGGGAAATACATATGTATATTAGAGTGGTCCAAAAAAATTAAGTCGGAGTTTTAATATGGGTATATTTTTTTTCGAAATATAACAATCCTAGGGGTGGCGGCATTAAAAAGCCGACCTTATTTTTTTTTTACATACCTTTTTGGACCACTTTAATGTATATGTATGAGCATCTATAATTTCCCATGATGTTGGCGCACACTATTGAGAGATCTATCCTTGAGCGTCCATCAATCATTATACATACTTACACATATTTTTTATTAGTGAACAGCTATGAGGATTTTTAAAGTATTCCAAAACTGCTTTTAGAATCGACATATATTACCAATATCTTAAAAATATGCTTAAAATACAATACTTAGCTTGCCTTTCAAATATTTATTGCCATTCCTTATGAAACCCACTATGTTTTAATTACTCTGTTAACCCGTAATTTTTATGGTACGCAATTAAGCTGAGTCATTTGGTTGGAAAAGGAATATAAAATATAAATGGAAAATCGTACAATAGGAAATATGTCTGTTAATAAAACTAAGCAAAACAACAATAAAAGCTTAGGAATAAAACAATTAAAATGTTCACGTGAAAATAGTAAACTCCAACAAGACTGTAAGCGACAAATTTACTGACCATTGACAGTCGTAAGCAATGAATGGGATCGGTACTTTTTAATGCCAAATCTCTTGAGCACTATTCCATGATTACCGTTGATGTAATCGCACTTGAGGAGTGAGTGTGTCCAAGTATGTCGTCATATCTGAAGTGAATTGAAAATCTTAAATTCCATATGCAGGCCAGTGTAGAAAGAAGATTATTCATATTTTTTTTTTTTTAATATTTTTATAATTAAAAAAATTCAAGTTATCTATTATTTCTCTTATATCTTAGTTAACTTTAATATTTTCTCTATTTTCAGGTAAGTAATTCTCTTCTCAACAAAGGATTAATTTTGCTCTTAAATTTACTTACGGTAAATTATTTCCTACTCCTTATTATTATTATTTCCTTGCTCCTACTTTAAATATAGGTAAGTTGGTCTTGTACTTGCTATTAATAGTATACGATGCCCAAAAAAGATTTTAGGGTAAGAAAAATTTTGTTCAGAAATGCACTTTCTATGCAGGTTAAAAAAAGTTCGAGGTTAAAAAAAAAATCAATTTTTGCCTGAAGCCGATAGTAAGCTTGAAGTAGAGTTGACATACTCACAATTCTGCCCACTGCGGTTGTGACCAGACATTGCCATGGTAATCAGTTTTCTATATACATATGTTTGTTTTTATTTTTATTTCTGTATTTATTGGGGCTTATTCTTGTTTTCGTATGAAACGAAAATCAAGAAATTATCCTATCATTTTCTATACAAAAATTTCAAATTTCTATTCGTATGAAACAGGAATACGCGCTATTATTTATTATTAATAGAAAATTTATATATAAATTAATATAAATTATATTTAGTCTCAAAGTTGTATTATTTCTCTTGTCCACGTATTTGGCAATACCACTGCACCTTCGCATTTTTCTAACAATGCTCAGAAATTCCATAATTAAAATATTTTATTGACATCAAAAGAAAAAGAAAACGTTTTGTGTATTTTCATTTCAATTAACGGAACAACAAACGTTAGCGCCCTTATCTTCTCTTTTATGAACCTAAAATTCAGGGCACGCCAGTGAATCTGTTTAATTTGATTTCAAGCAAACTTAGCAATGATTCCCTGTTCCATTAGGCTAATATGAAACTAATGGTGAACGCTTTATGCAAGCAGTTAAGAAATATAATGATCGGCATGTTGGAAAAAATAGCATCTTTAAAATATGTATCAATAAAAAGGAAGAAGAGAATTAGAAAAGTTATTATAAGAAAGGACTAATAGCACTTTTCTTAAAGTACGTATAATTTCTATCACTAATTATCATTACCATTCTTATTATTAACAAATAAATAATATCCAAAATGATATATTTGAAAATTGTGATAAACTAGCCGGAATAAAGTCATGAGAATGACGAAATGTTCAGCGAACTTAAAACTGAATGCTGCTGAGCAAGCGATTAAATCCGTTTAATTCAACGATAGCTTTCTAACCAATTTGTTCCTTAAACATAAAAACTATCAGTTATAACAGTAATTGTCGATTTGGTTTTACTCCCTACACATGGAAAATGATGATTTAATATGAAATATTACATTAAAAAAATCGTAAAAGGCATCCAGCTAAGTAATTTTTTTTTTGCTGGACATATAGCGGATGGCCCTTACATGTATATACCCTTATTTATTTATTAATATAATTGATGTTATTAATTCATAATTTAATTCTAAATTAATTTTATTAAAATACTCGTAAATCGCTAATTGCTAAGCAAAAACATTGTGTTAACCAACTGCAAGAAATTCACTAAAAAAGGCTATTTTTAAGATTTTCTTATTTTTAGATGAAATGACAGTAGTCAACTGAAAAGTCTAAATGATATACATATCAAATTCATGATTGGTAATTCTTAGTTTTAGAGAAACAATCCAGTTAAAAGCTGTCAATTTATAAACTTTTAATTTAACATGAAATTCGTGATCGGCGTTTCCTAAAAACTTTTTGTTGGAATTAAAAAAAAATTTATTTTTAGAGAAATTGACAGTTCCTTTGACAGCTGTCAACTGCAAAAAGTTTTAATTTAACACACAATTCGTGATCAGCGTGTCTCATAATCTGATCAGTGGAATTTTTAAAAACATTTTCTCATTTTAAGATAAATTGACAGTTGATTTGACAGCTGTCAATGGCTAAACTATAAATTTTGTTTGGCATATTCGGATTTAGCGTAGCAGTAGTACTATGATCCTATAGTTTTAATAAACGGCGTAAAAGTCTTTTAAATTTTTCTCATAAGACATGACCTGTGTAACCACTGTGTAGCGTAATAATATTTGTGTGATTGAGCTTTATACTACGATTTGTTTTTGGGAAAAGTGGAAGGAATAAAAAAGTCTAAGCTCTAGTCTTATGAGGAGATGTAGTGATATCCGCTAAGATTTTGTTGCCTATTACATTTTTCTCTTCACTGTTAAAAAAAATTGTTTTAAACGATGTACGAAAAATCTATTTTCTACATATAAAATACATAGCAAGTTTAAAAGTTCTAGCACCACTATTTTTATTATTATTATTTTTTAATACTATTTATTTTTTTTCGATATCCTTCAGTTCCGGTTAGTGGCTCAACAAAATTTTGAACCACCCTAGTAAGGATATAAGCACCTATGTATATTTGAGGTGCTTTTCATCATCACACAGACAATTACAAGTTCTTTAATATCCTCAACTTTGCGCCTTCTCTAATTAGCATAAAAAATTTATACCCGTAAAATGTCAACAGAAAGAAATTCGCCCAACGCAAGTTAATACGCACATGTTAGTTAATGCACATACGTGCATTTCCATATATACTAAGTGTATTTATAAATGTCTAGTTATCATACTGTATGTACATTAGGGCGGACCAAAAATGCGTGTCAAAAAGTAAAGTCGTGAAATATTTTTCGATCAGAAAACTCTCTTTCTCTGCTGGAAACTTCCAATAATAATACGCAATTGTTTATTTTAAAATTTTTTTAATACTAGCGATTTTTTAATAGTTAATATAAAAAAATTGTTAAATATACATTTAAGTATTATTACTGAAAGTCTCCTGAAGGTAAATAAAGTTCTCGACCGAAAAATTTTGGTTTTCCAGAATTCTGTACTATTTCTACGAAAAATTGTTTTTTTTTTATTATAAAATACATGGAAAACTGGGCGCGCTTTGAGCGTCCTCTAAATATTTTTTTTATTTCAAAATAAAGAAAAGAGAACAAGTTTTTTTCGGTACAGAACAATGCTATGTGGTGAGAGCATTAAAATTCCCACTTTATATTTTTTTTTTTGGCCAACCCTAATGCACACACATACATTCTCTTAATGAAAAAATATGTATACATACACAAATACAAATTCATATGCCAAAATATATGTACATACATATGTATATGTATATGTAAGAGCACACATTAGGTGGCAATGCAACCAAATGTTTGAGCCACAAGGCCCCGCTCTGGCAGCTGGCAGTAGTTTGTAAAACTTTTTGTCTCATTTACTGTTGGCGCACACAGTGTCGACGTAGCAGTGGGGGGCAGGGGGTGTCGAAATATCTACATACACAATTCTTATATGCATGTAGTTGTGATAGAGAGAAAACGGACTATTTGGCGCTTTTTAAATATTCCATTTGGTTGAATTTAATAGCCACCAAAGCGGCTTGAATCCGATACTCAACCACGGCTGCATGACGAAACTCTTATTAGATGCCGTGCCAGCGGGGATCTTTTCACATACATTGGCCAGAACTGTTGGCAATTTTTTAACTACCTAGTCGGCTTTTAGTATATATACTTAGTTAAGGTGCTAGTTGTGCTGGTTGATGACTATGCGGAACAACTCTGACGTAAGTAAGTTCAGCACTAACTATTGCACCCCTTTCACCACCACTTGGACGGTGATTCAGCATTGTGTCGAGATGTTGGTGTGTACGCCGCTAATGTTGCTGATGAGGCTGGTTTTCTGCTGATGCACTCATGCGTTTTTATGCTGGTTGTTTGCGCAAAATTTTCTGAATATGACAGCAACAGCAGCGGCGGTTTTGTGCTCTCTCCACCATTTATGCACTCTTTGTTTGGCACATCCTTTCAGAGAAATCTTTTTGTCTAATATTTTTAATTATCATTATCCGTGTGCATACATATCTACTATACACTTATATGCATACGTGTTAGAGATGGGCGCGGGATTAAATATTTTTTAGGTTCCGAACCCGCCCAATTCGGTATTCGGTTTTTAGATGCCGACTTGTTTTAGAAAACTCTATACATTTAAATGCAAATGTGTATTTTAGTATATGTACATATATGTATGTAGTAAACATTATATTTTTTTTGTCCATAATACTAAGTATCTGCTTTAAAATTTGCTGAAGAAGCATATATTTATTTGTTAGAAATTTACCAAAAATCGAATATGTCAGTTGAGTGTACTACATATAGAATATTATTTAGACAGTCAGCCAATTAAAAACATTCAGGGCGGTGCACAGTGGTCTGAATTGGTAATCTAGTGGAACAAAATTATTTTAACAGCTTCGCGTTGATGGATTTGTACACCAGTTCGTATCTACTAGTTTAAGGTACTACTGAATACAAATCTTCAGTCGGGTTTCAACAAGCCAATAGGCGGACTTATTAAAAAAAAAAATATTGAATTCGCTCCAAACTTGTGACTCGGGGGTGTTCGTGCTCGCTGACTGTGAATCTGATGATGAATTTTTAATGTTCAAAATGGCGGATCCAATATGGCGGAGTAATTTTTAGAAATATCATTGAATTCGCTCCAAACGGGTATTTCGGGAGTTTTTATGGAAGATGATTACAAATCTGAAAGCAGTTTTAAAAGATTTTAAATTAAGGCCCCAGTTATGACGGCTTTCTTAATTAGGTTCCTCTTAAATTCAAATATTAAACAAAGGTGGCTATAATTTTCCGTGTTTGTGTAATTTACATGTAAAATAAAATTAATATGTTAATAGAATTTTGGCAAAATTTGCAGAATTTTTTACATATCTAATATAATTATATTTTACTCGTACTAACAAAAATGTATGTTTTTCACTATTATAAATGAAGAATTAATAATTGTAATTATAATTTGAGCGTCAAAATTCTCACTACTATTTAGAAAGAAAAATATTGCTTGATGAAAGCAAACCCTAGGGTGCTGGATTTGTCTCTAGACAAGTCCTAGAGTGGAGAGGCCTTCTAACAAGAAATTCCTAAGAAATTATATTCGGTCCTAGTATCGATTTGAAGACTTTCTTTTTTATTTAGTATTTCGTTACGCTATATTTTCCATTCAGACAACTGCATGCCGGATCCAATATGGCGTATAATTTTTAGAGAAATTATCGAAATTATTATTAAAATTTGTTACGCGGAATTCTTTTTTTCCCGAATTTTCAAGAATTTAACCGATCTTTTTACCAGAACCAATTTGCGCAACATGGCCTTATAAAATATAAAATTTACATACTAAATCATACTTACATCTTTTGGTTATTATATTTTCCTCTGCTGTTCGTTTTCCTCTCCAATATAATTTAAAAAAGTGATAATTTCATACAACGCAATATTTTCTTAGTTTAAGCAAGTTACGGGTTTTATCGGCGCTGTCGGAAATTAATTTCTGTACCGTCCCACGCCGCATATGTTTAAAGACCTTCCCGATTCCGCCCATCCCGGGCGGGAAAATAGCTCAGTTGGTCCCGCGGATCCCGACTATCTTGTGCCCATCTCTAATACATACACATATGTGCATACGAGCAGTACATGCATATGTGTATGAGCAGGTACGCAAATTATTCCACACACCTTCGCTCAATAAATTTCTTTAAAATTAGTACAACAGAAAAATTTTAAATAAAAAAATAATGAATAAAAAATTTAAAATAAAATATAGTTAAACACTAATAGAGAAGATAAAAAATAAAAAATAATAATAAATAAACAATGAGAACTAAAAAATAAAATAAAATAAACAAAATAAAAAAATTTAAAAACTACGATAAAATGAAATAAAAAATAAATTTAAAAAATTTAAACTCAAATGTAAGAAAAATCTTTGATTGTAAATTTACTTTTTAGCCACTTGATTGTAGGCCTTCGTTTAACATACCTTGCACATAGAGAATTGCGTGTTAATGTTTACGTCTGGTTGTGCCTTATTTCGCAAGTGACTTTATGCAATTTACATACATAGGTACATACATTTCCATACATAGATACGTACTCGCATGCTTTCAAAGTGTAAGTTTTATGTTTTTCATAATTTTTGGTTTGCTTCACTTTGCCGCTCTTCCATCGAATATTCATACATATTTATATGTACATATATTTATGTACATATCTATATACATACATACGTTCATACTGCTAATATTTACATAAGCTTTCACATGCAATTATGATGCACTGTTGACATATGAGTTATAATTCATATAGAGATGATGTACCCATACACTTACATATGTGTGTACATCATAGATTCACTAAAACCCCCCTTGGCACATGTATGTATGTATGTAATATTTACTTGCAACCCATTTCATACTTTATTTAAATCCAGGTAGTTAATTGTAGGTTTCGGTTTGATTGCATAAGTAGAGCATCTGTAAATATACATACAGCCTTATATTCAGATGCGAAAGTTTTAAAAATCATATTTGTATATGTGCCCATGTGTGTGTGTGTATATGGGTTACCCAGCAGTGCCGCGACAAAAATATACATACATATATACATATGTACTTACATGAACAAACTTAATGACAACCCACACAAGTTAAATATAAACATTTTTGCACATCCACTCCTACATGAAAGTAAACAAGTTTAATAATTCAGTTTAATGGCGCTAATTAAAACTTAAACTCTCTTACTAAGGCCATGACGCATATAATTGAGTTTGCTGGCCTTTAAAAAGAAGGTATATTATTTTTTTTTCCTTTTTCACTAAAGTCTTTTAGATAAACCTTTAATCCGTTTTTGGCAACAAAAAAAAATTATTTTAGCCATTCATCCTTATATTAATACGCTAACATAAATTTTGTATCCGTTCGTTTGGCGTTTCTACCGAGCCGATTTCAAAACCAAGAACACCATACAGAAAAATCTATAGATGAGGCGAGTTTTTATGGTTTAAAAATTGGTTGAAAATTACGGCCAACATGTTCAATTTGACATGTTTTCGCATTTTGTTTTACTTCGTATTTGAAATTAAACTTTGAAATTAAACTAATAATTACGATGAATACAAAAAAAAAAGAAGGCAAAAGTGAAGGTAAAGACGAAAATGGGGCAATCGAAATACATAAGAATTAGGGTAACTGAATTGAAATTTTTCGGCCGAAATCGAAATAAATTCAGTCATAAAAGTTACCGAAATTTATAGAATCATCGAAGTTTGGAGCTATCGAAATTTGTCTATGCTTATTAAGTTATCGCAACATATCGAATAATTCGAATTTATCAATGTTTATTGAGTTGTCGAAATTTTTAGACACAGAAACTTAGTTGTCGAAATTTACGAATAGTTATCGAGCTTTAAAAATTTATGGGTTTATCGAAATTTGTCAAGTTAAAGAAATGTATGAAGTTATCGATATTTATTGAATTATCATTATCATTATAGACTTGACGAAATTTATCGAGTTATCGTAATGCATCGAGTTCTTTTAACTTACAGAGTTATCGACAATTATTGATCTACTGAAATTGGTCGATTCATCGAATCGAAGTTTATGGAATTTTCAGAATACATATATCGATTTATCGAAATTTCAAAATTTTATAAGTTTATCGAGTTACCTCTGCCTACCTAATTTTATCGTGTTAACAGAGCGTAATGAGTTATCAAAATTGTTCGATAACTTTCGAAAAATGTGGAGCTGTCAAAACAAAATTTTTTTAAAGGTATCCAAATATATATACATTTATGAGTTATCGAAATTTATCGAGCCCTCGAATTTGACAGTTATCTAAATTACTCGAGTTATCGAATTTTGTTGAGTTAACTGATTTTAGTGTTTTTGAAATTCATCGAATTATCGATATGCATCAAATCATTGAAATTTATTGATAAACTGGAATGTAATGGACAATTTTTCTTTCTTGAAAAAGTTAGATGAAAATATTAAGGAAAATTTTTGCACGTTTCCAAACTGCAAGAATTCGGTACACCTGTGCCAAGGTTCGAAAATAAAGTTTTTTGCTTTTCCGAGGACTGAGTACGCAATACGATCTATTGCAGTTTGGTAAGAAATTGCTGACGAAAAATGTTTTGAAACCTCTAAACGATGTATCGTCATCCGTGGAAGAGGGAGGAGATCGAGTTCAAATGATGCCTTGCAACTTGTAATAGAACCAATTTTAGCCAAGGATTAGGCTTTAATTTGAAGCGAAGATTTCGGTTTGAAATATGCACTTCTTTTTTGTAAATTTAGAGGTGGATTTGGCGCAAAAGTACTGTGGATGGCATTTAATTGGAGTTGGACTGATTTGCACCCCATTTTGAAATGGCCCGCGAGCGCCTGTAGAAGGGCCAGCGAGGAGAAGGATGACGTTTCTTAAATTTTATACTATGCTATTTTTAGTCAGTGTAGTTTTAGGTGGCCCACCCCTTCTCCCTCCGCTCTATACCAAAACATCGTTGTACAAATAACCGAACATTTCTCACACACAACATTAAATCATCTGATGTATTGTTTGATTGCTATAAGCATGGCAAGGTAACTCACAATTTTGTACAATTTATGAAATCAGAAACTTATTTTTTGTCAAAAATTTTGAAATGAAACTACCTTCCTTTTGTATCATGAGACGGCGTATAAATTTCTGACCTTTGGTTTAACTTTCAACTGTTTTGATTTTAAGCCTGTTCCTGTATTTAGTTTTAACAAGATCCATCTCTGACAATTTTCTTTCGGCAGCGTCAGCATATACTCACACTGTAGAATATGATTCCATCATATTTTTAACAACTTGACTTTTATTGTTGTGATCCACAATTTCCACTTTTCTCTTTCAATTGTAGGCGCTGAATACAGAACGAAACTCTTCGTGATCATTCGTGTTTTTATCGGGAAACTTTTGCGACCGTTTAGTATTTTTTTTTGTATTATTTCTGGACTTTTATAGGGATACTTCGTGCTTTATATTTCGAGCACTTTCCATAGATTTTTCGAAGCTTTTCAGTGTTTTCTGGCGCAATTTTTGAACTTGTTAATTTTTGCTCAAGAAATATCAAACTTTTGCCCGGTTGCACCAATCAAATTTAAAACCTATCATACTCTTAAAGTTCTAAATGTCAAATTTTCCGAACAAAATTGTCATTTTAATTTTTAGCAGGCTGATAAATTTAAAAGTGACGTAGCAACTGGGCATTTGTCTTCAGTTTTTGCTTTTAAAAACAGGAAGTGAAAAATTAACTGCATCCGGATTCCAAAATTTTCTATCTCTAACTTCGATTGCCAAAAATCTCCAAATGAATAGCAGGCGCCCCTAACCACCCGCTGGATTTACTTGATTACACATTGCAGCTGTTATATTTGCATGCCGTATACTTTTAGGCCCCCCTGATTTTCATTTAGAGAATTTTAACGACGAAAATTTAGGACAATGTCCGGTCAGTACACCTGTAAGAATGGAGAGCTGGCGCTTAGCCAGCTGCAGTAGCTTTCTTGACGGTTCGCGGTCCACAACCGGCCAAAAGGACCTTGAAGCTTTTCACGTCGGGGTTTTCGCCCAGCGCTCGCTGAGCCAACCGTGAGCCCATCTGTCGAGGAGCAGGCCGAAGGTTGCCAACGGAACTCCTATGTCCTGCATGTCTGATGGGATGGCCTCGAGGGTGTCCGGTCAGTACACCTGTAAGAATCGAGAGCTGGCGCTTAGCCAGCTGCAGTAGCTTTCTTGACGGTTCGCGGTCTACAACCGTGAGCCCATCTCTCCAGGAGCAGGCCGAAGGTTGCCAACGGAACTCCTATGTCCTTCCTATGCGATGGGATGGCCTCGAGGGTGCCCTGCTTGGCCAGTTCATTGCGAGGCGGTTGAGAGACAAGTCAGGCATTTCCCGACAAGTTTTGAACGTAACATTAGCGATCCCAGCGCCCTGATTGCCGCCTGGCTATTTATTTATTTATTTATTTATTATAATCAAACACACAACCATGAGTTATTTTACAGTGTTTGAACTTAATTTAATTATAAAAGCTTAAAAATAATATTAAGGGAAACCGTAGGTTGTAAAAATGTGTAAGGAGGAGAAGAAGAACAAAGAAGTATTAGAAAAAAGAAAAATATATGTGTACGTGCATCTTAGCAATTTAGAGGGCAAAAATTATGTAAGAGCTCATTTTTAAAGTGCGATGTACTTCGGATAGTTTTGATCTTATATGGAAGAGCGTTCCAAAGACGAACAGCAAAAACAAAGAACTGACGTTCAGATACAAGGCAACTGTATGTCATACTAAGCAGGTTAAGTGATCGGGCCGATCTCGTGAATTGAATTCGTTCAACAAGGTATTTGGGCTCATGAGAGTTAATTACCTTGTGAAGCAGCATTAGGCATTTTACTTTTAATAAATCGTCGAACTTTATAGAAAATATTTTTAAGGCAAAAACAGATATGTGATCACGACGTTTTACACAATACACGTATCTGGCGATGTTGTTGTAGAGGATATTAAGTTTGCCACGACACAGACTATCACAATTGGCATACAGTTCACATCCATACAATAAGGTTGGTAACAGAAATGTTTTAGCTAAAAGCAGTCGAATTTTCTCTGGGGTAAAGTGCTGAATAGTCCATAATGAACGGAGCATGCCATAAACCTTGCCTATTGCACTATAAATGTGGGTATTCCACGATAGGGTTCTATTGAAAATTATCCCAAGGTTTCTTGCAGTGTCAACAAATTTTATAACCGAGTTGTTCAATTTCACTTCACTGTAGCCCTCAAGTTTGAAAGTCTTCTTGTAAATAACGATGCACTGTGATTTACTTGGATTTAAAAGTAACCCATTGTCCCAGGCCCACTTGCTAACGTGATCTAAGTCAGTGTTGAGGTTACTAATACAATTATTAACGGATACAAAAGGGCAACTGACATATAGTTGAACATCATCTGCATATACATGAATATCACAATATTTTAACACACTTTGAAGATCGTTTACATATAACACAAACAATAGAGGACCGAGAGTCGAGCCTTGGGGAACGCCTTTAGTTACGGGTAAGCAGTTAGATATAATGTCACCGGCCCAAACAGCTTGTGAGCGATCATTGAGGTATCATTTTATTAAATTTAATGCTGTCGACGAGAAGTTAAACAAGTTGCTAAGTTTCAAGGCTAGAAGATCGTGATTAACAGTGTCGAAAGCTTTGGAATGATCCAGAAGTGTTAATAAAGTCACGCGATCGTTGTCAATGTTTAGTCTGATGTTGTATCAGTGTAGATTATTACCTCCTAGTCGAGGATACATTGGTGGCCAGACAAACGGCTGCCTCTTTTATAGCGGCCACCTAGGCTTGAAAGACGCTGCAGAGATTCGGCAGTCTGAACATAAGGTCTACTGAGAGTTCCTGACTGTACACACCTCCTCGAACTCTCCCGTCCAGCTTCGATCTGTCCGTGAATTAGTTTATCGAACCTCCACTCCAGAGACTATCACATTCGTCCCTTGGAGGGATGTGCGTGGAGAAGGATCATTTTGGGGCTAACTAACACTTTTGGTTTCTTATTATATGTAATTGAAATGCTTATTCAGGATCGTCAATGCGAGCTATACATAAATATGTACAGACATAATAAGAACTCCATTCTTCATCTCTCAGCCACTTCAACTTTATTATGACTCAAAATATTTATATTTTTCAAACATTCTTCTATTAATTTACATTTCACGCTAAATTAAACGTTTTCCACTGCACTCGAGCACAAAACCAGACACTTTGTGCATTGTGAACTAAAAGGTCACTAAGGGGTTAAAATAATTGAGGTGTATTTTTATTTAAGTTAGAACGATAGCAGGAATTTTCAAATTCAATTCTGTATAATTAAGTGAGTCCTTTGAAATTAAACAGTTCATCCTTACACCAAACCAAACCAAAGTTCGGCGGCAAGGACACCAGAAGCAGCAACTGCGGCAGTGGCAAAGGAAGTATGAGACCAACTAATGGCTTACAATTTGTTAAGTTTCGTAAAAGTTTTTGTCATTTAATTTCTCCTAACTTCGGGTACAGTTTGCTACGTCGAATTCATTTGCTTCGTTCCTGGGGGGGAGGGGGGTTAACCTTTTCCGCTTGCGTAGAAAAACTGTGTTCAAAGCAAATTCAATTCAACAACTTGCATATATACCGATAAAAAAAAAAATGTGTATTTCATTGTCGTTCGTTCGTCCGCACACTCCCCCCTCGTTCTCCATTTTATTCTGCTTGTAATTGTTGATAGTTTTTGCACAATATTGGTTGTGCAATTTGTAGTTTTTTTTTCTTTAAATTTTTTTGAATAATCATTGTTAGTTTTTTGCTACAAATTGATTCACTGATTAATTTGTGACATGATTCCAATTTCGAAACTACACAACACAACAACTACTCAGCTGCACAGCCAAGCATGTGGCAAGTGGCACATGTTTTATGTCGTTCTTCTGGTTGCTCAACTTGGTCTAGGCTAGGCAGGCGACTTGACTTGACTTGCCTTGGCTTGCTTCGTTGTGTTTGCAATACAAACAGAAATAGCAACAATACAAATAACCTTCATTATTAGTATGTACTACAATAACATGCCCGAATCTAAAGAAAGTAAGTAATCACTACAACTAAATCAGAAACAAATATTGCAAAAAGGCTGGCTGGCATTCAGGCAGGAAGGCAGAAGGAGTGCAGCTGCTGCTGAGGATTTTGTTTATTTGTAAATACGACAAATGCGACTATTAATAGCAGCAACTTTGCCAACTATAATGACAATTGATTTTCCTTAATTTTTCTTGTAGTTTTGGCTGTTTTGTTTCTGCTTTAGCCTTTTATTTTTTTTGTTGTCCTCTGATTCCTTTTACAAAGCTATTCTTCCAAAAATGTACTCACTTTTTAGACAAGCACACAATAATATTGCTCACTAATATTTGGAATTGTAAAAAAAAAATCAATGGTTTCACCTCTTTTGCAGCAGCACTTTGATAGACTTGTCAGGAAATAATAAAAATTTAACTTTTCGATTATTTAACAGCAAATTTTGAGTAAAAGTAAAATTAGTAAGAAACTTTATTAAACTAAAAATTTAATTTATAGGCAGATAGTCCTATGACTTTTTGGGTGAGCTAGCCGTTCGGGCGGGGTCGTTGTAGCCGATACAACAACTACATACAAGGATATGCTCAGCGTCGTGTTTCTTGTTGTCAGTTATGGATTAGTTAAAGTTTGATGGTACGTTTTCATACATTATTTCCACATTATGTAGTGGTCGACTACATTATGTGAAATGGATCTTTGAACATATTCAGATGGCTTCAATGTAGCCATTATCGCAAAAATTTTGTTTCAAAAAAAGTAAGCCGAGCATCTACATATACCCCGCGTCATAAATATCAGCGCAACACAAATTGACAAGTTTGAACAACCCATCTTATTCCTACTCTGTCGGAAACACCAACATTGAAAATGAGTATTTCTTTTATTTAACTAATTTTGTTTACTTTATTATTTAACAAAAACCGTATACAGTGGTGGAAAAATAAATAGGGACATGACATTTTAACACATTTTTACTACTTTTCTCTTGTTTATTTACTATTTATTATTATTTTTTTTTATAAAAATATAGCTCATTATCTAACACAAACGATATAAATTCATATTTCAAACTTTGTGAAAAAATTATGAAAATTCTGTAAAATTGCATCTAAATTTCCAACGTTTTAATCAGATTTTTTTTTTTTAAATTTTAAGTTTTATAGCCGGTTAAATTTTAATATAATAAAGTGCAAACTTGAAGTTCCTAAAAAATCTCGTTGATTTTCTGTACTACAAATCTTGTTTCATTATTAATATTTGGTGGATTAAGGCAACGATACAATTCTTAAATTAAAATTTGTTTACTATGGTACATTCCGTGCCTATACGCTTAGCTGTTTTAGTATAGCTGCACTTTTCCGAAAGAATGTTTATTTCGGAAGGAGTTTTACTCATTATCAATGAACATTTTTCGTTTAACAGCATCCCGGGATAAAAAAAAAACTATTTAATCTTTCCCTTTCAAAATAATCTAAAGACGGTAAGGTTTCAAAAAAAAAACACAGTTTTAAATATCCGAGTGATATAATAGATGAATACATCTTAACCACCCTTTTACAAACTCATTTATATATACTTTACTCAAAACACCTCCAACATATATAACATATCTGCATACCAAATTTCAAGTTCATGTGCCTATGGTTCCCAATTCATGGCTGATTAAAGATTTCACGCCTATCGGAGGTGCCACGCCCCCTTGTAGGATCCCAATTTTTTATAGGCCCAACGTGTCAGGGCAATACTCTGTCAAAATTTTGTTCGATTCTGTCCGTCCTTTTAGGCTGCAACCAGGCACATACATACATACATAGTAGATGTGTATCTCGAGAACTACATGACCGATCTCAAGCCATATTGAAAGTTTATGAAATCGGACAAAAACCACGGGCTCCACCAATGTAACGGTAATCTCAAAAAACTCGAAACCCATTTAGCTATATTTTAGAAGGAGTCGGTTTTGTCCGATATCAAAAATATTGAAGACGGTACTGAAGGAGGCTAAGCACAGATATACGCATATATTATATAAGTGGGCGGTGCCACGCCCATTTTCATAAATTTGAAATTTCGGTACATACACACTTGTAAATTCAAGGCCGTATGCGATTGCAATAAATGAGATGTCAGTTTATTTGAAAATATACTAAATTTTAGATAGTACTCCAAATTTGGAAATTATAGAAATTATCGATGGTAAAAATTTCAAAAATTTAGAGAAATATGGGTCTTTTTTTAATTTACCTAATACAAACTCCCAACAAGCCTAGTCCGACAATAGACTATTATATACCATTTTTAAGGCCTATCTATCCTCTTCTCAGATCATAATCGATCTTTGAAATCGACTCAAAAATAGTTATTCAAAAACTCATAAATCTACAAAATCGTATTTTGTGGCTTAAATTGACAGGATGCGACCTCGAAATGGCCTTAAAAAAATCTATAAAAATACGCAATCATATTTCTTATAAAAACCAATAAAATTAATGTTCATATGTGTGTATGTATGTTAATGCACTTGTACAACAATAGGTAAAATGTCGAGGGTATTTCATTGTCTAAAAAGGCAAATGGGAGGCTCCATGCGAAAGTGAACCTCAGGCAAAAATCATTTTCTTTATAATTCTAACAAACGTGTGGATAAGACATTTGTAAAAATCTTGAATCAACCAAAAAATAACAAATTAAAGCTTGAAATGCATTTTTATAACCCTTTTTTACGTTTTGAAATCAAATTCTAAACATCGGGACGAAAAATAAATATTATTCTTTAAATTTTAACCAAAAAAATCAACAAGTTGTAATCGTCGCAAAACGGTTTTAACTATACTCTGTGTTCGAACGTCCTACTGTAATTTACAGTGTTTTCTATCTTTCGAGTTCAACCAATAAATATAAGATATAACAATTAATATTTGAGTTTTATTTTTTCGCTTAAATAAAATTATTATTTGATTTTTATTTTTTCTATCAAATATACATAATGATTATTTTACGGTTTATGTTTTTTCTCTCAAAGATAATAATTATTATTGTTACTTGCTAAGTGATTAGTAAAAAAACTTATATTTAAAAAAAAAAGTAAAATTTATTGCGTTTCAAAACAGGAAAAAATTCAAATGAAAGTTTTTCAACAGTTGACAAATTAAAAATTTTCTCAAAAGTTTTCTATGATTGAACATTGTAAAACAAGTAGAAAGTTCCACATTATTAATTTTTATTTTTTCACTTAAGAATAATGATGACTAAAAAAAACTCAAAGACGTGATTGCCCGCGTATCCGCTAAAGATTTAGCGACATCCTAGCAAAAGGAATAAGTCCCAAAATTTTGAGGTACAAATTTCAGTTGGTTGGGTCTGTATAGCCTTTTAAATTTTATAGCTCCAAACGAAATCTTTTCTGGCAACACTGCCGACCGGGCCGGGTCTCACTACAACTCACTCTACACTGAAAATTTTTTTTTAAGTAATTTACCTCAACGAGATTTGAAAATTATTTCAATATTTTTTTACATCTTTCAAATTCATAGATTTTTTTCCAATAAGTACAAATTCAAGTGAAAAAGATTAAAATTTATTAATTGTTGAAAAATTAAACGTATTTACCAAACAAAGAATTCATTTTATCTATCTAAATCTAAATTCGTGCGTCCCATCGCAAAAAATTGCTTGCAAAATAGGTTATCCAAAGATGGAGGTTGAGAAAAAGTTGTCGTTGCGCTCCACGTCGAAGACGAATTGCGTGTCGAAGACAGCATTTAACCAAACGAAAGCTGGTAAATGCCAACGTCCTAGCGGACCGCTTCATCGCAATCCATATTTGAATTTTCTACGCGAATTTCGTCAACGCAATTGTGGTCTCTCAGCTGTGGAAATCATACGACGCGGCGCTAAGGAATGGAATAATATGGCAAAAGAGAGCAAATTACGGTATATTGAAGAGGTTAGTATGGGAATTTTTTGCGCTGTCATGTGATGTTCAATCTCAAGTATTTACCTTAGGCTTTTTATGCACCAAAGAAAAGAAAACTACCGCTACCGCCGCCACAGAAGCAGCCGCAGCAGCAGTGGCAGCAGCAGCAGCAGTGGCAGCAGCAGCAGCAGCTGCAGCAGCAGCAGCAGCGGCAGCAGCAACAGCAGCAGCAATTGATAAAGCCGACACAAATGCGGGTGGTGTCATATGCGAAAGACTGCGGCCCTGTGTGCCCTAGGGCAAATGACGGTTGTAAAAAACGCCGCAAGAGACGAATGGCTAAATGTGGACGCAAAAGGCGACGACCGAGGCGCCGTTCTTGTCGAAGGAAGAAGAGGCGAAGTTGCAGAGTCTAGTGGTGGCGCATCTATTTGACAAATTTCGGGAAAATGAAAATATTTGCGATGAATTATTAGGAACTTATACATGTGTGGTTCGTGAAGAGTCTGCAGTACGCACTTTTTAAGGCGACTACTAATTGTAAAGTTTGTATATAAATAAAGGTTAAAATATGTACAGTGAGTCACTTAAGTAAGTATACAGCGTCCAATCCTTCTTTCATTGTTAAATAAGTTCAATAGTTATGCCAAAAATAAAAGAAAATTTATTCTTATTAATTTTACAAAAACATAAAATTAATGTGCTAAGAACAATATTTCATTTTATAAGAAAAAAAAAACAATAATGCAAGCTAAAGTAAAATTATCTAAAATTCACATCACAAAAGTAAGTATACAGGAGTATTGTAATTTAATAAAAATAATATTATTGCATTTAAAACACATTAATTAGTATTTTGTTGGGTAACCTTTGGAATTTATAATAGCATTAAGCCGTGATGGCATAGATTTAACCAGGTTTTGTGTGGTAGTGGGCGATATCTGGTACCATTCTTCCATTAGAACTTTTTTTAAGTCCTCCCTATTTCTTATATCATGCTTTCGTATTTGGCGTTCCAGATGCTCCCATAAATGTTCTATTGGGTTAACATCCGGTGACTGCGGTGGGGTTTTAAGTTGTTTTCGAACGTTATATAGGAGCCATTCCTTAACAATGAGTGCGGTATGTTTGGGGTCATTATCCTGCTGGAAGATGAATGACCCCTCAATACCCAATTTTATAGCACTTTCTTTCAAATTATTTTTAAGGATGTTTAAATAAGCATATCGGTCCATTATACCATCAATTATAACCAAATTACCTACTCCATTGGCCGCCATACATCCCCAAACCATTACGGAGCCCCCTCCATGCTTAACAGTACCGGTCATGTTGGACGGATTTAGCTCATTGTTGACTTTTCGCCAGACCTTTTCACGTCCATCCGACCCATGAATATTAAATTTGCTCTCGTCTGAGAAAATCACATTGTTCCAGAATATATGATCGTATCTTTGGTATTCTTTAGCAAAGGCGATCCGTTTTCGGCGATTTTCTTTGCTAACAAAGGGCTTTTTTCTAATATTTCGCCCGTGGTAACCTGCAGAATACAATACGCGGCGGATCGTTTGAGCATTACATTGTTTTCCCATTTCATTTTCAACTTCAGTTTTTATTTTTGGAGCACTTGTTTTAGGGTTTTCCTTTATTTTCCGAACGATTACACGGGTCTCATAGTCATTAAATATACGAGGACGGCCAGAACGTAGGTTGTTTTCAATAGTCCCTGATATTTTAAACTTATTTACTATTTTTTGAATTGTAGCATGGCTTTTACCAACAATTTTTCCAATCTCCCGCAAAGATTTATTCTCTTTATAATGTTTTATTATCACATTTTTAAGGTCATTTGAAAGTTCTTTTCCTCTTGGCGCCATTGCTGGAATATTAGTGTAAATATTATATGAACTGAATTTTTTCAGTATTGGTATTACTTACTTAGAAAATAACCGTATTACTTTTACAAAATTGATTTTATTTAACTCACGCGAATTCGATGCTCAACAAACAAACGTTCTCTGTATACTTACTTATGTGATACAATTTCTGCACATGCTCTTGAAAATTGTTTGCTGAGGATAACGGGACACAAATATCCCGTTATTTTGATGCGTACATGATGACGCATGCTACACTTTTAATATGTATTGTAAAAAATGCTGCTCGATTTTAAAATTGGGTTCAATTTTCAAATAATTTGAAACTTCCATTGAGGTGTATACTTACTTAAGTGACTCACTGTATGTATATTTTCTAGAAAATTTAGTTTCGATTTGGAGAGCATTTCTTGGTGAGAGTATTGATTTCTAAGTTTGGCAAACTGCAACGGTATTATGGAAGCAAAAAATAAATTTATTGGATGTATTAGGGTGTATTCGAGCAACAATTAATTCGGCAGTGTTATTTTTGGTGAAAGAGCAACATGTTCTACGCAAAAGTTTTGACGATTATCAGTCTGATCATGAATATTCGGCGAAAGATATCTTTTAATCAAATGGTTTACTTTATCATAAATGTGGGAAAACTGGTGATGAACGGTATTTCACATAGAACAAAATTTTGACAAGGCTGGTATTGTGACTTGCGAATCGAGCAATTTTCATTAAATGGCTTCGCATGTCACAATACCCGCCCCAATTCTAAAGTAAACAACTTTATTGCGCAATTTCTGCAGATTTTTAGTTGAGCACCAGCAGCTGAGGGTCAAGAAAGTGACAAGCAGAGGCGTAGCTATATGGTAGCAAGGCTGCCAAAATGCCACGGGCCCCCGAACCGAGAGAACCCCGGCCCAGGAGACTGCGAGATCAGTAATAATGTAAAATTTTGAACTACACTAAGCACTTATAAATAACTTATAACTTACTTACTAAGTTATAATTTTTTTAAGTACTTAAAATCAATTAAGGTGAGACACAACTAAGGACCATATGGTCAACATTTTTGTCGTTAACGTTTTTAACGTTACATGCTAAAGATAACGTCACACATATGGAAAACTTGGCGAATCCTGTAAAGTTAAGAATTAAACTATTTTATTATTTTAATAATGATAAAAGTTCGAAGAAACTAATTTTTTGTATTGAAACATTTTGGTCCAACATTCTCACCAACAGTCCACGTTCATGATTTTCAGTGACGCATTTGTCTTCTAATATTATGGTTTGGTGGTTGTCAGAAGTTATATTTCCATTGCCGTCTTAAATGACCTACCAAAAGTGTATGCGCATACAAAGAAACGTAATAGTTTCAGTGCATTTGAAAGGCGCCACGCCCCCTTTTTAAAGAGCCCCAATTTTCTCTAAGAGTATGGGATGAACACTTCCAGAGATATGCATTATGGCGATATACGAAAAAAATCGCATACCCATGCGGAAAAATTGTGGTTTTTGGAAAAGGGGGCGTGGCACCTCCCATACAAAGCGAATTCTTCATACTGCATATCGCGGAAAATGTTCATGCAAGAGGATTCGAACAAGGAAGAATAGGTAATTTTTGAAGCTGATAAAGTTAGACGTACGAAATTTGAGCATGTTATCGTGTTTATATAAGTCTTTAACATATAATGTTTCCAAAAACAAATATAGCGAAATTTCAAGGATAAAATTATCAATACTTACCAGTCTTTATGCACTAAAAAATTGAATCTAATTAAATTCTGCAGAATTTCCTCTTTAATTTGGTACCCATACTTCTGCTCTAAGCACATTTCACAGAATTTTTATATCATTTTGGAATTACTGACGTCATAGTGAAAAACTAAAAACGCAATATTACTAAATTTGGATTTTTGTTTGTAAAATTTACTATCGGGCAGTGTTATATGTATGTATAATGGCCAATACTGGTCAGGAAAAGGAGTTTCTATGATTGCCATCAGTGCAAATTACAAATCCCAAAAATCCTCGGATTATTTGCCAAGAATTCTAGCGAATCTAATTCTTCTAGGAAATCAAATAAAACAATTTTTACGAAATTTTGTTGTTTTTTTTTTTTAAATATTGCACATTTTAATTCAGTTTCACTCGATTGGTACTTTTGCACAGATTGGTACATGTTGGTACAAAATGAAAAAAAATAAATAAAAAAATGGGACTATAATTTTTTTGTAGTCACACGAATGGTACAATACAGCAAACTTCTATGAAGAGATAAATATTAAAAAGGCAAAACAAGCCGAAAAGGCAAAATTAAAATTTAAATTTTTAATCAAGGAATACATGAAACATGTGATTCTTTAGTTTGTTTACAGATACGACTAAGCAGACAAAATAGGCAACCCTGGTAATAAACAAATCGCTCCCATTTTGTCAAACGACGGAACACAAATTTCGGCGAATTACCGCCATTAATTTAAATTAAAATTTCCACAATTGTGTTCTCATAAGTCCTGATTCCAGCGGAAATATACCATATAAGTTTTTTAGATTATAATTTTTTTTGCTGACAAAAAAAAAATTAACAGAAATGTCCGAACGCTAGAAATCCTATCCATATGGTATCACAACGCCGCTATGTATTTTTGGCTTATGTGAGGGAATGGCTCTGCTTTCGAGTTGATTCAAGCTAAACTAAGTATTTTTTCTTTACAAATACTTTTTGCTTTTCAACACTTATTTTGCATTGGCTAAGGTAAAAGCACATTTGCTAGTTTGAAAACTAAACCAATTTTCGCTCCAGTACAGTATTTTTTAATGAGTGTTAGAAATATATAAATTTTACGTAAAAAATAATTAGGCCAAATATCTAAAAAAAAACGAGTCTTGTATGTATATATTTGTAATTTAGTGATGCAAGCAGATTTCCATGTCCTTCGTTGGAAAATCTGTTTGCAACAAACCTTCAACTCAACGACACAGCACAAATAGTTTAATTTATTGCGTTGCGAAAATTTTCCACTTTTCAATTACACCCATTAAACATCATTATTTTATATGAACCCTTCATAACTTATTAGGTAATGAAATATGACAAGTGCCAGAGGGAAGAAGTAGTTATGCGCGCAAATAGAAGCATACGCACAGGCGCTTAAACTACTTTACGCATGCATACGGCTACGTATGTATGTAGTCGATGCATAAGAGTGTATGAGTGTGCTTCCAAGTACGAATGCACGCCACACTGAGACAGATATCGTACACAGCAAAGAGCTTGCTGCAAATGAAGTTTGAGAATGTAAATTACCAGCTCATCGCATATTTCACTAAATTGTCATAAATTATATGCAACCAGAAGCAGCCACCAAAACTTGTGAGAAAACTTGTAATTTTGTGTGCAGAGAAACCACCCAATGCCGCTAAATAGCAAATGTTTATACATAGACCAAGAAAAAAAAAACCTTGCATTGCATCTAAGTCTATGAATGGTGTGAATTTTTCGAAAAAAAAAATATATATGTATAGAAAACATATTTCCAAGGCTCAAAAGTTCGCACACGCTTCGCGCTGTACTTATGAACATAAAGCTTTCACAAATTTTTGCATAATATTTCTTGGCTTGAGAAAATTATCAGTACCGAAAGCAGTTGGTCTGCAGTGTGAAATGTATATTTTATCTACTTAATTGCTTTTAGTTTACTTTATCTTTTTTTTTTTTTTGTTTAATTAAAAGCTGCACTTGCATCAAAACTTTTTCTTGAATTATTATTTTTTTTAGTGTTACTTTAAAAACAGTAAGTGTTTGGCAGTAGTGAGGCTGTTTGTTTCCACACGTTTGCGGCTTGATAAGCTTTTGTTGCCAGGCACGCACTATAATGGTATGATGGCTCGTAAAAAGCGGGCAATTTCACCAAATAAAAACGTTTTCGAACTACTTCAACTAACCCAAATGCAATCCCAAATTATATAACAACAAATGGCGGTCGATATAGCTGAGCGGTAAGAGGGTTGTACTACCATTCCGTGCCACTAAGTTATAGAAAACGGGGCTTAAAAACAGCTGCCGCCCCTTAGCAGACAATGGCAAAGGTACGAGTGTATTTTGGCCTTGAAAAAGCTTCCCATAAACCCATTCTCCCTTCAGATGCGACGTATAACTGTAGGTTCCTCCATTTGTGCAACAACATCCCGACAAATATTACAAATTACATATAATCGCCAAATATTTTTTTAGTATTATAACACAAATAAGATTTAACCCTCGAAAAGACCTCTAGGGACCTATCACATTTTCAATAATGCGGCATTTTTATCCGGTTCGACCTAACCACCGCAGTCTTCGTGACTTCGATAAATGGGATGTCTAGAATCTGTTAAAGTAGCCTCCAAAGCGGTTACGATATATCCTCCCAGCAATGAGTCGTGCGATAAGTTTGGAACCCGACCCGTAAAAGCCCCTAAAGCTTTGGATGAAACCCCTCCTTTTGATTACGACCACGGAGGAGAAGGATAGCTTCTATGAGCGCTTCGAAAGCACATATGAGCGCTATCCCAGCCGTGATGTCAAAATCAAGCTTGGCGACTTCAATACTCCAGTGTGCAAGGAAGAAATCTTTGGAACCACCGTGGGAGAATTCAGCCCCGCATCGAAATGTTCGATAGCGGACTGAGGCTGATCGACTTCGCCGGGTTCCGAAACATGGTGGTATGCATTACTAGGTTCAGGCATAAAAAGATCCTTCGAGCTACGTGGCTGTCTCCACATCGAAAACGAGAAACCAAATCGATTATGTTGTAATAGACAGAAAGCACGCTTTTCCAGTGTTTTGGACGTACGTACATTTCGAGGGCGAAACATCGACTGGGACCACTATCTTGATGCACCCAAGATACGCACCCGCCTCTGTGCAGCAAAAAATGTGCGCTCGAAAACGCAAAGAACGCTCAACGTCGAAATGGACTCTCCCACCTGCTCTTAATGAGCACTCTTCAATAAACCGACATATGCGAGCAGTAGAACCGCCGAAGAAGTACTCGGATTTCAGCGAGCCCGAAATAAGCTGCTGAGAAGTAAGATGGCACCTCCAGAACCATGCTGCGCAACGCGCGTTATGTGGCACCGATATAGGGAACTGAAGAGGAAAGCGAGGTGTATTTGCCGCAAGAGCTTGAAATGCTGGCCGACAAGAAAAGTGTCCGAAAATTTAATCAGAGAGTTATGCGACTCACGGAAGGTTTTAAGACCAGGGCGAACTCCATCCATGGCAACCTAATGACCGGTGTCCAGAACGTAATTAAATTATTGAGTGAACACGTTTCTACCCTACTGAATATTAGCAGCACGAAAAGTTGTGGGCAAGACGAACTGAAGCCCATGGTCCTCCTTACTATGACGAGGTACGAATAGTAATTATGCGGCTGAAAACGAAAAAAAGCTGCTGAAGCTGACAGCCTGCCAGCTGAGCCATTAAACGCATGCCACACGACTGGAATTTGAGTGTACCTATGAGTGTGGCTTTAGACCTGGAAAATCAAAATACGCCAATTTTGGAAAATACCCGCGAGAAACGGATCAACGCTTACCATCTATTTATCGACTTCAAAGTCGCTTTTGACAGCACTAAATGGAGTTGCGTATACGCCGCGGTGTCAGAATTTCACATCCCCGCGAATCTAATATAGCTGTGTAAAACTACTGTTTAGACGCGACTGCTAACACCAGGGCGCCTAAATGCATGCTATGTACTGCTGCATGTGCAAAAATTTCCTTCATTAAATTAATGAAATTTATGTACATGCACTTCTCAACTGCCATGTAATAAAACTTTCTTAAGTTTTAATTTGATGGCAGTTCAAAGTGTGCTCTGCCTAGTCGGATGCATCCTCCGGACACTGCTTCCGGAGCATTCTGCGGACTCTGCATGGCTTACAACCATGCGGAGGTGGTAATAGTTGATTACCATTGGCCACAGTGCCTACCCACTACTTTTTGGTCCAATAAATATTTTTTTTTAAATACATACATGCAAACATACTGGTCTCCCCTCTCACTGAGTTATTCAACTACGTTGAGCAATACCACCAGCTCCGCCAGAATTGGGAAAGACCTCTCCTAGCCGTTGGCTAAGCAATTCAGAAGTAAAGTCCTTTCTCGACACATGAATACCATACTCTATAAATCACTCCTCATACCCGTGTTGGTATATGGCACAGAGGAATGGACAATGACAACATCCGATGAGGTGGATCTTGCAGTAGTCGAGAGACAAATTTTGCAGAAGATTTACGGGCCGTTACCCATTGGCTACGACGTGTCCCGCAGATGATGAGCTGTATGAGCTTTACAACGACATGGACATAGTGTAGCGAATTAAAATACAGCGGCTCCGCTGGCTTGGCTATGTCGTACGATTGGACACCGACGTTCTAGCTCTGAAAGTATTTAACCCTGCACCCGCTGGTGGTAGCAGAGGTTGAGGGAGGCCCGACTGCGTTGGAAAGACCAAGTGGAGAAGGACTTTGCTTTACTTGGTATTTCCAATTGGCATCAGTTGGCACAGAAGAGGAAAGACTGGCGTGCTTTGGTGAACTCGGCCAAAATCGCTTAGGCGATGACAGCGCCAAGTATAAAGAAGAAGAAGAGCGTTGTAACAATTTTTGTGATTCTATCTTTTGTATAATGTTGCTGACATAGATGTACAATAATTGTCAAATAAATTACATGAAGACTTCTTTTCGTGTTGTAGATTAAATTTTGGATAGGGATAGGAAAATGTAAGATTGAAGACATAGAATTAAAACAGTTTATAAATCAAAAGATTTCGAGAAAGCTTAAGGCTTGCTAAAAGCTGGAAAAATGGCGTCATTAATATACGAAAAGCATAGGAAGATGGTGTTGTATCGAACGTATTTCAACGCAAGAATCCATATCATTTCATAATTTTTCCCTACTCAAAGAGGTCCGCACTACCACCCGATAGGACAAAGGATCCGTTCGTGTTCCGAGTTAACTCGGAAAACTCGCTATTTTCTAATAGCGGACGCCAAGTGCATAAAATAAATGAATTCAAAATTTAAGAAATTTTCCACAAGCATTAGAAAATTTTCACAAATGGTTGTCTAATTATTAGACTCTATTACATAGCTTATACTTGCCCCTATTTATGACTAGTGCTAATGAAATACTTCAAGGTGCCCCACAAATGGACGGGCAAGTACTCAGGCTAGCTTGTGTGATTTAATGGGAAAACTACCCTTGTATAAGTACCCAGTCGGCAAAATTAAAAAATAGGAGGCCTTCTGAGAGCCGTTATTTGAGAGATCTTTTGAAGCGATAGGCCTTTCGTGCTCGATTCTTTAATCCTATTGTATTGGAATGGAAAGAGCTTCAAAGCCTTATATTTCAGCTTACTTTGAAAGGAAGAATTTACACGAAGTAATTATGGTTGCTGCGATTTTTTCTTTTATTTGACTTTGGTTGCTTTAGCACACACACCTTTTCGTTTGCCTACGAATGACAGCGCTATTGGAAGTGTTTCTAATAAAGCTTCCAAAGAGAAGGTAGTTTTTAAAAACCTTTTCCCGAAGGCGTTTATTTAGAAACGATCCTCATTTTGCCGGCTGGGTATGTAAATGCATGCACATATGTAAGTTAATCTCTCGTGTCGCGAGAGATATAAAAAATTAAAGGTGCGGCGAACCCACTGTTCGCCGATGCTTTTCAAACCGTAATTAAAAGACGGACAACTCGAGTTGAGCTTAACACAATTTATTACGTGTCACTTGCACGTCCCAAAATTAACTAACTCAAACATATGAATTCACTTACTGGCTAACCTCTTACTCCTAACTACTTATGCTAAGGTTGCAGTTCCCACATTTCGCAAGTTGGGGCTTGCGCGTGCAGACAGGAATTGCTTATATTGCAATTCCCATGATTTCAATAATTCCGATACCTGACCTGATCGGTGGTTGCGCGTGTGCCGCGTCAGCAAAGTTAGTAAGTGCAACAATATGGTCACATGCCTGGCAACGTGAGTAAAGGGTGCGCCATTGATCGGTATTGGTATTACAGGTAAGATAACTTGTATGTACATTAGGGCGGTCAAAAAAAAAAGTAAAGTCGGAGTTATAATGCTCTCCTCCCCTAGGATTCTTCTGAAGAAGGTCAAAGTTTTTCGATCGGAAAATATTGATTGTCAAGAATTCTATACCATTTCTACGAAAACTGGTTTTCCCCCATATAAAATAAATGTAAAACATTGAGCACTTTTAGCGACCTCTAAATATTTTTTTAATTTCCAAAAACCAATCCTGGGGAGGTGAGAACATTAAAATTCCGACTTTACTTTTTCACATGCATTTTTTACGACCCTAATGTACATAGCCTGATGAGTTTGTTGTAATAAGTACTTATGTATGATTTTAGCAAACAGGCGCAACAACTCAGGGTTGCTCTGCTTATGCCAGAGCAGCAAAACTTTGCCCATACATAATTATTAAAAGTGCAACTTATCAACAAGAAAATTACGTGACGTCTGGCGAAACCCCTGAAAACCTCCACCAAGTTACGTGCGAAACTTTTTGCTCCATTTATGTATGTATGTATGTATGTATGTATGTATGTATGCATGTAGTGCTCGCTGCCAGCATATCGCGTAAATTAGCATCGTAGCAGCTTAGATAAAAGTAAATATACATACATTCATACATAGTTAATGTATTTTTTATTGTTGTCGTTGTTGTTGTTATTGTAGTAGTTAGGGCTGTTTTAGAGATTTGCTTGCTTCCTTTTCTTTGTTGCATTGATGGCAGCGCTCCATGTTATCCCCCGGTTGCACTACTTATGTATGTTTCATTAAGTAAATAGCTGCAAAAGTAAGTAGTGTGTGTGCGTGCCGCTGCTGCTGCTGCTGCTGTTGCATTTTCTGACACAAGAAACGTTGACACTTGCACACTTATGTATGTAGTTATTATGCAAGTGCGACATTTCCCGAACACACCAGCGAATCTGCGGCTTACTGACTGCTTAGTTTGCGTGAGTTAGAGGAAGTTGGCGAGTTTGACTATTACTTGATAATATGGTGTTTGTGGTACTATCTACATAAGTTTGCATTTGCTTGCTTTTTGCGAACTCAGCAAATACTTTAACTCTAACCGAACTTTTTGCACCTAATAATGTAAAATTGGTTTTTAAGTTCTTTCTGAAAACTTAATAAAAGTAAAGTCGCATGGCGCGTTAAGCGGAGCGGACAGCGGCGGTAAATGTTGCGCGCCAGCTTGTGATCTGCATTTTGATTTTTTTTTTTTTTGTGGGTGGAGTGCGCATGGGGCATGGGGTTGCCGTTGAGAGCAGTTTGCTACTAAAGGAGTTGTTTTATTATTACCGCGATTTTTGTTTTGGAGGAATGGTCATCAAGCCAATGTGCTATTACCGCAGGTGTGTCGATTTATGGGAGCCTGTAATATTAGGAAGAAAAATTGAAAGAAGATTGGCCATTAGAAAATATACGCTGCGTTTCCGCAATATTTGTATGTATATCGAAAGGCGCTGTCTAACATTTTTGTTTATTTGTGAAATTTGTTCTTTAGTTGGGCTTTTGTAGTGGTTTCTTTTAAGTTTAATTATGTTTTTAGTAAGTTATCTACCGTCTCTTCTACAAAGCTGGATTTTGAGAGAAAATAATCTGGAGCCTTTCTTTATTGAGGTAACAAAGTGTATGTTCGTTGGATTTTTTCTTGAAAACTAGGCTTCCTTTCTAGGTAGGAGCACAATGGGCCTGCTGGATTTTCTTAAAGGAGAGCTATTTTTTCGAAACCCTGGAAAGAGTATGTAACTAAATATGTTTTGAGAGCAGCAGTTTTGTAGCCCATTCCGTTTAAGCGCTATAAAGTGCAAGTTTCAAGTCGCAAAAAATTACGGTTGATTTTTTAGAATTTTTCTTTTGCCGAGGTTGTTGAGCATTTTCTTCCATATAAAAATAAATCTCATTGATGCCTTACATACATATATAAATAGTATGCTTAGTAGCAAGAGATTTTCGTGGCCACGGGCTAACTGTTTAGCTTATGCGGCATTACAAAGGAACTTGAGTCAAACCCACTCTTTCGGAATTCCTTAAGCAATTTTACCAGCCCGGATAATTTAGAACTGTATCAAATAATATATATCTCAAAAGTTTACTTATCCCAATGTTATAAAATGAAGAAAACTTCAGCCATAGGCATATAATGGAACACTCCTCAAGTTAGAAATATTCGTGCGGCGGTGCTATCGACGAATATAATTTCCATTCGCAGACAAAACTAAAAACTTAGGCTAAGAAAGCGTACCTTTTGTTACAATTTTCGTGCAAGTTTCCTATAGCCCAACTTTTCAAACCTCTCAAGCCTACCCCTAAATACCCGCTCAGATTTTTTTTTGTTTTAAGTACCCCACTCTTACTACGTACATTTATTTTTCCTCACTTTAAAGTGGCATCTCATGTTGATGTCACAGCAGTGACATAAATAGCAGATGCGAAAGTTGCAACTGCAATGTTTTTTTTTGTAAGTGTTGCTTTTCGTTATCTTTGAGTGCGAATTTATTTATA
>NW_023458565.1:171680-190890 GCF_013731165.1 Rhagoletis pomonella | reverse complement strand
TTTTTTATAGAGGGGTCTCTGTTTTCCTTTAATTTGCTTGTCTTTGACGTATATAACGTCGTTTTCCTTATAATGTTTTGGTAGGGTCCTTTTCTTATTGTGTCTTTTTACTTGTGCCATTTGTTTTTCTTTTAAGAGTGTTCTAATAAACCTATTTATCTTTCTGCTCTTATCAAGGAGTTCTTCGTAGTTAGAGGCTTCTGAGCGATTGAAGAATATTTCGGATGGTTTTTTGGTTGTGACCGAGTGAACTGAATTATTATAACGATCTACGGCTATACTAACGAGTTCTTTGGTCCTGAGATCTGTGTTTTCCGCCTTTAGGCATCTATAAATTTCTAATAGTGTAGAGTGGAATCTCTCAATTTGGCCATTTACCTCGCTCCTCTGAGAAGGAGTGCGGTAAAGCTGAATTCCTAAAGATTCTAACAGATTCCGTATCACTGGGGTAATAAATCCACGTTCGTTGTCCGTAACTAAAATTTTTGGGGTTGTAAAATAGTGCAGAAGTTTCACTATTTTTTGTCTAAGGTGCAGGGTTCCTTTGTTTTTAATATGGAAAAGCTTTGCAAATTTCGAAAACTTATCAATAGAACTTAAAAATTTTTCTCCTTGAATCTCAAAAATATCTATATGAAGGATCTCACATGGTCGTGAGGGGATTGGTGTAACTTGTAATTCTGGCTTATTAGGATGCCTATCATACTTACTAAGCTTGCAGGTTTCACAAGCCAGCACATATTTCCTAATCTGGCTGCTCATTTTCGGGAAGTAGTACTGCTCTAAAATCTGTTTTCTATTCTCGCTAGCATTGCGGTGAGCTCTTTTGTGCTCCTTCATTATTACCTCGCATACTGCATCTGGATTTGCTAAGTCCTTAACGACCGTCTGCGCTATACGAATTTTATAGTTGGTGAAATGTTCTAAATACACCTTTTGAAGTAAACCCAATAAATTTTCTTGAATTTTGATACCATTTACTACATTTGGGTTTAGTTTTTCCTTTAATATTGTGGTGAGTTCTTCTTCAGAAGCATTTTCCATCCCTACGTAGTGGCGTGAATGTCCAGGATGTGGTTCTTCGTAGATTTGAAGCCCTCTTCCAAATATTATTTGATTCCTGAAGACGTTTAATGGTGCCTCGACGAATGGAATTAAATCTGTATTATCTTGATCCGCGCTATGAGCCGTATCGCACGTAGATTCGCCCACACTTGCAGCATCGGGATCTGATCCCATAGTTGCAGCTTGGCTAGCGACCTCGGATGCAGGGAGGATAGAATCCGTCAATTGATTTACTTGTGTTTTGAGCCGAGAAAGGGCATCGGCCACGACGTTTGACTTCCCAGGTTTGTAGACAAGCTCATAATTGTACTCCTCGATTCGGGATTTCCAACGCTTAAGCTTAGCGTTGTAATTCCTATTGCTAAGGGAGAAAGTTAACGGTTGGTGATCCGTAAATATGCGTATTTTTCTTGCACCATATAAATAATTTCGAAGGTTATCCAACGCCCAGACTATGGCGAGCATCTCCTTTTCATTCGTCGCATAGCCTTCCTCTGTGGTCGTAAGACTTCTCGAGATAAACGCTATTGGTTTGTCTCTACCGTCGTAGTCTTGAGACAGTACTGCGCCAATTGCATAGTCAGAGGCATCGGTTGTTAAGTTAAACGTCTTTTCAAAATTGGGAAACGTTAGGACCTCTGAAGTGGTTAACACTTCCTTGAGGTTCTCGAATGCCTTAAGGGCGTCTTTATTTAGTGTTATTAGTACTTTCTTGGATTGGGTTGCTTTGACTTGCGCATGCTCTCCCCTCGTAAGGTTGGTAAGTGGTTTCGCGATTTTCGCATAATCGCGGATAAACTTTCTGTAATAGGATGTTAGCCCCAGAAAACTTTTAAGCTCCTTCAAATTTGAAGGTGGCAACAGGTTTTTAATTGAATTAATTTTTTTCGGATCAGGTAATATTCCTTCCGAGGTTACGATGTAGCCCAGGAATTCTACACTTTTTTTCAAAAATTGCGTTTTTTGAAGGTTAACTTTGAGCCCTGCGGCTAGGAGTCTGGAGAGGATTGTTTCGATGTCCTTTAAATGGGTGGCCTCGTCTTTGCTAAAAATTATTATGTCGTCGATATACACGAAACAAACGCGACCTATGAATTCCTTGAGGACATCATCGATCATCCGTTGGAAGATCGAGGGTGCATTTTTAAGCCCGAAGGGGAGCCGCAAAAATTCATATTTGCCATTCATAGTAGAAAACGCCGTTTTCGGAATGTCCCGCTCCTTCATTGGGATTTGGTGGAATCCTGAAGTTAAATCTAGTGTGGTAAAGTATTTGGCATCACCGAGGCTAGCGATAGTGCCGTTGATATCTGGAATCGGATATGTATCGGGGATGGTTACGGCGTTTAGCCTTTTGAAATCGATTACCATGCGGTATTTCTTCTCCCCGTCTGAGCCAGATTTTTTTGGGACAATCCATATGGGAGAGTTATATGGGCTTTTCGAAGGACGAATAATGCCTTCTGAAAGGAGTTCTTGAATTTGCCTCTCGACTTCGCCGCGCATGTTGACGGGGTAGGGGTAGCTTTTCGTGTAAATGGGTGTTTCTGTGTTAGTCCTTATTTCTGCCTGTACGTTGGTAGCGATTTCTGTGCACCGATCAACTGGACCAAATAAATTTTCGTATCTATTCAATATGCTGTTGAGTTGCTTTCTTGTAGAGTCAGTGATATAAGGATCGAGAGGGATGCTTGCGTCTATACTATTGACATTCTGTGCTTCCTTTCGCTTAAGGGGGAGCAATATGTCAGGTTTCAATATAAGGAGGTTTAATTCCCTGTCTAGTACGGCTTTGATTTCCGTAAGTGTGTCATCGCCTATAATTCCATGGAAGGATGTGAGTCCAGGGAGGACAAAAAATGTAGTAGGCAGGTCCTTGCCTACAAACTTAAAAAAATTTCCACAAATTTTCCTGTCTACCAAAATTTTCCCCCCCGCGGAAGTGACATGGAATGGTTTATCCACTGGTCTAGTATTTTGGGCGATGCGTTCGCTGATGTAGTTTTTATTTGCTCCCGTGTCCACTAAAAACTCTAAAGTGCCATGATCCCGCGTATCGTATTCTAGATATGGTACGCCGGACACGAGGCTCCTATTGTAAAATTTACCTGATCGCATACTTGCTCGTTACTTAATTCGTTGGAAGCATTTTCTACCACATCTTCGTCCCCTGGAACTAAATGGAATAGCTTTTGCTGTTTGCTACCACTTTGTTTTGAGAGTCCCGTGGAAGTTGAACCTCTCTTCAAGCCATCGTATCTTGGGAACCTTGGACTAGAGGTCTGTCGGGTTTGGGAAGATTGATTGGTATCTCTTCTTTCGGCTCCTGATATATTGTTATTACGCCAGCTTTGTGTCGATTGGTTGCTGCCCCTAGTTTGCCCTGAGGATGTGTAAGAGGGATAGGAACCCCCCTGATTTGTGGTTCTTCCTGTGTATCCTCTGTTTGTCTGCGTCCCATTATTGTATCCCGATTGGCTTTGTGCCGGATTTTGAAATTCCTCGGTAAAATCTCTGTTGCCCCTCGAAAAATAACGCGATGCTGAATGTTGATATGCATCGCCGAACATGCGGCCACTTCTGTTTAAGGCTTGTGGAGGGCGGTAGATAGCGTTTCGTCTATCCACGTTTAGGAAGGTAAGACATGAGGAATATGCTTCGGGTAAGGATTTTGGCTTCTGCATAAGTAACAGAGTCGGAAGATCACCATTTAGCCCCCTAATAAAAACATCCAGAGCCCTACGTCGGTGTGCTTCCGTTAATGCCTGGACGGTTTCCCCATGGACGTATTTGTCTGTATTTATAGTGTTGATCATAAGTGACAACTGCTTATTGATTTTAGCATAGAATTCCGAAACTTTTTGACGACCTTGTGTCATGAGAGTAAGTTGTTGATCCAACGTCTCTATATCCCTGGAATCTGCGTAATGCAGTGACAAAATTTCCTTAATTTTTCGCCAGTCACTCTCAAGAATGTTATGCGACACTAGTGCAGCATCGGCTGCACCCCTAATTTTGCACCTGATGTGCCTCAGAATGGCCCTATAGGTTGGTTTATGCCGTACAACCTGGTAGTCATTTAAAACCTGCTCTACGCTATGGACCCAGGAGGAATAATGCTCCCTGGATCCATCGAACACTTGAAGCTCCTTCACGCAGTCTGGCAATTTAGAAATTTCCCTAAGTTCGTCCTCCGTCCGAGGACTTGTCAGTGGCTCTTCCACCGGACGTGTTTCCGGGTCCACGGACTGCCTGCGAACCTCCTCTACCTGGCTCTCTAGCCTTTCTAGATTCTCACTGAGTCCTTGTAAGGACTCATCGTTGGTCTTCGACTCCACACTTTTGAGCCGTTCTTCCAACCTTCTCAGTTGTGACAGAATGGCGTTCACTGCGCCATTCATTTCCGTCATGGATTTCTTAAATTCGTCCGCGTTCATGCTGTAACGAGATTAAAGGTTATCTTTTAACAGTTTGTATACTTACAAAGTCCAATATTTCATTGGAGTATTTGCTTTTTCTATAATGTACGCTTCTCTTCACAGATTTAAATTATTTAATTTCGCATAGAACCTTTGCGTTCTCACAGTTTTTATTTATATTCCTTAATTTTCCGGATTTTATGGGGAACCTTTTTTTTTCACAGCTCTTGTTCTATTACAGTTACTTTCGCATGGAGCTAGTATTTTCACAATTTTTTCACAGTTTTTACTTATATTCTTTCTTGTAGTTTTTTCCACAATTTTTTTCCGGATTAAGGCGGAACGTTTTTTTTCCTTTTTCACAGCGTTTTGTTTTTTTTATTGACTTTGGCGGACCCTGCACCGAACCGTCTCGGGCGCCAGTTAATCTCTCGTGTCGCGAGAGATATAAAAAATTAAAGGTGCGGCGAACCCACTGTTCGCCGATGCTTTTCAAACCGTAATTAAAAGACGGACAACTCGAGTTGAGCTTAACACAATTTATTACGTGTCACTTGCACGTCCCAAAATTAACTAACTCAAACATATGAATTCACTTACTGGCTAACCTCTTACTCCTAACTACTTATGCTAAGGTTGCAGTTCCCACATTTCGCAAGTTGGGGCTTGCGCGTGCAGACAGGAATTGCTTATATTGCAATTCCCATGATTTCAATAATTCCGATACCTGACCTGATCGGTGGTTGCGCGTGTGCCGCGTCAGCAAAGTTAGTAAGTGCAACAATATGGTCACATGCCTGGCAACGTGAGTAAAGGGTGCGCCATTGATCGGTATTGGTATTACAGGTAAGATAACTTGTATGTACATTAGGGCGGTCAAAAAAAAAAGTAAAGTCGGAGTTATAATGCTCTCCTCCCCTAGGATTCTTCTGAAGAAGGTCAAAGTTTTTCGATCGGAAAATATTGATTGTCAAGAATTCTATACCATTTCTACGAAAACTGGTTTTCCCCCATATAAAATAAATGTAAAACATTGAGCACTTTTAGCGACCTCTAAATATTTTTTTAATTTCCAAAAACCAATCCTGGGGAGGTGAGAACATTAAAATTCCGACTTTACTTTTTCACATGCATTTTTTACGACCCTAATGTACATAGCCTGATGAGTTTGTTGTAATAAGTACTTATGTATGATTTTAGCAAACAGGCGCAACAACTCAGGGTTGCTCTGCTTATGCCAGAGCAGCAAAACTTTGCCCATACATAATTATTAAAAGTGCAACTTATCAACAAGAAAATTACGTGACGTCTGGCGAAACCCCTGAAAACCTCCACCAAGTTACGTGCGAAACTTTTTGCTCCATTTATGTATGTATGTATGTATGTATGTATGTATGTATGCATGTAGTGCTCGCTGCCAGCATATCGCGTAAATTAGCATCGTAGCAGCTTAGATAAAAGTAAATATACATACATTCATACATAGTTAATGTATTTTTTATTGTTGTCGTTGTTGTTGTTATTGTAGTAGTTAGGGCTGTTTTAGAGATTTGCTTGCTTCCTTTTCTTTGTTGCATTGATGGCAGCGCTCCATGTTATCCCCCGGTTGCACTACTTATGTATGTTTCATTAAGTAAATAGCTGCAAAAGTAAGTAGTGTGTGTGCGTGCCGCTGCTGCTGCTGCTGCTGTTGCATTTTCTGACACAAGAAACGTTGACACTTGCACACTTATGTATGTAGTTATTATGCAAGTGCGACATTTCCCGAACACACCAGCGAATCTGCGGCTTACTGACTGCTTAGTTTGCGTGAGTTAGAGGAAGTTGGCGAGTTTGACTATTACTTGATAATATGGTGTTTGTGGTACTATCTACATAAGTTTGCATTTGCTTGCTTTTTGCGAACTCAGCAAATACTTTAACTCTAACCGAACTTTTTGCACCTAATAATGTAAAATTGGTTTTTAAGTTCTTTCTGAAAACTTAATAAAAGTAAAGTCGCATGGCGCGTTAAGCGGAGCGGACAGCGGCGGTAAATGTTGCGCGCCAGCTTGTGATCTGCATTTTGATTTTTTTTTTTTTTGTGGGTGGAGTGCGCATGGGGCATGGGGTTGCCGTTGAGAGCAGTTTGCTACTAAAGGAGTTGTTTTATTATTACCGCGATTTTTGTTTTGGAGGAATGGTCATCAAGCCAATGTGCTATTACCGCAGGTGTGTCGATTTATGGGAGCCTGTAATATTAGGAAGAAAAATTGAAAGAAGATTGGCCATTAGAAAATATACGCTGCGTTTCCGCAATATTTGTATGTATATCGAAAGGCGCTGTCTAACATTTTTGTTTATTTGTGAAATTTGTTCTTTAGTTGGGCTTTTGTAGTGGTTTCTTTTAAGTTTAATTATGTTTTTAGTAAGTTATCTACCGTCTCTTCTACAAAGCTGGATTTTGAGAGAAAATAATCTGGAGCCTTTCTTTATTGAGGTAACAAAGTGTATGTTCGTTGGATTTTTTCTTGAAAACTAGGCTTCCTTTCTAGGTAGGAGCACAATGGGCCTGCTGGATTTTCTTAAAGGAGAGCTATTTTTTCGAAACCCTGGAAAGAGTATGTAACTAAATATGTTTTGAGAGCAGCAGTTTTGTAGCCCATTCCGTTTAAGCGCTATAAAGTGCAAGTTTCAAGTCGCAAAAAATTACGGTTGATTTTTTAGAATTTTTCTTTTGCCGAGGTTGTTGAGCATTTTCTTCCATATAAAAATAAATCTCATTGATGCCTTACATACATATATAAATAGTATGCTTAGTAGCAAGAGATTTTCGTGGCCACGGGCTAACTGTTTAGCTTATGCGGCATTACAAAGGAACTTGAGTCAAACCCACTCTTTCGGAATTCCTTAAGCAATTTTACCAGCCCGGATAATTTAGAACTGTATCAAATAATATATATCTCAAAAGTTTACTTATCCCAATGTTATAAAATGAAGAAAACTTCAGCCATAGGCATATAATGGAACACTCCTCAAGTTAGAAATATTCGTGCGGCGGTGCTATCGACGAATATAATTTCCATTCGCAGACAAAACTAAAAACTTAGGCTAAGAAAGCGTACCTTTTGTTACAATTTTCGTGCAAGTTTCCTATAGCCCAACTTTTCAAACCTCTCAAGCCTACCCCTAAATACCCGCTCAGATTTTTTTTTGTTTTAAGTACCCCACTCTTACTACGTACATTTATTTTTCCTCACTTTAAAGTGGCATCTCATGTTGATGTCACAGCAGTGACATAAATAGCAGATGCGAAAGTTGCAACTGCAATGTTTTTTTTTTTTTTTTTTTTTTTGTAAGTGTTGCTTTTCGTTATCTTTGAGTGCGAATTTATTTATACCGCCACCACAACGCCCCGGTTGACAATGCTTGAAAGCTCGCACTGTGCAATTTTTAGTTTTGGCTGTTGAAGCACTTAGTCAGCCGCACCTACAGCTGGCACCGCATCCTACAAAGATTTAAAAAAAAAGCATACACACACACACGCACATAACAACAAAACAAATGATTGTTTGTGTGATCTTCTTCAACGCGTCATGTAGCAGTAGGCACTTGAGCAGTGAAGGAAACTCTCGAGCACCAGGTGCAATGGGCCGTGCGAGTTTTAAAAGAAAACCTTAAAACCAAAAAAAAAAAGAAAAACTTTCGGGAGGAGAACATCAACAAGGTGACAAACAAAGCCTGCATGGCACATATGTTTGTATATATGTATGTATGCTTGTACATCCTTTAGTACCTAAAACAATAGCGCGTTTGGTGGTAGTGTGATCTAAAATAGTAGTAGATGTCGGCTTGACAAAGATGACATCCGCAAGTATTTCGTTGTTTTTGAGTGAAAATCATTGTCACATGTATGTAACTATTAAATACATACATGCATGCATATACATACATAATTGTGTACGATCTAAATATATTACATACATGTGTATGCAAATATAAGAAGTAAATATCTGTAGCATACAGGCCGAGCTTCGCATCCAATTTGCCTTGTGCGCCTCCGAACGGAATATTTATTACTTAGTTGTCAAATTATTGTGTAAAGTAGTTACTCGCCGTTAGTGTGGTTTGGCGTGAATTGCGTATCACAAATATCTAGCTTATTAATCGGATTAACATAGTGGGTACTCTTTGAAGAAAGTTGCCACATTTTTCAAGTGTTGAAATCAATTAGTTAATTACTTAAATAATACATATATATATATATATATATATTTATTTCAAACATTGAGGGTTGCCACCTGTTAAAAAGTTAAGATGAATTAAATGTACCCGTTAAATCAATCATTTTAATTTCGGTATCAAATGATTGAAATTGAGGAAAGTTTTACTTTGAAAATTTTTTTTCGAGGGTTGCCACCTGTTTATAAATAAGAAATAAATTTAACCAACAAGTTACATGAAATTAAATATTGGTGTCAAATAAGAGACGTTTACGTAAGCTTTATTTCTAAACTATATTTGAAGAGGGTTGCCACCTGCTGAAACTCAATTCATTTGTAAGTGAATTGGAACAAAAATTACAAAACCATGGATCGAAAATGGTTGAATAAGACTTTCAAGAGGGTTGCGACTATGGTGTTCTATTATTCGCCTTTTTCCAAAACCGGTTTTCGAGTTATTCGAAAAACTGAAATTTGAAAAAAACCGTTTCCCAATTTTGAGATTAAGAAAAAAACCGAATAACTCGTTTTTGTTTTACATTAAATTGCATTAAAACTATTTAAAGTAAATATAGATTTTTATAAAAAGAGCAAAGCAAAATAAGTTCAAAGTTTTTTTAGATCAAAAGTAAAACAAATAAATATCAGAGAAAAGTTCAAGGTTGATCTGATTACAACTTTTTTTAATACCTTATTGCATTACACCTGCCGCCGAAGCCGAGTTCTTAAATATGTCTACTGCCACTCTGAAAAAGTTTACTTCTGCCATAAAAATCTTCTTCGGATCTGGAGTAAAAATTTCTCCATTTGTGTCACACATTCAAGAAGCAGGGCTCGAATCGTAACATCCGTTCACGGATCGAAAACGATACGAAATAACCTACAACATAATTTTAAAACTATTTAGGGATTTGCCTTGAACGGGAAAGACTTTGAAAACGTCGAAAAACTCAGAACTTTTATTGAGAGGTCAAAATTTGTATGAAATTAAAAGAAAAGGTTTGGTCGATAAAAAATTCGGTTCATCCGATCTTTTTTACCTTCCTTTTATTAGCTCGGGATGTAACTATGTAATATTGATGCGCATAAAAGATGCAGCGATTTCTATTCTCAAGTTATATGCCTGATGACAGTACGAATGGCAATTATAATAGGGAGGTTTTAGTTTTTTAAACTATAATTTTATTCTATATAGATCCCTACCTCTATCCTGTTCGTTCTAATCACATTTATGTATGCTTCCTTTATCATTATTATTATCTTTATACCCTATCGATAACAAACTCGATAGTAACATCCATCAAAATATCGATAACAAAACCGATTAAAATATCGATAACTAATTCGATAATAAATTCAATAAAAATATCGATGGCAATACCGATAGAAAATCGATAACAAATTAGATAAAAATATCGACAGCAAAATCGATAGCAAAATCGATAACAAAATCGATTAAAACATCGAAAAAATTATCGATAACAAAGTCGATAAAAATATCATTAACAAAATCGATAAAAATATCGATGGCTAAATCGATAACAATACCGACTAAAGATATCGATAACCAAATCGATAAAAATATAGATTATTATATCGATAAGTTCCGAAATATCGATAAAAGAAAATTGATAAAAATAGCGATAACAAAATCGATAAAAATATCGGTAACAAAACCGATTAAAATATCGATAATTATATTGATACGTTTCGAGAATCTCGAAAAACTCTAAAATCCCAAAATGGTTCCCAGTTTGAGTCTCTGTGTCTTTATCTATATCCCTTTCTCCATAATTACCTTTATTTTATTCTTTCTTCCTCCATTTTCATCTTTACTTTTATCGGTATCCTCATCTTTTTTACTTTATATTTATCTTTGTTTTTACTTGTATGTTTATCATTTTCTTCATCTAAATGTTCCCTTTCACCTTTGCCCTTATAGAAGTAAAGTGTCTAAATTTACCTTGGTCTACATTTTTGCCTTTATTTTTACCTTTGCCTCTATCCTTTTCTTTATCTACATATGTACGTACTCACCTTTACTTTCAGTTCTAAGTGTTATTTAACCTTTTAGTAGCAAGTTTTTTTGTTAAATTAATACCATGTGCATATACTCAATAAGCACTTGTTTCAGCTCCAACCATTTCCGCGTGCAATTTCCGTTGAATTTACCGATTAACTTCCAACCAACCAACCGCCACTAAAGAATTTTCACTTCAACAATGGTTTCTATTTTGAGATGGGCTAGAGATTGAATTAAAGTTCTACAGTCTGGTAGTACGCACCGTTACCGCGGTAGCAGGTAATCTGAAGGAAGAAAGGTCCTTGGAGGACGGAGTATGTATCCCGTAGTAGGATATCCAACGATAGCTGAACCACAGTACGTGCCTTGCATGCACAGTATAAAGCTGTCAGCCTGCAGGGTGTCGACGTCCGATTGGGGATACCAATTTACAGGCTCGGGGTTTACTTGACCTACATATACATAGTTATATCGGATATCAGTGAGATCCTTAATGTCAAGTTTTTTACGCTAGGTTTCTGTGTAAACAAAACATCGATGGCTTTCCTCCATTGTGAAGACAAGAATATTGACCGAGGCATGCCTAGCATTTGTTTGAACCATCATCATCTACTTTCTAAGCTTATTCTTCACGTATTGTCATGTATACCAACGATTAGTTTGACAAACATCTCGTTGGCATTTTCTTATAGCTCCTTTCCGCTCACCAAATCGTTCGCGTTCTCGACATCAGCTTGAGAATGAAAAACATTTCCATACATACTTTTATCAATAGTGAAAGTTTCTGAAAGTGTGCAGATTAATCAAAGGTTAGTTTGTCGATCAGTATGCCCATCAATAATTTACAAAAAAAAAAATATGAATTTTAATTGCAGGCTCATTTGATAATTTAACCTTTTATAAATATGGCTTGCTCTGAAACTAATATGCTAATTAATGCAACATCAATATGTACACAATATTATAAAAACGACATAACTTTGTGTATACGCACATTTGTCATGATTGATTAATATTCACTAGCCTAGCAATAATGCCTGCAACGCTTGTATGTATGTTGGACTGTCATTCAAAAAATTCATTCACTTTCGCAACGCAAATTGTGATGACAGCTGTTAATACACAAATTATAAAAACATTTGTGAAAAGTTTGCACTTTCCATAGGCGCCACTAGCATTGTCGATGGTTCTGCCTCTGCCTCTGCCGATGTCACTCTCATTCAGCGCTTCGTCTCTTTCATGAATACATACATACATACCACTGCCATAGAATTCAAAACTTAGCACATGAATAAACATGAAAACGTCAAAAAGTGAAGCGTCAAAAGTCACAATGACGGAAACAAATATTAAAATGAGTGGGTGTAACTGGCTGAGTTTTAGGATTGAGACGGGCATGGTTGGCATGGAAGGATTGCTGAAACGGTTGACTAAATTTTAAACTTCAATTCATTGCGCGAACAGTAAAAAAAAAATGATTTATGTTTTTATGTATGGGAGTGAGTGTGTATGTATGTATTATGTAGATATGTATGTACATATATACCCAGCAGTGAAAGGCCAAACCAGTTAGTAAAAATAACAGTTCATTAACTGGAATGAACTAAACTGGTGGGCTACCAGTTCGAGAATTTCGAACAACTTATGCGATTAGCGACATCTGCCTTTGAATTATCAAAGCCAAAACTACGCTTTTTGACTGCTCGAATAGTTGGCGTAAATACTATTAAAGTGCGGTGCGAAAGCGGAAGTCTACTTTCCCGTGTAAGCACCCAAAAAGTCCTTTTTGCAGAATCGCAGAAATCACTTTCGGAAATTAATAATTGCAAAGTTTAACTGCAACTGAATGAAAGCAAACCGCTTTCGAGAAATAATTTCAAGTTGATCGCGCTGCACTAGCAATTTTAATTTTTGCCGCAAATGCTGCCAAGCCAATCGAATGTTGCCATGTCGAATTTGCTTAAAATCAGTAAAATGTTCTACCACATATAATAAAATACTTGTAATTAATTTATTCCTCTCATGTGAACTATTCAAATATTAAAGCACTCGACATTTTGTGGCTATTTTGTGCACATTTTAGCATTTAATAAAAAAAAATATTATCATTAAGTGGTGCCTGTTCCTAACTTTCCATTTCACATATAAATAACATGGGAAATAAATGTTTCGTTTTTCTTATATTTGTAGCTTGACATATAAGCATTGTAAAAATGAACTGAAAAAGTATTTTGGTAGGAAATTGAACGCTCTACAAAAAAGTTCTAATTAATTGTTTTTACAGAGTGAGCCGTTCTGAAGATATTCAAACTTAAAGTTGCAAATGTATGAAATTATGATTTTTATTTTATCAAACTGATACTGATGACTTTTTTTTGTCTTAAAAACGACGGAAAATATATTTCTCTTGCATGTAAGTTATCAGGCAACGTAAAAGTAAACGTTGTATTATAAGTCTTATTGGCAAAGTAAAAAATATTTCTCATCTAATAACTGTTATAGAACAACGTTTTTCCGAAAAAAGCTATAACCGTTATGTCCCTGGTATTAAGTAATTTTCAGACTGGAAAAATACATTTTTTTTTTCAAAATTTTAAGTTGTTTAGCAACCTCATAACCCTTGTTACCAGATCACAATACGGTCTACGAGCGCAGGGCAACTCAAAAGATTTTTATTTTTGGCATACGATTAAATTGGTGATTTGCTGTAATGCTATGATGCCAAATCAGGCCACAAAAATGTCGACATTTCACGCCGCCTTACAAATTACAAAAGTCGTGTTAAGCATCCCAGTTATAACAAACGAAATACTCCGCATACCACGTTACGTATACGCCCCGTAGCACCATTCGCAGTCATATTATTTACAAGAAGAATTAAATATTTACATGCAAGATTTTTACACAATATTCTATTGCACATATATAGATATTCATGTATATAACAAGTTTAGAATGAATTTCGAGTGTGCCAATAAAAATTGTAAAAATGCAATTTTAGTTTCTCAAATCATGGTCATCTTTTACACAATGCAATTCTTTTTTTGGATTTTTGTCGTTCGTGACATACTAGTTTTATTATACCAGACTAAATTGTTTTGACAAGTAAAATATTTTCACCTTTTAATTTTAACATTTTAAAGTATCTTAAATTATTAAATTAAAAAAAAAAATCTTAACATTTCAAAAATTACAAAATAGCTGCGACAAATATTCAGCATGCTTTAATTTTTTTTTTAAATTTCGTGTATACTCTTAAAACTTCGCAGATATGTTGTATTTGATGCCGATGTCCATTGCCTCCAATATGAACATTCTATTTGAAAGCTTCCCAAAGTTATTAAACAAAAAAAACAATTATGAGTTTTTCGAGTGACAATGAAAAATCGAGTAGTTTCGGTACTTTTTCGCCTAAATAAACGTTTTAAGGCTAAAATTGTTCAAATAACTGATTTTTTATTGTACTTGTTTTTGGAATTCCATTGATTGAAATAAACGCAAGGAGAATGTGTTTTTGTTTTACTGCCGAGAGAGAACGGAGTGATACTAAAATCCACTCGTGATATTTGCTCCTATATGCAGATATCGTCCAATTAAAATTCCGTTTGAAATCGCTGTGAAGTCGTTCGGCTCGTTGCTTAACTTCGATATTTTTTTTTTTGTAATTTCCATCGAGAACTTTCTGGACCATATATGATCTTTGCCCTTCCTCGTTTTTAACATTTTTAACAAAAGACTTGCACTTTTCCCGCTACTTTTCTTCCCGTAATATTTGGATTTTTTTTTAAAAAGAGCTACAATCTTTTTGGTTACCTCAGGGTTTTTGAATCCTTTTGATATATATTTAAATAACAAGCGAGGTGGTGTTCCTTCTTGACAGATTTTCTCGTTTTTGCCGATGGCTTTGAAAGCCTAATTCAGATTTTCCCTAAAATGGAAACAATTTCTTCACGCACTTTTAAAGAAACTCATTTTTGGATGACCTTAAAAATTTTGGATTTTACTATTAAAGACGCTTGCACTTAATTCTTCGCACGCAAACCTTTGTATTTCTTCCGGTAGGTGCTAATGAACTAGTCGAGCTGAAAATCTAACCGGTGGTATTCTATTTCACAGCTAGTAACTTTTCCTGCAGGGTATGTACGTGACTGAATAAAGAAGTTTACAACACTTTTTTTTAGATTCGCTCAGTCAACGATTTTTGTTTGCTAGAAAAAACGCTACGACGGATGAATGAACAAATCAACGAGATGAATGCTGCGTAACTCAACCCAACCAGGGAGCAGGGAGCAGGTGGTGGACATTTTGTATGTGTTTGGGGAATAGATATCTTACTTAGAAGAAAAAAAAACGAATTGAGAAAGTCATATTGAAGAGTAATTAGAAAAAATGTTGCCATTGCGTAACTATGAAGCGCCAATGGAGGTAACGAGATCGAGGTGAAAGTTATGTGCATACATATGAACGTATGTATGTTTGTTTCTTTGTATATGTAAGAGCATATAAGTTTGTATGCGTAAGTAGAGCTTGTAATACATACTTTTCGAACAATGAAAAATGTAGAGGCAACAGTTTTTTTTGCTACTTGTTTTGTCCTTAGACAATAAAGTGATACAAGAAATTCAAAACAAATTGCTTAGTAACTGTTGCGACGCGTATGCGGGTGGAGGAGTGATGGATAGAAAAAAATCACAATCGAAAAGTAATTATGAAATGACACGTTTGTAGCAAGTGTAGAGGAACGGAGGTCAGTGGGACGCTGGCGCGATGATAAAACGCAAAGACGTCACGTGACACTAATGCAATTCAAATAGAACTTTTCCCATTAACGAAAATTGCACATTAACACGGATACTTCTGTATATGTATACGTATTTAGATATGTACATACCATACTTGAAGTTACCAACTATTTTGTAGCTCAAAGAAGGTTGCCCCCAGCAAAAGACACACTTGGACATTTAAAAGGTTGCCCTTTGTGATACCATGAAAAAACTGAACAAAGACCCTTACTTTAGTGAGCGAAATGCCGCGAGTCGACTACCAAATTTCGAATGCGGCTTCATTCGATTCCTGGGAGCTCAGTTTTAATTAAAAAAAAAAAAAATAAAAAATTTTATATTCTCTAAGGACATTCTCTAAAATATCAGCTTACATAAACTTTGCACAATTCACAAAAAAGTAGATCTTGCACCTAATACCGAAAGACAAGACCTCTTGATATTGCATAGAAGGCCCTGTCGGCTGTGTTAAATATTAAAGCCCCTGACCCATTTCAATAGTACAAAGTGTCTGCACTTGATATGAAGAATTTCCGGAATTTTATAAAATAAGATAAAAAACTGGCAAAGCTTTATGAAGAAGGAGAACATAATCAACCACTCTATCAAATTGAAAGTTCCTTTGCGCATTGGGAAGTGAGTTAGCGTGGCTGCTAACTTCTTCATACCCGATTTTTTTTTTTAGAAAAAATCCCGAATGAAGTACACATTACCTCTTGAGTGCATTTTAAGTATTTTTACCGTCACTTCTTCATAATAAATATGGATTTGTGTAGAAGCTTCTGCGTTTAAACTCATTTATGCAGAAGCAAATGGTGACTAGCTAAATTATCTCCCTTGTGATTGATTTGAGTTTAATTATTTTTTTGATCATTAAATTCCATTTAGTAATTTCACAGAAAAGTGAAAGTTGCTTTTTGCGCAAGTGATTACTTGAAAGCCCATATGTAAAATACATTCAGGGGTTGTGATTAGCCTTAACCCCTAAAAAGGTTCATTCAATCGTTTACTGGCAGAGATAGATTTCTGAATTTTTAATATTTTATAAAGGCTTTGCCACTCACAAAAACGTACATTTTCGTACATGAAAATAATTGTGAATTTACCTTTGTAATATTACATGTTTGCTTGTATATTTGTATATGTATGCAGATACATTTGTGGATTGTTCATATGTGCATACATATTTATCTCAATTCAAACAATAGCAAAGATTCTAAGAAAAAGTGAAAGATAAATAGATACGGGTAAAACTTTCCAGACTTTCTGTTTTACTTTATCAGTTGGCTTTGTTTGCACAGACATGCATACATACGTACTCTGCATATGTAAGTGTGTACATTAGGCTGGTGCAAAAATGCATGTGGAAAAGTTAAGTCGGAATCTTAATGCTCTCAGCCCCTAGGATTGTTCTATTTTGAAATCAAAAAAATATTTAGAGATCGCTCAAGGCGCTCAAAGTTTTGTGATACCTTTCTCTGCTTTCCACGACTTTATTTTCAAAGAAATAAAAATGGTGAGAAATTAGCTTTCCAATGATACCTCGTAAGTCTAAATCGGTAAAGCTTTGGTTGAGTTATTCCAGTTTTTGTTTTAGCAATCTTAAAAAAAAATAAAAAAAAACAGCATCAAAAATCTCAGTTTTATGATTCCGTTGAAAATTTTCTTAAGTAGTTTTATAAAAATATTTTAAGCTTGAACTGTTTTGTCATTTGGGGGATTTTTATTTAAAAAAATACTTTAAAACTTTTTTTATTCATAAAAAACTAAATTTTTGGAGGTATTTTCAAATCGGCCCAGCTCCCGTAAATCTTAATATCTTTCCGAAATATTGTGGTGCAAGTCTTAAATTGTAAAGATTATAAAATTCCATGGAAAAACAATATCGGTTTTGTTTCGTATGGGGAGTGATGCAGTCTAATATACATACATACATATCGCAAAAACGTATTTATTTTTCCTATGCAAGTATAATTCAAAAATTTTGGTTTTTTGAATAACGACAGTATTGAATCAAATTAGCCATCGATATTTAAGGTATGTATTGACACAGAAAATTTCACGCAATGCATGTAAAGTTTTTCATCCCAATTTCTTTTCGACATTTTTTGATAAAAATATAGTTCATACCACACCAAAACACATACAAATTAAATCTCTAAACTCAGCAAAATTCGATAAATTTGCATAATAAGTTGGCTTACAGAAAAAGTAGCAATTTCAAAGAAACACGATTCTCCTGTTCCAGTTAATAAACGTTACATAATAAATTCTAGTTGAAAACAATTGTATCGTTCTCCCAATGCAATGTGATAAAATTTTCACAAAAATAAATTTTTTGTTTTGGATTTTTATACAAATTTTGGGTATGCAGTTTTATAGATCATAAAATTTTAGTACAGTAAAGTGCAAGTGGCTAAGGGTTCTAATAATATGTATAACGAACGCTTTTATTGCCCATTTAGCATGCTCGAAATGTTAGCAAAAAAATTATTTAATATCAACGAGACCTATTAGGCAATTGCAAATTGTACTTTATTTCACTAAAATTTAATGATCTATAAAACTGCATACCCTACATTTTTCTAGAACTCATTTTTTTAAATTTTGCTGAATATTTTTTTGAAACATTTAAATTTTTTTGTGTGAAATTTTTTTTCGTTTCGGGGGCAATTCGGAATTTTATTCGTCGAGAGTGTTGTGCATTTTCTTCCATACAATGCATGAACGAAATCCATTTTTTATGGAAGAAAATGCTATAAACATCCTGGGCGAAAAAATTCTCATAAAATTTAAAAATATTTGATAAGAAGTTTTTGAAATGAGTTATTTTTTGCGAATTCTGTAAAAAGCTTAAACTGTTCATTTATATGCTGTTGTTATGCAATGAGTAAGACTTTTATAAACAATTATTAAACATTAAATAAACAAAAGAAAAATATCCATAATTAGTCAACATGTCTTGTTTCTATTATTTACCCCACCACTGTATGTATGTATTAACATACATATATGCTACTTTTTCGCAATGGTTAACAAAGTGCAAGCTCGATTTCATATGCTTCCAAAATTTCCACGATTCTCCTTCATAAGCGAACATGTCAGACAAAGAAATGTTTGAAAATGTCTGTAACAAAATTTAGGTTTCGGTTTGCTTTTTGTTTTAAAGTTCCTTTGTCAAACTTTTCCGTAAACATTCCAACATATTTTCCAGAGATATGCCAAAAACGACAGCACCAGTAACAACACATGCGTGAACAACAACAATACAACTAAATACAACAACTATGACAACAGTGTGAATTGTATATAACAAAAGTAGCTTCTCCATCAATGCCAGCACAGCAAGCAACCGTAAGATGTGGCAAGTGGCAAGTGGCAAGTGGCAAGTTATCTCTATATGCATACACCACCAAACAAAAAAAAAAGAAAACATTGATGAAATTTTGTACAGAGTGTTGTCAGTGTATGTTTGTGTTAGTTGCTGCTGCTGTTCTGTTGTAGTTGTTGGTATTTTGTAGTCATGTTAATTTTATAAATTGGAAGTGACAACATTGTCACAGTGTTAAAGTTAATATGCTTGTGGCGTTTCTGCTGCCACTGCTGTCGATGTTGTCGTGGTGGCTGGGCTGGGCTGTGCTGGTTGGTTGGCTAGTTAACGCCGACAGAATGAACCCAGCAAACACAGTCTCTAACGTTAGAGAAATTTGGATTTCTACA
>NW_023458565.1:145542-171670 GCF_013731165.1 Rhagoletis pomonella | reverse complement strand
AGAGAACTACATTAGAATTCGATTCGAGAACGATTAGAGAAACAACGAAAATTCAAATAAGTGTAAATAAGCAATATTCCAAATGAATGAATCATAATTTTTTTTTAAGTTCAAATAATTCATTATTATTTTATTGCAAATACATTTAATAAAAATTTTACAAACAAAGCGTTTTATTTAATAAAGCAAAATAGCAGTTTGAAATTCAAATTCGAGTCCCATTAGAGATCAACATTAGAATTCGATTAGAGAATTTATATTTTCTCGAGTCGAGAACTATGTCCCATTTTTGTTGAGATTGATATGATTCTCGATAGTTTTTCGAGTCGATCTCAAACGTTTGAGATTGGAGAATGTGGCTAGTTCTCCAATCATTATCTAATCGATAACTACCCTCAATGTTTGCTGGGAATACTCCTTTCCTTATAACATATCTGTTGGCTGCCGAATTTATTTTCGAAAGTAGGTGGCTGTGTGTAGATTCTTGTCTCTATGTTGCCTCTCTACTATTTTTGGCAAATTTAATGCTCTGTTGGATATGAAAGGCACTGCAATAACAAAAACAATGCACAAATATTTAATATTACATATATATTTCTAGATATATTTTTCCAACACACATGCAATCGTACTTGCTTATGTATTCCGTGGACTTGTTGTGTGTGTTTGTATGCGTTTCGTAGAAATTAAATTTTTGTCTTCAGCTTAATGTCGAGGTTATTCAATTTTAAATGTCAAAGTGCATATGTATATGTGTATGTACGTAGTTTAATATTGGAATGAAATTTTACACAGAAATTAAAATACGCACATATGGAGATTTGCACCAACAACCACAGAAGTTTACGTGTTTTGGTTTGGTAGTTGCAACTAACCTATTTATTATACACAGGATAGGTCAAGACATGAAAGCAATCTAGAGGTTAACATTATTTCAAATAGTCGAGCGGTAAAATAATTAAAACCAACTGTATTATCATCCCTATTTTAATGTAGCCCCTCGCTACAAATTTTTCAAAATTTTTTAAAATTTTTTTGAGTATGTAGTCTTGTAGCCCATTAAATACTATGTAGTATAACAAAGTGCAAGCTTTAAGCGATTGCAAAACTGGCGTTCATTTTTTTTTTTAATTTTCTTTGAAAATGGTTTTGCGCATTTGGTTCCATAAGAAAAAAGTACAAAAAGCCGTCAGCATAAAAAATATTAAAAACTGAAAACGTGAACTTAAAATTTAAATGGGCTACAAAACTGCATACACAATAAATACTAAAAAAAAAATTAAACAATTTTTAAATGTACTAATTTTCCTCAATTTCGGCGTAAAAAAAATTCAATGCTCAAATTTTTTTGAGATGGAATATTTTCAAAAACTAATTTTTTTTATCAAAAAATTTGTATGTGAAAAATTTTTCAAGAATTAAAATTTTTTAAATATTTCTTTTCATAGAGAATTTGGATGTGTGTATGTGTAATTTTTATTATTTATATATTTATATATTTATATATTTATATTTATATATTTGGAAAACTATTAAATCGATTTGTTTTTGTTTTTGTGCTGTAAAATGTTAAAACATGTGTTAATGAAGCTTAAATTTCATATTTATTTATGCATCAACCCTAAACATTTGAAACAAATCAAACACATAAACTGGAAACCCCATCCGTTTTGATATGGAACGCGCCATATATATTTTACCCCTTTGGTTTTTTTTAAGTGATCACGAATTTTCCAGAATTGCAACCGTCTGTTTGCATTACAAATGCAATAAATTTGTTTGAAATTTTTTATGCTGCCTAAAGCGGACGATAAAATAGGACGCTTTTCTAACTTTTTCAATTTCTTTGTCGTAGTCACTGTCGGACTTCCTATATCGAATATGGTTGCTGCACTGCACTTCGATTACGAATACAGTTTTTTTGCCTTGTACCTTTCAATTAATTATTTAAGTAAACAAATTATTCTCTCACGTCATTGTAAATCTCTCAAATTTATACATATGGGGCATTCCACCTCAAGTGACCCATATTTTGAAATCAAAGTCTTTCGATCGGGATAAAATTTACACACAGTTTAATTCTAATGAATAGTAGTTATAACATAAAATTTCCATGAGATTGGTCAAGCACCCTCCGAGTTGGAGGGTCTTGAATTTTGGCATTTTGGTCAAACAGTCATTTTTTCAGGTCCATATGTCTAATTGCCTATTGTATTTAAATTTTTTTTTCCGAAATATTTTCGATAACACTTTCATTAATAATACAAATTAATTTCCTTGAATTTTTTTTTCAATTCAAAAACATTTTTAACTTTTTTTCAAAAAGCGGTATTTTTTCGCTCAAAAGAAAGCTTAGGTCCTTTCCTTTAAGCGCTTTCCCAAAAAAAAAAAACCGGTTAGTTACTCGAAACAGCGTTTTGTTTTTTAATTTTTAATATATTTCTGGCCCATTTTATTTTTATTTTTTTTTGTATTATTGCATAAATTTTCATACCCTCGATACTATGAAACCCACAATATGTACACCTCTGGAATAAAATCACTAATTTTCAATAGAAATGGTGAATATATATTTTTTTTTTATATTTATTTTTATAATAATTAACATATAGTAATAGTTTAATAACTAGATAAATATGTAGATACTTCTACTACTAGCATTAAGTTGTAATTTTTTTCCGCATGACATCCTTTTAAGACCTTGTAATGAATTAATTATTAGGGTGTTCCGTTAATGTAGGAAGTAAATTTTTACATTAGATTTCCTAGGCCTCAACCCTTACGTTGATGATACTGTAGTCGAAGATATCATATATAAATTTTGGCCCCGATTGAAGTCGGTTAAGGCGTGTCGCACGGGGGTCAAATTTCAGACTACCGACTCCAATCGGAACTAAAATTTATATGTGATATCTTCGACTGTGGTAGTATCGAGTTTGGGTATTATGTATATAAAAAAAATTATTATTTTAATTTTTTAGTCTCTATAGAAGAATCTATACTTTGCCTCCTGTGCGACACGCCTTAACCGTCTCCGATCAGGACCAAAGTTTATATGTGGCATCTATGACAGTGGTATTACCGATTGAGGGGGTGAGACTGAAACAAATCTTTCATTAGATTTTAAGGACCACCCTATTAAATATGTATAGGGAACGTCCTTTAACCTACCAAGTCAACCCATTCACGAAAATTTAAATATTTAAAGAAAATAATAAATTAAAATCTAATAACTTTGACTCATTGTTGAAGCCTATTCATATAAATTCATTAACTTGCTGAGCTGTAGCTAGTAAAAGTCAAAATGTTCTCATGTTTTTGCGATTAAAAAATAATAAATTTTTTTTAACCCTGGTAGCGACATATTATTTTAAAATTTTAAATTTGAAATTTTCATGGATGTCTTTTTTGTTTATATTTTAAGGCAAACCCTTATATATAAATATATACATTTGTACTAAATTTTTTAATAAAATACTTTTACTTTATTATATTTTCAGGTAAGCCATTCTGAAGTGCTAATGCATATTTAGTTAAAAATTTGCTAATCACAATAAGGTATTTATGAACAAGTTAGGCCTAACTGGGCTTTACTTCTAATATATATTAGGCTGGGTCGAAAAATAGTTGCCTAAGTCCAGCCCTGTATACAAAAATTATGCTGAAAAAATTTTAGCAACATGAAAAATTTTGTTTTTTCCTTCAAAAACCCTCCGAAATAGTTTTGTTTTTGTGTTTCAACGCGACATCCTATTTTCAAAACAAGTATACAATATTCCAGTCTTGAGGAGCTCTATATTTTTCTCAGATGTTTTTTGAGCTCCAAGGAAGGTTTTCGCACAGCTGCTTCAGCTAGCCAGAGTTGTACCCCACTGACGCATCATTTTTGGTTCATCACACTCAAATACCTACTTTAAAGCTTATATTTGGGTAAAATCTCAGAATTATGAAAGCACTTCAAAAGTCTTATGACAGCAACGGATTCTTTTTTGTTTTATTGTCATTCAAACCCCAAGTCATAGATACTCCATGCATTGCCAACCCATACAAATTCAACTGTTCGTTATTTTTTTTACCAAATGTGACGAATTTTTATTCGTCCAAATTCTACGCATTCCCGGCTTAGAATTTGCAAAAGGTCCTGCAATATTAAGCGCAATGTAGTCGAATTGTCATTCACGTGCAGTAACCACAAACGTGCGTTGAAATGTGCTTAGCGGAAATAGAAATAAGAATGTATTCGAACGTTTAAGGCTGCCATAATGAATCGTTTGAAATGGCAGTTTAACCGGTAAATTGTTCGGTGGTTTGCATACGAAGTGCTTGTTTTTAAACTAAGCTACATGCAGTACTCTCGGCCGCTCATACGACCACTTCTGTTGCGAGCAGCACCACCCTCACCGTTGTAGTCGGTCATTGTAGGGTCTTTGGCTCCCACAAAATGCCAACGTTTATGCTACGACTAAATCACCTCAAACGCCAGGGTAGGTACTACGAGTATATGAAACGTGCTTCGCATAACTTTCATTGGCCATAAAATGCACGCGCATCTTCATTGTTTCGCTCTTGCAGCAATCATACCGTTGGGGCTTATAACAAAAGAAAGCATACCCCTCCACTGGCACTGAGTATGTATGTACATTAGGATGGTCCAAAAACAGTAGAGTCGGAATCGTAGTGCTCTCACTCCCTAGGATTGTTGTATATCGAAAAAAGGTTACCCCCATTTTTATTTATTTTGAAATCAAAAAATATTTAGAGGTCGCTCAAAGTTTTCGGAAAACTGTGGTTATTTTCAGGAGACTTTCAATAATAATACCGTACTGTTTATTTAACCATTTTTTAATACCGACGATTTTTTATTGTTCCCCCCATTGAATTTTTCGCGATTTTTGTGAGTTTTCGGCGGACCTATAAATTATAGTTGCGATAAAAAAATGGTTAAATAAATAATGGAATATTATTGTTTGGGTATCTTCTGCAGAGAAACCGAGTTATCCTATAGAAAAATATTGGTTTTTAAGAATTCTATGCCATTTCTACGAAAAGTTGTTTTCCCCCATACAAAATACGTGGCAAATTTTGGGCACTTTGAGCAACCTCTAAATATTTTTTGATTTTGAAAAAAAAAAAAAAATAAAAAAAAAGTATATATTTTTCGGTATAAAACAATCCTAGCATAAAAACTCCGACTTTTTACTTTTTCACGTGTATTTTTGGACCACCCGAATAGATATTGTGTTGTTGTAGTATAATGCAACGGTTTTGTCTTGCAGAGCCTTTAGGGAGGCGGCAGAGGTGGTAACGGTGGTCATTGAACGTGGCTTCTCATCACGTTTTGTATCTAAAAATTACGTCTAATGGGATACATCGACTACGTTGCATGGTGTCTGCTTGTGCTGACTCTATGCTTTACTTCTCCCTATTATCATGTCTCGTTCCTTCTTTTATGCATCAATCTGGCTACCCTCGGTCATTGGTCAAGTTGCTTTTAAACATTGGTTTTTGCCGTTAACTGCTTTAACGAGCTTAGCAAGATTTCGTCTGCAATATTTCACGAGGCTGGTCGTTAACCTAAAATGGCTTTTGGCTACGAAAATAAAACGAGATGAAATGCACTTAGAGAAGATTAAATAAATTTAAAAAATGTCCATGTTAGAATCAAATAAAATTATTAAATATAAAATTATTAAATAAAAAATTGTAATTTTACTCGGCCGTTAGCTATATTAATTTCTGAAAAAACTTTGCGTACAATGCAAAACTCAAAAGTCTGACAAAAGTCAGGCACTTCGAGATGGGGCGAAGGCTTGGTCGAACCGCTAATCCCTTATTAACGGCCAGTGGTATAACCACAAAAGTATAAGAACTGAGTAGAGGCAATTACTGCTGCTGCTTGGGCTGCTTTTTGAACCAAGACCAAAACTTTCACGCCAAATGCCTTTCGTTGCTTCTCAGCAAGTACTAGAAGGATGATGTGAAGAATGTCCCAACAATGGTTGAGCCTTGTGCAGCAAAAAAAAAAACTGAAGGAAAATATCCGGAATGAGAGAAAACGCCGTGGCTCTAGCCAAGGAGAGTATTTAGCAAATTTTTACCCCTGACGCCGCATCCGAAAGGACATTGAGGAAGCAGGACAGGATGGGTAATGAGTTACCTGTTCTGGAACTCCCTGGACCTAAAAGTCTTGGAAACCCCTCATACCTTCTTAAGAATTGTTCAGTGCAGGTTGTATGATGAGATGACGAAATTATTTTTTAGACAGAGAAGGACAGAGCCAGCAAGGAGCGGATAGCACTGATTACGGGATCATAATCCATTGGATAATATCTACAACCCACTGTAAATCTTGTTCGGAGCCTGAGGTATCGCAGAGCATTTTCTCTTTAGCTATCTGACACACCGCAAAAGTGAACATGAATACTTTTTCTCTCGACAAAATACTAGCTTGGCATCCTCAGATAATCTGTTAAGTTTATAGTAGGTTAATATTTTCTCTAGACCGCATGTGGAATGTGCGGGCGCTTAGAAAATATATTTGGACTTTCCTGTGTACAACAATTCCATTCCATTCATAAAAAGGGACTTTCGGTTCACAACAAGAAAATTATATTACTTTCTTAAGAACTTATTGGAGCTTCAAGCCAGCTGTTGTTTCTTTTCTTTTGGAAAGATATTAGTCGAGCTTTAGCAACAGAACGTAGAATAACTTGAACTGAGCCTCAGAGTTTTAATCCATTAGTTCCTAAGGAAACTTGTGAAAATTGTGTTTTCTGGTTTTACGACGTGTGTTTTGGAACGTATCTACGGATACAACATTTTCCGCTACCTTTCTGCAATCGTGGAGATTCATATCTGAAAAGTTATATCTTCAGTTAAGTTAATATCTTCAGTTTGTGTAACTCTTTACGTTGGCAGCTTCCACGCCAAACACTTTTTATCCCTTTGTTTTTGTTATCAATATCCAAAGGAAATTGTCTTCTTCTTTAGATTCATAAGAGGAGTTTTGTTTTTTCCAGGAATTCGTATTTTTCATTATGAATAAAATCATAAAATTCCCATTTTTGAAAAATGTATTCCTTTCTTAAAATTTTTTAAATTTTTTCATTGCTTGGCCCCAGGCAATTTAATCTTCTGACCCTCCCTCTTGACGGCTCTGCAACCAGTGTTGCCACATCACTGAAGTGAGAAATCGTCAGTTTGGTTCTCAAAAATCGTCAACATATAAAAAATTAAAACAAACAGAACCAGGATGCTCTTTTGGTTTTTCTTCTGATTGATACACGTATAAAATAAAAGGTTGAAAGTTTTTGCGAATTTTTAAAATTCACATTAATTTTAACAAAAATATTTTTAATTGCAATAAAATCGCATTTTCTTCTTCATTTTTAGATCATTAATTCCCGGCTGCACCGATCAATATTAAATTTATAAGCCTGTTAAATTTTAAATTGACACAATTTTGTTCGGAAAATTAAATATTTTAAATTTTAACAGTCTGATAAATTTAAAATTGATTAGTGAAACTCTGGATAAGTCGTATAAACTTTGTTTTTGTCACAAAGTTTTCTCTAGATAATATTAGGTTTTACAGATTTCTAGAAAAATCACAAGAATTTGTTTCGTTATTTTTAATGCTTGAAAAAGAATCTTGGCGTTGGTGTAATTTTTCTTGAAGAACTAAGTATACGAGGGTTTTTTTTTGTGAGATCTTCAGACTGATTTAAGAAATTTTTATAGAAGAAAATTTCTTTTTCGATTTTCTTGAGAACTGTATACTAAGCTTTAATCAGGTAAAATTTCTAATGCTATATTTCAATTTTGAAACTTTTAAGTATATCGGTGTTTGGATAAAACGGAAAACAAGAACAACCATTTCCTTTAATAAGTCCCGTGTGAACAAAATTCCCTCAAGAGTTGAGTTTCCTTGCAAATCTTCTGGCTCGACAGCTGAGGTAAAGAGAACATCAAACGTTTTCCAAACTGCAACTTTACTGATATAATTTGGATACGACAATTATGTATTAGCAGAAATGATAAACAAGTGTTTTCAATGCAATTTTTAGTTGTCTTCAAATTTGCACATAAACAAAAATCATCATCGGTGCAAAAATTCGTGAAATCGTCATGACCGTAAAAAATCTTCAAAATGACGACCAAATCCGCAACCTGGTAACACTGACTGCAGCTTCTCCACAGCAAATAACTTACAAATTGTGTGGTTTATGAATTCGGGAGAATAAAAAATTAATGATTTGAAAAAATTTATCTAAAAATTAGATCCAAAAACGTTTGCGATTACGTCAATACGTAGGAGGGAGGCCGCTTGTAGTATTTACGGGTATATAATTTTTTTAAACGGACGTTAATGCAAACAAAAAATCGTTAGCACAATTTCCCGAAGAAATATTTAAATTTTCACTTACATTAAATTTCAAAAACTAAACCATTAATTTTTTACATTAACATTAAAATGCTATGCATTAAAAAACTAATGCATTTTTCACAACTCTGGTATGTATGTACATTCTAGCATTTTTTAAGCTCGAAGCCGTTTCTACTAAAAAAAAAAAAATTGTTGTTAAAAAAATTTTACACAACGAAGCTTAAAAACTCATGTTTGTGTTTGAAATATCCTTAAATTTGTTCTTGTTTGCCACCACACGCTGTGCGCGTGCATAGCCGCACTTACTCGCGCATGCTGTTTATGGTTTTTGCTTGTCCTTTCTACAGCTTATGCCGAATCAGGTCATCTGATTAAATGGATTAACATTTCCTGCAGTGGATTTGCTTTTGTGTTCATTTCAATTCATAAATTGAGCCAACATTCGCATTCTACGAGTATGCTGCTGCATTCATTTGCACACACGAACGTGCAACAATGCTAACGATTTTATCAATAAATTGAATGTGATGGATGATCTACGATAATTGCAACACAACACAACACAACACAACACAATCGTAAATCAATTGCGAATTGTTTGGTCGGCATGGCATTTGACTGTCACGGGTTATTTGATAAATATTAATAATGGCAAAAAAATCGAGAATACATTCGCTAGTGTAAACTGAAATCGAATCAGTTGGGAATTAGTATTATTGAATTTAGACTGACCGAAATTATTTCCAAAAAGTGTTCACCTACTGCTTGTTGTGATTTGTTGATGATAATCAAATCAAACGCGAACTTGAATGTTTGGATAATTGAATAATGTAAACTTCGTAAAAACAATTTATTTGCGCCCAGAAACCCCTACCATGGTCGTGGTAGTGAGCTAATTCGTTTATAGTATTCTAACATTCGACTGCTTACTGCTCATAAATGTATTTTAGAGATCTATTTGTGGCTTGGTTCGCTGAATAGATAAGAACGGGCTGTGCATTGACTCCATTTTGGGCTACAGTGGGGCTTATTTAATGACTGCAAGTTCAGAATGGAACATTCTGAAATATCCGAAAGTCGTAAGCCCATCTCTAGTGTAAGCTCTTCTTAGTAAATCGCCTTGTTTTTTTTAACGGACAGTAAACGTAGAATCAGCCTTTCAATCTAGTTCCATTCTCATATACTCAGAGATTGTAGAACTTATTTCCGAAGCAGAATAGTGGGCCGATATAATTCAACTTGCGAAAAATCAGCAATAGTGTTCAGAATTCTCGACTGTATGATTCGAAGGTCTCTCCTCATCTGGACTGTGTTTAAACTGTGGTTATGGTTACGGTTATGGTGATGTAAGAGTAGGCCTTCAGGCCCATTGCACCACGACCAATTGATCTATTGTGCCCCCTATTTCAACTTTAGTTGTTTAGTCTGGGGTCGATATCGCTGGGCGTATAGTCGTTTAAAAATCTAGCTCTGCGGTGAACTAGAGTTGAGCAGGTGGTAATGAACTCTTCACCACAGAACCTGCAGATGTCTGTACTATAGAGCCTAAGCTTATGCATATGAGATCTGTCTCCACTGAAGCACAGACATTTCTTTGAGTGATGGTGTCCCTCTAACTTATCCCCATGGCTAGCAGTGCAGGATATTACCCACTTGTTGAGGTCCCTTTTGATATCGTATTGCTGTATGTAAATAATGGACTGGGCCCAACAGAGGGTGTGTCTGCCCACTTTTTTGCTTGAAAATCCGTTTTTTCATTGCCATCATAGCCTTCATGACCAGGCACCCATATTAAGGAGACCTTATTTTCGGCGGCTAGTTTAGTTAAGTTAAGGGCTATTGACGAGAACGAGTAGCTATCTAGAGCTTTGATGACAAATTGCCTGTCCAAAACTATGGTTCTGGAATTTTGCCTGTTCATTAAGACGTAAGCGGTTTCCAGTATGGCAGTTAGTTCCGCCTGGAATATCGTTGCGTCTCTTCTTAAGGCCAGTATGCAGCTCTCAAGAAAAGCAAAAACTCCATACAAAATTACGTTCAAGAAATGGCTTAGAAATTTTCTTGTGTAAAATTTTCTTGAGGCAGTACGCTATTTTTAAGAAATTTGCTACAACAGAAATATTAAGACATTCCATTATTTTTTGAGGAAAGAGTGAGGCAACAAGCTGTCACAAGCTGTGAAGTATCAGATGTCAAAATTCCATGGACACACTCACGAAATAATGGAAATTTGTTTCTTGACCGTTTTCTTGAGAGCTGCATACTGGCCTTTGAGGGGAAAGATGTGCGGAAACATGGTCCCACAACTCCCGCACTTACACCGTAAGATGTTTTTGGACCGTCGGTATACAATTTTTGTAGATCATCGAGCAGCCACTTGGGGTTTCCGATCCAATCTTCTCGAGTGGGAAACATTATCATGTTTCTCTTCGAAAAGCTGACGATAGGATCAATTTGGTCTGGTATATGCTAGTAGCAGCGAAATTTAAAATAATCTCTAGAGTCTTACTGGGTTTGGCGATACTAAAGCTGGATTTACATGAGACGATTTTCTAGGCGATTCAACATTTGATCAAATAAAATCGCTCGTGCAAATGATGATTCAAAAATTGCTTGCCTCAAAGTAGACAGCGAGCTAACTTTTGCAGACGATTATCGCCTCATGTAAAGGCAGCTTAACGCATACATACTTTGCTCCTTTACGCAGTCCTTTGCAAAAGGACTGGTACTCACCGAGGCTGCCGCCTACTGAATGCTTCTATATGTACATCCCTCTAATGGGTGAATGGGAGATTGGCAGCACCGGAACGGAGGTCCAGCAAATATATTTACGGAAGTTGGATTGTTGAGTTAGATGTGGACGGTGCTATAAGGAACTCTCCGTCAGCCTCATGTTGGATTTATGCAGTGTCAGACTAAACGCGTTGATCAAGTAGGGTGATACGTGGTTCGGACACTCTAGAATTTTGGAAGATCTCCCGGTAGACTTCAACCGCCTTGACCACACAGTCACGCCTACTAGATCGAGGAATTATTTCGAAGAACCCTTGTGGTCCCTCAAGGGTTGAATGGGAGGACGATTCTGCCCTGATCTCCTACTCTGATTCAGCAGCCATCTCATCTACATAGATGCCTCTAAGTTGGATCTGAAAGTAGGTAGTTGGGTTTACTCGCAAGAACTCGCTGGGGCTAAGACCAATTTCCGTCTGCTAGCGTCTCTGCAGCGTCTTTCAAGCTGCAAGATGGCTGATCGATTCGTCTATTAATTTCTTTTCTGACAGCCAGGCGGCTATCATTGACATTGCAATGCTGATGAGTTGTCCAGGCATGCACCCTCGGCGTCAACATTCCTGACAGATAGGGTAAAGGGACTACTGTGTACCCTGACGGATCGCTTCTGGATAGGTGAGCGTTAGACGATTCAGCGAGAGCTGAGCAAAAACTGTGGCATGCAGAGAAGCAAAATTATTTAAGCCGGTAGTCAATCAATCAGTGGTGGTCAAAGAAATTTCTCCAGCGGTTTTAAGCGCCAAATCCAATTCCTGACAATAGTTCTGACGTGGCTGCCGGGGATGACAGGGTGGCTTCATATCATTATTTTATTTTCAGCTGACCGGCTTTCGCAAGGCCAAGGTTTAAACATCTTGACAAGTATTTCATCGACATTGTCGAGTGAGGTACCCTCTGGGTTGCACACAGGGTTGCGTGATTTTTACAAAGTAGTTGCGGCTAAGATAGTAAACAGTTTATGAAAATGCAATTGCAACGGTGTGAAAGGTGAAAATTCTGAATTTTGTCAACAACAATCAGCCGAAAATTTCGCTTATGTTTGGTAAAGGATGAAATGCAATGACTGATGCGAGATTTTCGACTGTGTTGTTGTTGATAAACTTTCACAATTTCGTATTTCGCATTAATGTCTGAATATCCCTATTAAATTTTTTGTATAATAAAATGCAACTTTCAAGTGGCTAAGGATTCGCGCTGATTTTTTAAAATATAACAAACGCTTTTCATTCCCATTTAGCATGCAGATGTGCTCGAAATGTTAGCACAAAAAATTATTAAAAATCAACGCGACCTCTTAGCCACTTGCAAATTGCACTTTATTGAACTAAAATTTAATTATCTATAAAACCGCGTGCAGAACATTTTTATAGAAACTCAATTTTGGTGAAAATTTGTTAATAACATTTCCATCTTTAATTTTTTTCGTTTGGGGGAACCCTACTATTATTTTCAACTAGTTTTTTATTTACAAATTTCATTAGCTTCCATTTAAAAAAAAATTTACTAAATTGAGTGAAAAATTAAGGCTCTAGTGAACTCCAACTAAACTAAATGCCAGTTTTGAACCACAGTGAGATGGCACTATAGTTCGAAAGATTTCTGTAATTCTAGCATTTTTGTTGTTCTAGAATAAAAGCTCTCTCATTCACCACTCGTGGTGAAAATCTATTTTTGGAGAAAACACTTGTATATCATTTAGCTCGCTGCGATCCAACTATCGCGATGGCCAAGTGAATAAAGCACAGGCATATTCAAGAGATCCGAGTTCGAGTCCTCCGCCAGCAACATTTTTTTTTAATATAAATTTTTATTTTTTCTAATTTTTGTTTATTATTTGTTGTTTTAGTTTAAGAACTTCATTGTCCTTAAAGAAAAACATGACTATGTACACTTTTCATGTAAATTAATTTTTTACAGACTTATTTTCTTTTTTAGTTTAATTTTCTTTAAATTGTTATATTTTATCCTTTTTAAAAGAAGAATATTTTATTAATTTAATTTAATTTTTAGAAACTTATGTATTTTTTAACTGACTTCCAAAAAAGGAGGAGGTTGTCAGTTCGTCGGAATATTTATTTTTTATGTATGTTACCGCATAACTCAACCGATTTCGATAATTCTTTTTGCATCGGAAAGGTAGTGTCCCAGAGGGGTTTCCCTTACTAATCTGGTTTAGATCCGATCATTGGATCATGAAATATATAAAGTTTTTTAAGTCCCCTTTTTTTTGCAAAAAATTACTGTTTTTAATTTAATTTATTTTTTTTGCTTATTTTTAGATTTCATTGTTTTTTAAAGAAGAACATATTTTGTATTTCATTTAATATTTACGTTATTATTTAATTTTCTTGTCTATTTTTAAATTTTTAGATTTTCTTTAATAAAAATATTTTTTTTATTTTTATTTTTATTATAAGTATATTTTTGTTCGTTTTTGATATGATCCTTTTCATTTTCAAATTTCATTTTCAGAGTTTATTTAAAAAATAAAATAATATTTGTTCTTAAATTTAATTTAATCTTTATAAGTATTTTTATTTTCTTTTATTTATTAGTTTTTATTAACTTAATTAAAACAAAAAAAAAACGTATTGCTTAAAGGTGAACAGCATAACGATGAGACCTCTTCGTTAGCAGGTCTGTCAATTAGTCTTTCGAAAGACAGTTAAGAGCTTTCAAAATCGTGGACATAGTTGAGAGACTTTTGTCTTTCGAAAGACCGTGGCGAATTGAAAGACAATTATTGAAAGTTGTATGAAGTCCTAAATCACATGAATTTATTATTTTTTCGAAGAATCAAATCACGAATTAAATTTATTTGTGATTTGATTCGTCGGACAAATAAAAATTAAATTTCTTGTTAATCAAAGTTTTTCTAGACTTCAATGTAAATAAAATCATCTAAAGTTAAATAAAAAATTACCATTTTCAAGGGAACTAAATAGCTAAGAATGCTCAATGATATTAAAAATGCCAGCATCAAGGGGAATTCGAGGAATTTTTACGTATGTATGTATGTACATATTTTATGCAGTTTCTCTTTTAATTTCCCAACATTACACTTCCTCCTACGCTTATCGGTAACTGCAGGAGAAATTCGCAAATGAATTTTTTCCAAATACACCTGAGAAATTATGTAACTCACAGATGTTGCAACCTACAAATGCTGCGAAAGATATTTTCGTTAGCACAGAAGAGCAAAAAAAAAAAATGAAGTGAATCGCCAATCTACACACTTCAGCTGCCTGATAATGCAGCAAAAGAAGTGAGGCATGCCAGACTGATGAACGCATTGAAGAGCAGCGTGCCAGTTGCTTTGCCAGCAACGCATATTTCATTTGCAGTTCAATGAAGATTTCCCAACTTGAACTTCTTCCGCTCGAGCAGAATTTATGAAAGTAAGCAAAAGCCCAGTAGAATAGAAATAAAAAAAAAATAAAAATATAACTCTACGTAAAATAAATGCAAAAATTTTGAATTGTACGAAAAGGAAATGGCGAAAAAATTTCGTAGATAAAAGAGCAATGCGTTGGATGTAAAAGGAAAACTATGTAGTTTTCTATTGAGTTGGGGATTTTCGCCTACTTTTCGCAGCCAAACCTACGACCGTACACACAAAGGTACTACTAATTCTATAACGAGCCAGGCGTCTCAGCGGCAGATTTGAATGTAAAAAGTTGTTGCCAAATTTGCTGGAGCGACGCAGGGTGGGAAAACTTGTGAAAAGCTACAAATGTGACACGGCTGCAGTGAAGAGCAGCCATTTCCCTTTTTTCTCTTCAAATTTTTAGCTACATAATTTTTTTCTTATTATTATTATTTTATTTTATTTTTTTTTTTTGAATTGAGAAATGCAAACCAGGCATAAAAATGAAAATTGAAATATTTCAAATAGACGACGCTCTGAATGGATTGCAAATGCACTGACGGCAACGTCAGCGGCGGCGACGAGAGTGAGCAATTTATTTCACAAATCTCGAGTCGCTTAGAAAATCCATTTGGCGCAAACAATGCAAAAGGTTTGTGGAGAAAAATAGAAATAATGCCGTGCAATAAAAAAATCTTGAAAAATAATACAAAGTGTCAGGGTAGTGTTTGCACACGTGTGTGTGTGTGTGTGCATGTGCATGCGTTTGCTTGTGGAAACAATAAAATAATAAAATGCGTGTGATGCATGGAATAACGATAAGAAAGAAAAACTTACGCATACAAAGTAGTTCACATCCTTTAGAGCCCAGCGAAAAGTAACAATGCAGAAATAGTTGTAGGATATAAAACAAAAAGTTAGAAATATGTACGTTGAAAGCTTACAAATGTACGTACTAACTAGGATGAGAGTGCTACATGATTTATTGTAGTACTTATGTATGTATGTATGTGCATATCTGCGTGTGGTAGGAGTCGGAGTAATAATGCAGTGTGTACATCGATTTATTTTGCTGTCATCTCCAGCAGTCTCAGGTAAAGATGCGCCTAAAAAGCGGTTGGATCAGAACCGATTTTTTAGTTTTCCAGCCTGAAAAGTTAATGCCATAACTCCACGGAAGCATTAAGGGTGCTTATACGAAGAAGGAAAATACACTTAACTGAATGCATTCTGGGGCACCGGCATTGACTTCTAGCAGGCAACGAGATATCTAATGGTGACTCAGAAGAAAATAAAAGAGACTGGCTACAATTGTCCAACAGAATGCTCATGTAACAACAAAGACACACTCTACCATGTCGGGAAATGAAGAGAAGCGACTTCAGGGATCTTAAAACCATTACTTAATGAACTTGTCGCCGTTTTTTACAGGCATTATGCCATCGATATAAAACGGTAGTAGGACCTCGAATACTTATTAATAATTCATAGCGTCGATAATTGCATACGCAGTTATTGTCGGTATGGTTTTGTAGAAGGATTATTGCACTGTCCAGATTCATTTTAGAATTTTAAACGGCGTTTGTTTGTTCCATTTATCCGGTTAAAAGCGAAAATTGGTTCCTTTTAATCACGTATATCTTACGAACCAATTTAAAAATCTTAATATAAAATGCGGCAAATGAATGCCAATGAGATTCTCCATAAACCGTGTATACATACACTTTTCGATAGGGCTTATAGTTTCTGACAAATTAATTAATCATTCCAACTTTTTTTTTATTTTTGAATGAAAAAAAAAATCAAACTTTAACAGAAGAAAAATTTAAAAAATAACAGGTTCTGTCCCAAACTTTTGCATTTGTACTAATGCTTGTTTTGTTACAAAAAAATAAAATAAAGTTACTGATGAAGAAAATCGATGGATAAATATGAAATAATGAGTGGTCAAATGAAAATGCGCAAAGATTTTTTGTATGAAAAAACGAGCAGTAAAGCGAGTTATTCGGGTGTACGTGGCGTATGAGTAACATTCTTTCGTGCTCAATTTTCGTACAAATAATCCTGAGCATTATGGCTTGTAATCAAAGTGTTTTTACAATTTCGAGCATTTTTATTGATCCTGGAGAATGATATTAACCTTAAAAGGCAAGAAATAATTTTCTTACGTTCATGGAGGATCATTACTATACCAAATGATAAAATTTGAGTCTTATTCTGGTGGCATTTCAGGTATTTTTTTTTAGACGTGGTCTTGTATATATATATATAATTTTCTATATATATAAATACATATTTTGTTTTTTTTGTCATAATATCACCGTTTCTTGTAGTTTTTTATGTTGTATTAAAAGAAGAGAACATTTGTGTTCACAGAAAATAATTCGCATAATTATAAATAATCAAAATTAATCAAAAATAATTAGATTTATTGTAAAGCTAATCGCATTAGTTTTTTTAATTTTTTTCTTCCGATTGGCTAGAAATACGATTATTTTGTGTTTTTTAATGGTAATTGGTAATTATTGATTTAAATGTGGAAATAATGGTAATTAATTATTTAGCAGGTCAATAAGAAATACTTAATAAGATCGGTAATCATTACAATTTATAATCATTTCTGAACAGCTCTGATTAAGATGTCTCATTATCCAGTTCCCCTATGACTCCTGTTTCACTGAAAACAATATTTCAATTTGATTTCAGTTAATATTTTATTTATCACATGCACACACTTGATCGGTAAGTGAATTAGGTACATTAGAAGCGATTGCATTTAAAGTTTTACAATTTTATGGTACCAATGCAAAATAGGTGTTTTGATCTATTGTGCAAAGCTAAAATTTAGTAAACGACTAAAATTTAAATTTTCGCTAATAAAAATAGTAAAAATATTAAAAAAGAATTTTTTTTACAGAGCAGAGAAGAGGCTTAAAGCACTCAATCAAAACCAGTCTTTCAAAACATGTTTGAAATTTATTTTTGTAGCATCAGTTTTGCTTGTACAATTAGAGTAGAGGTTCTTATGTTGGAAATTGTGCCAATAACTATAACAAAATCTGAGGTGAAGTAGTCACATACTTATGTACATATTTACATATAAAATAGGCGTGGCACTTCACTGTGATATATGCAGGCACTCAAACAGGTTACCACGTTTTGATTTTATTTTTTTTTTAATATTCGCAATGTTTTTCAAGTAAATTTTTTTCGTTATTCTCTATGAAAATATTGTCAAAAACCATACAGATCAAAGTTTCAAACTTCACGAAAATGAATTTTGGAAAATTCAACAGGTTTTCCTCAAAATTTCAAACTTTGTAATCAGAATCTGTAGGACATTTTTGTGAATGTAGTTTTATAGCCCATTCAATGCTAGTCTAATGAAGTGCAAGGCTAAAAAATGCGTTGATTTCTAATATTTTTTTTGCTAAGGTATTTCTACATATTTTTCCATATAGGCGTGACTGTTTGCAGCATAATTTCAAAAGTCAAACCCAATTTTTATAAATTTTACTTGTTGTATAAAAAAATCTTAAAAGCTGTCACCAAAAAAAAAAATGCAAAACTGCGCGAATTTTTAGCGGCTTGAAACTTACACTTTGTAACTCTAAACTTGTAAATAGTGGCACACACAGTGTCATAAACAAATACATAGAAAGATTATGTGCAAATTTGGTGCGGCATATGCAAAAGCTTTCATAAAACAAAGATTTTTTTTGTGCTGATTTCGAATTGGTATCAAGTTTCCATTAGCTACAGATTTTGCGAATAAATAAATTTGATAAAAATCACGATTCAGAAATAGTATTTTCAGATATTGGAGCTGAAGATTCATCATATCCTTAATTAAAGGTTCTCTCGCCTTGGTGTCTTCTCTACACTGAGCCAAAAGCACAATGGCTTTTTCAACCAAGTTATGGTTTGATTTTTCCATGGTTTGTAAAGCCGATTGTAAGAAATGCGATTCAAGTTGAACATTTGGCAACAAATTCGTATGAATGGCAGTGGCTGAATGTGCAGAGGTGCTTGCTGTTATTTGTTGGCTTCCAGCAGTACGAATGTCGTATCAGCGCGATATATAATTTTTATTTGTTTTCTGTTTTCTGTTTTTGGTTTTTTTTTTTAAATTACGAAATGGCCTCTGTGAAGTTAAGATTGAAAGAAGAAAATTGATCTTCTTAAACATTGCCAAAGGCGCGATTTTTTGCCATTTTACCAATATTTTTATTCGAGATCAATATGAAGGATATATTAATAGGACGGGCCTGCCTAAGGAGCAGAGTAAACCCTGACACTATATTAATTTTCTGGAAGAAGTTTTATTTTGGCAGCTGCTATAAAAAATATTTTGCTAGAATAATCTTCCAGTCGAAGTTACCCCGAAATTCTTTTAGTAAACAACATTTTTACTTTTTAAATTACAAGAATTCAAGAGAATTTAATTTAAAGCATTTTTTTGTATAGACAAACTGGCAAACATCCGTCGCGCTTCACGGCGCCTTAAAAGTATTTTTGTGCTGCTTAATACCCGTATTGTAACATTTCATTTATTTAATCAATTTAATTGAACCAAAATTTTCAAACAGTAAACTTTTCTAAGCCATTTAAGTCTCATACCCATAGTGCAATATTAGATTTACCTTTCACTTAAATTGAATTAAAATATTCAAACATATTAATTTTTCTTTAATATCTATAATGTACAGATTACAATTTTGGAATATTTAAAGATAAGTCGAAACTAGCCGCAATTTAAAACAATCGCATACAAATTTAAAGTGATAATTTTTTTCGATATTTTGCATTCCATTTGCTTAGTGCCAAGTTGTAACTCGCATCTATCCTCGAAAGTGTTGAGTAAGCTACTATTTTTTTACTTAAATATAACTGCTTTTTTAAGCGCTCATTCTTTCTATTTTCAATTTAACTTCTTTATCCTCTGGGTTGCATCATTGCTTTCTTTGTGGATTTGTGAATAAACTCGTGTGCAAAATGCAAATGTTGCACACATGAAGACATACATACCAATGCAACTTGACTCATCATGCATATGAATGTTCGCTGTCGTTTATTCACACGTGTCACTCACTCAACCAGATGTGTTAGCTTCGCTGCATGGTTGGTTTGGTTTGCATTTCATTTTGCAACTGTTTCACTGTCCTTCCTGCCATTCTCTGCGCGCATAGTTCCACGCGTAAGCAGACCATTTTGCAGTTCGTAAATGTGTTTGTGTAAGTGACCATAGAAAAGAGCCAATCGTCTTTTTGTTTGCTGGTGACTTAGATTTATTTGCTTTGCATTGCTAGGAGCAGAAAAATTGCATTATTTGTTGGTGGCACAGAACACAGATATTAGGTGCGGCGACGCGGATAGGCGAGCGGCCGAGGGGTAAAGGTCATTATTGGCAAATGCAATGCACCAGAACAAACATTGTAAACTGAGCGCAAATGCCAGCACACACACACACGCTCACACACATACATACATATGTATGTACATGTCCTCCCTTACCAACATCAATGCTATCGCAACTTTCGTTGCAAATATTCGAGTGCTCATTGTTGCTTAGTGGCAGCGGCGCCGCTAACAAATGTCCTTTCTTCTTTCTATTGCCCCATCTGCGTTGTTAGTTTTTTTTGTTGTTTTTTTTTTTGCTAAGGGTCCTCTTTGCAATGGCATTTGATATTGCTGTTTTTCGTTACTCAGCTGTCTCCTATCTCTATGGCTTTTGCATATCTCGCTGGCAAGGTTCGCCTTTCGCTGTGCTGCTGACTTTAGCTTTGACTGCCAATCGAATATTGAGGCAAAACCATGCGGAAGTAATATGCAAATGTGTCGCATATGTGGGCGCATATACAGTTATAAAGCTCTGTGTATTTGTATACAAACATATTTTTATGATAGGCGCTTCATACTCTGTCTGCACCTACGCGACAGCTGGCCCCTGGTGCTTGGCCAGGCAGGCAGCAACCAAATGATAAGAATTATATGAAAATATTTTTGCTGAAATTTGGCTGTTGTAAGAAATATTTGCTAGCTGATACAGTTTTCTTCGATTCTGTAGTTCAGCCAATGCAAGAAAAGTCTTCGGTGTGGTTTTTGTAGCTTAATGCATTTAGCTGTTTTTCGGCACTCCTTTTCGAAACACTTTTTTAATGCATTCCACCATACAAATCTGGAATGACTTCATGTGAATGTCTCTTCACACGTTCAACTTTATCGCAGCATTTCTTTTCGACGGGAGAGTTTTTGGTTTGCAAGCGAATTACTTTGCAGTATTAAAATATTTCGCAGCAAAGTGTTTTTAGTTGTCACCTAATTTTAATAGGATTTTTACACAAAAGATATATCCGCTATGTGCGTACTATGTAGACTGTAAGGAAACAAGAAATTCACACTTAAAAAAAACTGAAATCTGCTCTCCAAAAATACACAGCCGCAATTTTTGCTGGCAATGCTTGCTAAAGAATGTTGGAGATGTTAAGAATGATCGCGATGACTAGGCAAATGGCTCCCTGCACTTGATCCCAGATACGTACCCTGGTACTAAGACGGTTCAAGGATGGCAGACAGCGCAGGTGCAGATATTTTTGGACCTAGCACCAAACTTGCAATTCCCATAGGCAAATGGTTCACGGTGTTTCAGGCTGATATACATATGTATTCTCAATTTTTAACTGTGCAAAATTAAACCTTGAGAATGCTTTGAAGCGCGCCTTTCTAGTTATCTTTTCAAGTAGCCAAGCAGCCATCTGGGCCCTTTCAAAGAGGACTATGAAATTCAAGCTGGTTAGCCTGCTTTGTTTTGCTTGTGGACTACTGCAACAACTGATCAAACCAAATTTTGGGTTGCGATGCTAATGCCCGGAATAAAGCCAGTGGAATGCTTGTCGAACACCTCCTGTATTGTGAGCTTAATATTCTGGACGTGAGAACTTCGCTTCACTTTTAGAAGACAAAATATTGTTGATGTAACTCTACCTAACCTCCGATGGTGTTGGCAATTTTAAACTTGACTAGTGCTGAGTGAGACAATGGACCTATCGATGTGTTGAGTTTAAACTTTACTTACTTAATTGGCGCTATACCCGTGTAAGCTATTTTGCTGGAAACCGAAAAGTGTAGCAGTCTTTTTTTATGTACCTTGCTGCACGACTATACCTGCTATGGGCGCCTTAGACCGTTCACCGCCGATCGATATAAAGTAACAGATATCGCAGATTTGTTACTGCCTACCTAAATCTGAGTATAGCAACAATTTTTTTCATATTACTTTTGATTCCGAGGAAGAGAGAAGTGGTGTAATTAGGAGGCACGCAATCAAACAAAAAAAAAAAAAATTACCGAAATGGTATGCGATAAGATTTTGTGTACGAGAAAACTGACAGTTCGTATGCGAGCGCCCCTAAGTGCCGTTTTCACGGTGGGCGGTTCACTCAAATTCGGCAGTTAACTTTCAATTTTTTTTACTGAAAACCTGTAGGTTATTGCCGAATGAGAGTTAAATCGTCACTGTAAAAGCGATGCCAACAGGTATAGACGTGGGTTTAACGACGTCAGTTCGAAGTGCATATCTGCTCTTCCCAGTGCAGAAGCAACAAGTTTTACGTTTTATATTTGGAGAGATGGAAGCATTTAGGTTCATCTCAGTGGATTTTAAATCGCTGAACCACATACATACACATACATATTTATGTATAAGCCGTTAGCGCAAGCTCAAATTCCACCATTAGCCATCTGACTCTGTGGGAGTGCTGGTGATATTACTGGTTTCTCTTATAAAAACAATATAAGATTTTACAAAAGTCGCAATAATTCCTTCCTGGGCTGGAAGAAAAACACTGATCTCTTTGTGTTTTGCGAACACAATTGTAGCTCGCTAACTGCATACAAAATAAATAAACTACTCTGCATCACTCAAGCAATTACAAATTTTCCAAGTAGCTGCATAAATAGTATAGCAAGTTATGTAATGTTTATTTTTCCCCAGTGAAATTCTCAAAATTATTAATAGCAAACGCGTGTACTACAAGCTGCTGTCCGACAACACTCATACACTCAAAAACTTGCCCATGAACTATTCTCGCATACATTCTTCTGTTAAGGTTTGGAAAATGGTCGTTCATTCCAAAATACGTATGTACATATGTATTTAAGTATGTACATATGTTTATCAGCTTTACATACACAAGTAAGTCTGTATATCGTATACTCACTTTGTGTTGGCATTCAAGCCATCGCTCTTTATGTGGAATGCCACATGTGGTGGTAATACAAGCAACCAGAGAGTGTATGCATATCTAAAGGAGTAAAACATTGCGGCTACAGCAGATCTCTGACGTACATCTACATGGTGGCAGCTGACGTAAATGATATATATGTACATAAATATCTGTATGAGTAAGTGTTTATGCTTGCAGCATGCATTTATGAATCCAGTTTATATATACTATGTATTGTGGGTCCTCGTACATGACTGCATTCACAAGCTAAAATTGAGATATTTTGGTCGTTCATTTTTTTTTATAAAATATTCGCTAAATATATTATATTGTACGACTTGGTTTATCTTCGCTGTGATGCGCTTGCATAATAATAAGTATATTCCCATAGCATTTACATTAGGGTGCCCCGATTTTCTTTTTTCCTCCAGCCATCCCCACCAGATCTGAAAAATATTAAGAATGAGGAGACACACAGATACTTTTTACAACGCTTTTTATTTTGAAATCAGCTAATACTTACCCGTGCCGCATAGGGAAAATGCATTTTTTCGTAAAATAGCTATGAAATCGTTAAAAATAAATATTATTTGATCGATTAGAACTATTCACCTTCAGAACTTTTCAAAAAATAACAATATGATGCTTATTTGACCTAAAAATTGTACTAAGTGTGTTTTAATAATCGCTTAATGGATGTATTTGAAAAAATGGGGTTGCCAGATATTTGGAAATTTAAAATTATTTAAAGTCCAAAATAAATTTTAGTTTCTTCTTCAAAACTAAAGGCGTATAAAGATTTTTAAAAATTAGTTTGAACGGGATTGCCACCTTTTTAAAAAATAGAACAATAATTATAACACTTTAAGCTTATTTAATACCATAAAGTGGGTATCACACGAAAGGTGTACGCATAAGATTTGGACTTACATGTTTTTAAATAGGGTTGCCACCCTTCTGTTAACTCAGATGAGGTAAATTTGTAAGTTAAGTGAAAGGATACAACATGAATTTTTGTACATTCGATAGTTTGACATGGCAGCGACAAAATATCGCACTCATTTTAATTTTTTAGACAGATGCCAACTCTATACAGAAATATGTATATAGGGGTTAAAGCTTTATTCTAACACCTTTTGTTTGAAACTCATTTTTTACTAAACCGCATGTAGTATGATTTAAAATTTTTTTAATATAGATAAATGGCAACCCAAACCAAAAATATATGTGAATTAAAGTTTTTATAACTTTTGCTGGGAGTGCATAAACCTTACGTTTGATCGTATTAAGTAAACTTAAATATTTAATAACCGTTGTTGTATATTTTAGAAAGGTGGCAACCCCGCACAAACATACGATTAAATCTTTTCAAAAGCTTTTAGTTTTGATGAAGAAACCTAATTACTTTATTGAGCCTTTAAATAATTTTAAATTTTCAAATATCTGGCAACCCCATTTTTCAAAGTTAAAACAAACACTTCCATTGAGCTGTTCGTGCGTGGTGTGGTTATGAAAACATAAAATAAGAAATTTTGGCGTATAACTGATAGGATTATCGGTTATTAAAACAGACTTAGTAAAATTTTTAGGTTGAATAAGCATCATATTGTTATTTTTCGAAGAATTTTCAAGGCAAATAGTCGTATTCGATCAAAAAATATTTATTTTTAATGACTCGACGAAAAAATGTGTTTTCTCCATCTAAAATACATGAGAAAATTCAAAGCCCCGGCGGCACGGGTAAATATTACTCGATTTGTGTCTACTTTTTATACCCGAGCGCACTTGTGCACAAGGGTATATTAATTTTGTTCACATAACGGTTGTTTGTAACAGCCAAAACGAATCGAGATAGATATAGACAAATGTATACATAAATGATCAGGATAAAAAAAGAAATCGATTAAGCCATGTCTGTCTGTCCGTCCGTCTGTCCGTCTGTCCGTCTGTCCGTCTGTCCGTCTGTCCGTCTGTCCGTGTACACGATAACTCGAGCAAAAATTGAGATATCTCAACGAAATTTGGTGTGTAGGTTTCCCTTAATCCAAGGTAGGTTGCTATTGAAAATGGGCGAAATCGGACTGTAACCACGCCCACTTCCAATATAACGGTAATTTCCAGAAATACGAAAACTGCGATATTTTAGTAACTACTGAAGATAAATCACTCAAAATTGGTATTTACAATAATTTTTTGACAAAAAATAATAATATTATACATTTTTGGAAAATGGGCGTAGCCACGCCCACTTATGGTTACATGTGTATATCTTGGTAACCGCTGTACCAATTTCTACCAAACTTGGCACAGTTGTCGGCCTTCGTACAGCATACAAAATCACCTAAAATTTTTAAAATCGGACGATAACCACGCCCACATCCCATATAACGGTAATTTAGAGAAATACAAAATCTTCGATAAATCAGTAAATATTGAAGCTAATTTATTCAAAATTGATGCTTGCAACAATTCTTTACCAAGAAATACGTTTGTGATAAATTTTTGGAAAATGGGCGTGGCACCGCCCACTTATGATCACATATATGTATCTCAGTAACCGTTCTACCAATTTGTACCAAACTCGGTGTGGTTATTGTACTTGCCACGTGTAAGCAAACCGTTGAAAATTATTGAAATCGGACTAAAATAGCGGCCGCTTCTCATATAACGGTAAATTTCAGAACTGCTTGAAACTTCAAAATTTCGAAATCTAAGGACTCTAATTTACTCAAATTTGATACGCCCCGGCTTACCATATAGCCGTAGCTTTCGGTAAGGCGAAAAACATATATTTAATACGTGCGCCGGGTATTTAATGTTCGGCTCTGCCCGAACTTAGGCTTTCTTACTTGTTTTGATATCTTTTAGTTCTGGTGGGTGGCAGTAGGCGAAATCAAATAATTTATTTTTATACCCGAGCGCACTTGTGCACAAGGGTATATTAATTTTGTTCACATAACGGTTGTTTGTAACAGCCAAAACGAATCGAGATAGATATAGACAAATGTATACATAAATGATCAGGATGAAAAAAGAAATCGATTAAGCCATGTCTGTCTGTCCGTCCGTCCGTCCGTCTGTCCGTCTGTCCGTCTGTCCGTGTACACGATAACTCGAGCAAAAATTGAGATATCTCAACGAAATTTGGTACGTAGGTTTCCCTTAATCCAAGGTAGGTTGGTATTGAAAATGGGCGAAATCGGACTTTAACCACGCCCACTTCCCATATAACGGTAATTTCCAGAAATACGAAAACTGTGATATTTTAGTAACTATTGAAGATAATTCAGTCAAAATTGATATTTACAATAATTTTTAGACGAAAAATAAGAATATTATAAATTTTTGGAAAATGGGCGT
>NW_023458565.1:125251-145532 GCF_013731165.1 Rhagoletis pomonella | reverse complement strand
TAACCGCTGCACCAATTTCTTCCAAACTTGGCACAGTTGTTGGCCTTGGTACAGCATAAAAAACCGCCGAAACTTTTTAAAATCGGACAATAACCACGCCCACATCCCATATAACGGTAATTTAGAGAAATACAAAATCTTCGATTGAAGCTAATTTATTAAAAATTGATGCTTGCAACAATTCTTTACCAAGAAATACGTTTATGGTAAAATTTTGGAAAATGGGCGTGGCACCGCCCACTTATGATCACATATAAGTATATCAGTAACCGTTCTACCAATTTGTACCAAACTCGGTATGGTTATTGTACTTGCCACGTGTAAGCAAAACGTTGAAAATTATTGAAATCGGACTAAAATAACGGCCGATTCTCATATAACGGTAAATTTAAGAAATGCTTGAAACTTCAGTATTTCGAAATTGAAGGACGCTAATTTACTCAAAATTGATACACCTCGGCTTACCATCTAGCGGAAGGTTTCGGAAGGGTGAAAAAACATATATTTAATACTTGCGCCGGGTATTTAATGTTCGGCTCCGCCCGAACTTAGACTTTCTTACTTGTTTTCTGTATTTTTGGGCCACCCTAATGCTCACATATCATAGAGGATATGTGTGTATACATATCATATGTGACCATGTATTAGGGGTTTTTAAATGTTTATAATTGGATATTTGGAAACTGTACTCCTGAAAGTAGCTGACTACTTGGAGTTGCGTGCTAGCACTGGCTTAAGAGCCGGCTAATCGCAGATAGAATGATTCAGAATCTGGCAAAGTCTACTTGGATTTATGCCCTTCCTTCTGTGCCTAAATATTTTAATTTTTTACCACTACTGGCAGGGAGGTAAGAAAAACCCTATTTTCATAGCATACTGCATGCGCATGGCTGTCTGAAAGCTTTCTTAAAGAAGAACTTTAGAAATATTGAACTCAGCAATTCTTGTAACTGAATTTTCGCACTCTTTTATCTTCAGAGTCATATCCCTTTTACAATTATACATACATATTACATAGTACACACACACATGTGCACATCTTTGCAAAATTGCAACATCTGCATTACTTGCGCACCATCAACGTCACTCAAATATGTTGACATTTCGCTACGTGCGAATTGCTGTATGTTGGTTATATTCTTGAAAGCTCCAATTATGTGTACAACTTCTGCGTATACAGATGAATTCGCATAAAAGTATATTTGCTTGCGCGTATAAGTTATTAATTTCAGGATGCTTGCTATTGCTGCTTTTTCTTCTGTAAATATACTATCTATGTACATACAGTCAATGAAACGTAAAACTATTTTTAAAAAAAATTCAAGTTGGAAAATTAATATGTGGTATGATTTGCCGATTATATGTAAAGTATGAATATATGTATATAAGTAACTACATTCATTTAAAGGGTGAGCATATGTATGCGTACACACGAGTTTATATTCGTGCGGATTGTGCGACTTGAATCCAAGTGTTTGATAAGGAACTTTATTTAAAAACAAAATGTAATATAAGTCAAACAAAAAAAAGGAAAAATAATAAAAATTGGTCAAAATTACAATACTAACTTGGCGAGCTTTATTGTTCTTTCAATAAATAACACTTCACTTTTATAAGTATGATTTTAAAAATAAGTCAGTAAATAATTTGTATTGATGACTTGTTTAAATAAAAGTCTTCAGTAACTGTTTTATAAGATATATAATTTAAAAATCAAAAATAATTGTTATTTGGGATTTGTAAAATAAAAATTAAAAATAATTGTTATTTTGGATTTGTAATATTAAAATCAAAAATAATTGTCACTTTTTTTAATTTCCCATACAAATTAGAAATAAAAATTTATTTTCAAATTTGATTCTCGGTGAAAAAAGAAATCGATTAGTATATGTCACTTAGTTATAGAACATTTCCTTCATAGTGAATTGTTCAATGACAGTTTTCGTCAATAACTGTTATGTTTGATCCCTGCCTTGTCTATTTTTTCGAATATTTTTTGATATTTTAGGTGCAAAATATTTTCGTTTCGGGACCATTTTGCAGCAGAAAAACGAGTAGTTTTTTGTGCAATTTCTATGAGAAAAAAACCTTTTTTTCTTGTTTTACATACATATGTATGTATGTACAACATTAAAATACTACAGAACAATTTCCTTGTTTTAGCGAATTGTTTTACACGCCTTTATCGATTGTAGATTACAGGTCCAGCAGTTCGTGGTCATCAAGAAATGCGAGTTTTGGACTGCTGCACTTAAAATTTATATGGAGCTGTAAGTGACAAACTTTATGTGCCATTATGAAAAAAAAATTACTTTGTTTATAAATGAAAATTGTCGATGTTTGTTTTTTTTTTCAACGTATATGCGTTTAAAAAAGCACGTCATTTTAAATTTTGTATTCATATTTAATCTTTTAGAACAAACACTTTTTATGTATTGTAAATATTATACATACTACATATGTATGTGTGTCTTTTGCATTGGCGGTTTCCAAATAGCGAACTAAGGAAAATATACACTTTTTGCAGCTTTGCAGAGTCCTTTCGTCAATTATAAATGAAAATTTAGTTTTTCTGAAAATGTCGATAATGAAAAATTGCAATAAGGCAAAATTAACCTTTGCCTCTTTTGAGCCGCTTTTGATCTCTATGCTTAGGATCTGTTATATGTATAGGTTGCAGCTAATCTTGAGGCATTCATTATAGTTTTTTTAAGCAAAAAATGATTTAATCATTCTCGTTGCAACATTTCAAATCCTCTTTCAGCTCTCATTATTATAGATTAATTTATGTCATATCCGCATTTGTCCGCCACTTTCTATTCGACATTGTGCCACTACGTTGCCTCGAACCCAACCGTAGTGACTGTAAGTAATATTTGTCATTTTCAGCTACCAACCAATAAGCGCTCTCAACAATTTTTACTGCAGTTTTTCATTTCATTCTTAAGCCTTTATCAAATAAAGACTGGCAGCTGCAGCGTAAGAAAGTAAACATGAAAAATGTATGTCGCGCATATATAGGGGCTGGGCTGGCTGACTGACTAGTTGAGCGACTACATATGTACATACATACATGCATATATACTGGTGCGAAATCGTCTATACTCAAGGCAGCATCAGCACCGATGCTCTGTGATGCGACTTGTGTGGCATTATTGGAATACAGAAAAAAAAAATTACATCCACATGTATGTATGTACATATGCATGTATGTGTGCATAGAGCACACGTGTATATTTAGGAGCACACATACATACGTACATACATGCATACACATTTTCTTTAGTTGGTTACTGCAGTGCGACAATGTTGCTGCCATTACATGTCGCCGACAACTGGGGTGTTCCGATGTGGTTGTTGTTGCGGCAATACATTCGAAGCATCTCATGTCGTCTTGGAAAGTGGCCCATCGAATGGCATGGAAAATAATCTTTTAGCACTTACTTCCTTTTCGGAACATTAACTTCTGTCTGCTTGTGTAATTTTCATCAACAATACAGTACTTACTACCAAGTAGCGGGGTCGCAAGTTTTTTCTCTTCGTCTCGACAAAAAATTACTCATACGCCCCGTCGTCTCAACTTGATCGGACAATTCACGCAACCACAAATGATTGTGGTAATACATTTCAGCTTAAATGTGAATATGAAGGTTTGTATCGTCGTCATGTATACATACATATGTATTTTGTGCTTTCTGCCACAATTCCCTTTTCCCCATCTTTCACTACTTTCCCTTATACATACGTTTACTACGAAAATACCCTAAGCACCCATTTCATTTATTCACTCACTGATTCATTTATTCTTGCATTTATTTATTTACATCAATTGATGTGCACACACCGGGTATATGTATGCGTGTATTTGTTAGTACTGATGCACACGTGCTGCAAAATTTATGTCGCCAACACTAGAGCAATAAAAAATGAATAATGATGAAAATTACTTCCACACTTACTTTGTATGCCAAAGGTATTTACAGTAAACTTTGTAGAATGGGTGGGGCGCAGATATGGAGGCTGTTTGATGTCAGGATACTAAGTTAAGAACTATGTAAGCATGTATCTATGTATGTATGTAGTATGTGTTTGGGTGCAAGCGGACAGTAATTTGGTTTACATAGTTGTACAGGTTTTTAATTTGCATGCATTGACGTTACTGTTTTTTCTATGGATAAATGCATATTTTATGAATTTTACACTTATGTAATGTAGTTAAGTTAGTAAAAAAAGATTTCAAAAAGATATTTGGTGATAACAAAAATAATAGAGGTATTGTAACTGGAATTTGGTGTGCTGGAAATTTTTTGCCTGAAAGCACAAATAAGTTCTTTAACAAAAGCGTGGTTTAAAGCCTAAAGATTTTACTTTGAAGCCAAAAACGAATTGTGTTTCTGATGAATGATATCGTAAATCCATTATCTGTATATTATTAAATATTTGTTGGCAAATCTATATAGCCCCACTGTTCTAGTAGTGGTATGACTAATTTATCCGAAGCTTAAAGAGCATTTAGGAAAGTCAAAACTTGCGAGGTCGAGTTTGTGAGGGGTGTTGCATAAAAATATTTTTTTTTCATGTTGATATTGTTGATTTTTCTGTTCTGAGAACAAAAAATTACACTGAAGTTGGCACAACGCCGAAACCTGTTTGTCTGTAAATCAAACTTGACAAGGGATGACGGTAACTTGTTTCAAAATAAATCATATTTTTTTATGTAGTTTTTTATTTACAAGTAAAGCGTTTCATTTAAACCTTGTCCGTATATGCTCAAAAATTTCATTCCCAAATCTTTTTCTTTTTAAAAGCAGATCGAATTTTGAATTCTCAAAATATCAAAATAAAAAAATTTAGCACAGCTAGAAATGTATGTTGTTCCTCTGGTCTCATTGTGAAAGTGAATACATGAGCAAATCTCACGAGTTGTTCAATTTTTCGACAAAAACGTGTTTTTGGTACACCTATCTTATTATAAAGAACAAGATTCCATCGCGAAATTGAATTTAAATGAAAACTTAAAAAAAATATTTGTACTAAAAGAGTGAGAAATATCCACCCATGTTCATATGCCCTTAGTTGCGTATGTAACGTATACGCCCCGCAGTACCATATGCTGTCATCTATACTCGCACACCTTAAATTAAAAGTCATATAATTTAAAAGTAATTAATCATATAATTTAAAAGTAATAAATAATTTAAAATTCCTTAAGCACATAAATATAATTTTTTTATGTATATAAAAATTTTAGAATTTATTTCGAGTGTGCCAATAAAAATTGTAAAAACAGAATTTTAATTTTTCAAATCATAGTCAATACTCTTTTACTCAATGCATTTTTTTTTCTATTGAAACCGTTATTAACAATGTATATTTTAAAAATACTTACAATAGATGTGTGTAATTTAAATGTTGGTCAGATGTTGTTGTAGCGACACTGCTAAGCCCGGTTTAGGTCGATTTGTCCATCAATCGTAGAAACGAGTTGTTCCAACGGAGTAGGAGCAAAGCATCGTACCAAAGGTGTTAGCTGAGAGGGACTGGTCTAACCTCATTTAGATCGGCATACCCCATTAATGTTGCTCAAGTCCCAACGTCTTGTATCGATTGTTTTTATTTCAAATCGAATCGATTCAAAAATCGGTTCTTTTATTTCTATCTGTTGTCTCTACTTTAAGGTAGAGTTTTATAAGTAAGTTGTTTGCAATCATGGACTGGAGTTCGCTCGAAAATGCTGTTGCCGCAATTTGCCGGAAAAACGCTACTACGAAAAAGTGAGATGTGCGGTGATCAAAATTTTATTTATCGTACCGTGAAGTTATCCGACGATACTGGGATAGTCTGCCTAGGAAAAAACGGACATTGACGAACTGTGCTGTGAGAATCGAATTCTTCCCAAATCCGCTTCTCAAGCAGAAAATCGTGTCACGGGAAATGAGCGTCAGTAAGCACAGCAAGTCGCGCAACACACAAAAACGGAGGTCAAAATCGAAAACCGTGCTTTGCCAGTACGAAAAAAAAACTAGAGCAGAAAATCGTGCAATAAACAAAGCGATGGGAAGTAGGCTCTGTTATCACGACATGCGTCCGTCCGGACTCGTTCCGACTTTTCAATGTGGCCCCCATACAGCTTCTGTAAATGATTTCAAAAAGACACCGCTCCAGCTGGTAAGGCGAAATTGCCACAAAATCACTTTTCGAACTTTATTTTCATGGATGATTGGCCATCTGGTGCCCAGACTTCAATTGATTGGACTATACCTAAGTTACCAAATTTCCATTAGCCGCCTCGCTGATTGTATTAAATTTTGTGAATGCTACATTAGGTAAATTTTTTTTCCGTGAAACATATTATACTTAAACTCAACCAAAAACATGAGAGCTTTTCAATTTTTTTAACTCCCTTCAAAACATTTTCTAACCAAAACTCTCTTAAACCTCTCCCTTGCGATACAATTTCAGGTAACTTACTCCCTAAATTCAAGTTCAATTTGAATTTTTAAACAGCGGCAACCCTATGACCAGTAGCTTAGAAGCAACGACTTTTCTAGACCATTTCGATTGACACGCATATTGTAATAATTCATTTAACTTATTAAATAATTTTATTTGAATTTAATTTTAAAACAGGTGGCTACCCTCTTCAAACACCTCAGAAAATTATATACATATCTTAAGACCAAATATATCTAGACATTCCTGCGTTTGGCACTTTAACTTGCATATAATTTAATTAAATGCGACGTTTCAAACAGGTGGCAACACTTTTCAAAATATTTTCGCACTACAACCACATTGAACATTTTTCGTGTGACACCCACATTGTGATACATATTTGAATTACCTAATTCTTTTAATTCAAGTAAATGTTGCTTTTCCAAATAGGTGGCAGCCCTCCTCCATGAGTATGGAATTAATTTGATAAACCTTCATACCAAGATCCAGTACTCTACCGCAAATAATTCCAATTATATGCAATATGAAAAATTCCGTTTGTATGGGAGGCGTCATGCCTTTTTTCCTGTACTGTAATCGATGTGCAGCAAAGACGACTCCGCCGTGCTGGTAAGCAAATAGAGGCCATTTTCAATATGTTCTACAATCTTTATTTGTTCAGTTATACAATAAATAGAAAAACAGAGTTTTGAAAAATATTCATTCATTTTAATTATTTTAGCCAAATATGTACATTTGCTAGTACCGAATATAAAAGGGCTAAGCAAAGAATATTACCGGAAGTCTAAGAAACGTACGTCTATTTTACTGTGACGACTAAGTCTCTGAGTATTTGCCATACTTCAACACAGAAATAGTATAAGCTTTTCAGTTTTCAACGTATGAATTTCGCAATTTTCTTAGGTATCTACAATTTGGCCCACTCAGGGTCCAATGGCCATGAGATAATAATGCCTTAGCAAGTTTACGGTTGTGTATGAAAATTAAATTGTAATTGTAATTGAAACATTGTCAAAAATTAAGTAGCTCAACGTTCTAGTCGTTTTCACAATGAATACCAATTTCTATTGCGAAGGTGTTAAGAAAATATCAACTGTTTGCCCAATACATACGTTTCCTTTGTCTCACAAACTAAACATTTTTGAAAAAATAAAAAACTTAATAAACTCTCCCTGAGGTAAACAAACGCTCATACGCTTCCACCCAAAAGGTTGCTTTGAGGTTGAGTGGAGTTGAGAGGAATATCCTAAACCACAATTACCATAATACACCACATACCTGTCGGTTTGAACCCAAAGACGATCAACCCAAACAGACCAAACAGACCATTGCGATACGTTAACATATACATACATACATAAATAAGTAAAAGGCAGCAAAACCGTATGAAAGTAATCAACCTAACATCAGAGTTATATTCATCGTAGATGGCCAAACAACCAGTTTATGTAATTCAAAATGCATAGCTACCAGCTGACCCAGCCAGCGTGTTGTGCATAGGTTATACTTGGGAATTAGTTTTCTGTGATGCGCTTCAGCTGCTCTAAAGCAAGCAGCGCTTAGCATTTGTGCATATCATTATGCGATTTGAGTATGTGTAATTGCTCGGATATATGTATGTACGTTGACTACCCTAACTTGCTGCTAACTATTTCCTTATTTTCATTTAGTGGTAAATGCATAGGAGTGTATATGTGTATGTACATATATAAATACTCATATGTTAACCGAAAATGTGTGCTCGTTTATTTCTACGTACGTATGAGTAATTTTCTCTGCTAAATTATGCACACATTACATGTAGTTATTTTCAAGATTTTAACCATTCTCCTACTTTATTATTAACATTTACATATTTGAAATGTTCATATACATATAAATGTATTCACACTTGGACATTGCACATAATCTGCATATCTAAACAAGTATGTTTGTTAAGTGTGTAGTGCATTTGATGCTTACACAAGAATCTGTAATCAGTAAAATCAGTTGACCTTTTTTGCTATTTGCATGTGTCCAAGTTTATAAAGAAAGGGGTTAGCAATAAGAACGCTTGAATTAACGGGAAGAATAAATTGTTTAACAAGTAATTTTTAAGCAAAAAAAACAAAACCGACCTCAATTCTAATACATATATGTATTTACAAATTTAAGAGTACCGTTAATTTCGTCATGATCCAATGATCAGATCTATACCAAATTAGTATGGGACCACCTTTGAGGTACCACCTGTCCTTCAAACAAAAAAATAAATAAATAAATAAAAGAATTATTGAAATCGGTTAACGTGGTCTAAGATATGCGGTAGCATACATAAAAAAAAAAAAAATATTCCGACTTTTTTAAGTCCGTTAAAAATATGTGTGTTTTTTGTATTTCAAATACAAGTATTTTTAACAGTGTTAATAAGTAAGTTATGACTGGTGCGCGGAATATAAAAAGGATGGAAAAGTATTTCTTTTATTTTGGATCACCCGTCGGCAGATACCCTTTTTCTAAATGTCTGGTGTGAAATTTGAATTTTTTTGTAAGTAATTCTATGGTGTATTGTTATTAATCCAAACATTACTCAGCATTATGAAGTCAAATCCTGCAAATGCTCATGGCTTTTCTGAAAACGTTTGCATCTACAACTTACAATTTATGGCGTCTTAATTTTAAATTAAACTTGAAATATGATTTTGAAAACGGGGGCGTGGCACCGCCCATAGAAACTGAAATTCTCATATCGCTTATCTCTGGAACCGCCTATGCTAACGTCCCGAAAATTGACACATCAACATATGTTGTCAATACCGTACTTATGGCGAAGAATGGCCGATTTTGGAAAAAGAGGCGTGGCACCTCCCATACAAACTGAAATTCTCATATCCGCTATCTCTGGAACCACTTATTATAAGGTAATGGAATTTTATAAACCTACATTTTTACACATAAAAAATCGCAAGAATCATTCAATTGGGAACTATTTTCTCCCAGATTTTAAAATCGCATTGAATGATTGTTGTTCTGTGCAAAAGTTTTTAGATCAGCGTGTTTGTCTTCCGATAGGTGGCACAGAAATTGAAGAGCTACCCTAACAAATCATATTTATGATCAGATTTGTTTCACTTTTAGAGCACATACATAATAGTAACATAAAATTTGGTGTAATTTGGTAGCCAATTTATGTGATGAAAAAATATTTGGCATTGGCCCAGTCTTGACAAAAACCCGTGTGAAACCGCCGTTGAAAAAGGAAGTATTATGTTTTGTTTTAAACCTTCAAGATACTTTCTCAACCGTTAACGATTCTGATGAAAAAAAGAAAGAGTTTATCTAGATATGGGCATTTTTGTTTTTAACCTCCAAGAGGCTCTCAGACAAATATAATCGAAAAACTTATTTACAGTCTGAATTGGTATAGGTTTGAAGTATTAGTCAATGATGAACATCTCATCTATACATACAAATACATATGCATATTTTTTGTAAATGAAAATCGAGATTCCTTTTTCGGTCTATTTTTAAAAGCTACTGAAGAAATTTGGTGGAGACTTGCTAGAATTGGCATTAATCAAACCGGTATTAACGCTCATAATTCGATTGTAAGTTTTCCTGTAAATTCGTTACAAATTATGCTGGTGGACTTCAAAATAGTAATTCGCATAAAGGAGTTAGTATTAGTGACAGGAAAAAATCAAAAGTGTATGAAGAGAGATTTCGAATTTCGACAACTGGGCGATACTAGTACATATATATTACTCTAAGGCAAGGCGCTTATTCCCAGCGATCTACTTATCGTACAGAGACAATTTGTATATCAAATTAAAGGGTTTTATCTGGAACTTTAAGTTTTTAAACTCCCGAAAAGTATGCATTTCAGATTACTGAAATTTCCGTTTATGGTTTAGAGAAGTTAGAGAACTCTGCCTAAATTAAAAAATAAAAGAAGTACCAGAGAAGGTTATTTTGCGGGATGAAAATTTAGTCGATTGGGTATTTAAACCTGGGGTTTAGGTAATCAAAAAATATTCGAAATGGTTAATATGTTGCTCGGAATAGAAAATGTTTGCTATGGCGTCGATACTGCCGTTTATGAAGCAAGATTCGGAACAGAATTTTTGATTTCAATTTCAGGGAAGTTGCACCCCATGAAATAATACTAAAAGTTAGAGTAGTGGTGATGTTAATCCTATAAAGAGTTTATGTTTTCCCAAGAGGATTGCTGTACGCATGACGTGGCATTGACTAGAGGACGATCTTGCGAATATATCAAAGAAAACGACCAAAGGAAATGTACTGCAGTTGGCAGTCTGTTCGTGACATAGTGGAGAATACTTTTGGAAAACGTTTAACCATTCCCATGGCAATTAAGAAAATACTCAGAGTTTACATGTGCTTAGAATAATATTGTAATCCTGTGCACATAAATTTTACTAATTAAATAACAAAAAGGTCTCTAGCCCCTTTGTTGTTCGGTAAACCGAATTTATACTCTTACCAAACATGTAGCAGCTTAACTAGCCTGTATGCTAATATGTATGTATGTACATATATTTACACTAGGGTTGTCTAAAATCACACAGGAAAATCAACTTTTTGAAATTTGTCTGCTGCCTATCTCATAAATAACAAGAGTTAAAGAAATAATGTAAATGACAAACTTGTAGGAAATTCAATTCCATTGAAAAAAGTTCTATAACACCAAATCGCTAACATCGATATTTCTTGAGATAATGGGCTTTCAAATTGAGGAATCAATTATTGAGCTAAATTTTAGAAATTATTGATCAATTTCCTACAAGTTTGTCATTTACATTTATTAAATAGAGTTAACAGCGGTTTATAACACTTTTTAGAGCAATTAGTTCTGATGAAACCCTATCGCTGAACAAGATTATACCATAAAACACCTCTGAGCTGCAGAATTTTGAAGAAAAAAAAAATCAAAATTTACGTATTTCTTTTTAACGGGAAATCTTTACACGCCTTGGTCGAGGCGCTTAATATTAAAGCTCAAATTTTCTGAGGACTTTTCAAGGTATTTCCCACAAAATTTCGAGGTGGGAGTGAAAAAAAAATAAACGCGATAAACAGCACCCTAATATCTATACATACTTCTACTAAACATTTCGTTGGCCAGTGGTCCGAGTGGTTCTTAAAAGTAGCCACAGTCATTGCAATCCCGTTTGAGCTCACAAAATGTTTTCCATATGTATGTAGAAAGGTTTGGCGAATGTGTTTCGATGCAACAACAATTCTATTGTATATTTTGTTATTACGTATTAGTATTTATTTCTTTATTTTTGTTTACATGCTAAATACATCTGTAGGTTAGAGAGTGTATGTATGTACAATATGCACCTATGTTCTTGTGTTCTTGTGGAAAAGGGCAACTCTCTCCATTGTCCCTAAATCTCGGTTGCATTGTTTTAATTAAATTGCATTGTTCATGCGTTTAGGACATTTTGCTTCAAGCTGCTTAGTGTTGATGCTAATAGAGTCTGGGTTTTCTTTTCTATTTGTTGAGCGTAGACATCAAGTCGGTTTGGGCTTAACAGTTTGAAGTCATTTAAAATGCTGTGACTGTTATTGCAATTTGAAAAGATTTAAGAACGCGAGTTGGACGCGATCTTTTGTGTCAGTACAATCATACATACTTAGCTCTGTATTAGAAAGAAAGGTTGCCCGAGTTCTATTTTTATGGTTTCCTCCATACCAAATTTTTGATAGTTTTTATTCAATTTTTGGCTATCATTTCCGACAACTGTAAGCGTTATAGGAAATTAGGTGGACATCCGACCAGTCATGCTACATCGGGGTGCAGAGAATCTAATTCCGCACCTAGTGAACATAACGAGAAGCAGTCCTGCGAAGGTTACGTTCCGGAGATGTTGCGGAGGGCTCGAGTAATCTTTATCCCGAAGATAGTTAAAAGGGATTATTCGCTAGCAAAGTTTTCAGACCTATCAGCCTTACCCCTTTTGCGTTTAAAGCAATGCAGTAGATAATATATAACCATACTTGATCTAGCATTCTGAAGGCAACAGCCCTATACACTTGTCAGCTTAAATACAGGGATAGAAAGTCAACGGACAGAGCCCTGTATCAACTGACAACACCGCAGATGCAGCTGCAGATGGATAGGATCATAAGTACAGAAACGAGAGAATCATAATTACGAGCCGTAACTAGGTGGATCTCAAAGCTCTTCTATCCTTTGAAGTCCATTCATCGTTAGTGCCTGAGTGCACTGAGAAGCTACACCTCCTTGGTAGACACCAATGCCAAGGAAAATTGCCTTTTTTCGAATAACTCAAAAACTGGTTATGGAAAAAGTTCAAATAATCAAACACCTCGCCCATTTTGTGCGCGCCGCTTTTGAGTGCACCATGCTTAAACATAAATAAATAAATACAGTCAGCGGCAAAAATATGAATACCCTGAGGTTGTGACGATTTTATTTATTTACATTTTCCCTAGCAAATTTTTCTTATTTTTTTTTTTATAAAAATATAGTTCATTTAACAGCAAAAACAAGCACAGTCCATTTTTTAATTTCATATAGAACTCGGAAAGTTCTAGAAATATCAAAAAAATTTCAACTTTTTAATTTGATTTCTTAGAAAGATTACCGCAGATTTTTGAGATTCATTTTTGTCGAGGGTGTTGCGCATTTTCTTCCATATAAAAATTGATTTTGTTCATGTCATAGGTATATGAAAGCAAATGCGCAACACTCTTGGCAAACAAAAAAAAAATCAATGGTAATTTTGAAAGACTTGAAACATGAACCTTGTTATACTAAAATTTAATGGGCTACAAAACTGCAAACTCAAAATTGTTCTAAGAAATTGAATTGAAAAGTTGAGTTCTATATGTAATAAAAAAAAAATGATTCTGATGGTTTTTACAATTGAATGAGCTATATTTTTATAAAAAAAAATTAAAAAAAACTGTATATGGAATCATATTTTTGACGCGAACTGTAATATGGGGTGTTCCATACCAAAACGAACGGGGTTCAAGCTTCATGTGTTTGATTTGTTTCATAATTTTGCTTGAAGTTTGAGCTTGATTAATATATTTTTAAAAACTTTACAGCACAAAAACAAAAACAAGTCGATTTAATAGTTTTCCAAATATCTCGAAAAATATCTCTTGAAAAAAATCACACATATACATATAAAAATTCTCTATGAAAAGAAATATTTTTTAAATTTTTGTTTCTTGAAAAATTTTTCACATACAAATATTTTGATAAAAAATAATTATGTCATCTCAAAAATATTTAAATAATCACAATGGTGGCTCTGAGTATTGCGCAATATTTAAGGATAGTGTTATGGGGTGTACTCTACAATAATTGGAGTTATAATTTTTATACCCGAGCGCACTTGTGCACAAGGGTATTATAACTTTGTTCACATAACGGTTGTTTGTAACAGGCAAAACGAATCGAGATAGATATAGACAAATGTATACATAAATGATCAGGATGAAAAGAGAAATCGATTAAGCGGTGACTGTCTGTCCGTCCGTCCGTCCGTCCGTCTGTCCGTCTGTGCACACGATAACTCGAGTAAAAATTGAGATATCTTAACGAAACTTGGTATGTGCACTTCTTTCGGGCGTAGGACGGATGGTATTGAAAGTGGGCAAAATCGGACAATAACCACGCCTACGTCCCATATAACGGTAGTTTTTAGAAATACAAAAACTGCGATATTTTAGTAACTACTGAAGATAATTCACTCAAAATTGATATTTATAATAAATTTTACACGAAAAATAAGAATATTAACATTTTTTTTAAAATGGGCGTAGCCACGCCCACTTATGGTTACATGTGTATATCTTGGTAACCGCTGCATCAATTTATTCCAAACTTTGCACAGTTGTTGGCCTTAATACAGCATACTAAATGGCCGAAAATTTTAAAAATCGGATAATAACCACGCCCACTTCCCATATAACGGTAATTTCCAGAAATACGAAAACTGCGATAGTTTCGTAACTACTGAAGATAATTGACTCAAAATTGATATTTATAATAAATTCTAGACGAAATATAAGAATATTAAAATTTTTTTGAAAACGGGCGTAGCCACGCCCACTTATGGTTACATGGGTATATCTTGGTAACCGCTGCATCAATTTATTCCAAACTTTGCACAGTTGTTGGCCTTAATACAGCATACTAAATGGCCGAAAATTTAAAAAATTGGACAATAACCACGCCCACTTCCCATATAACGGTAATTTTCAGAAATACGAATACTGCGATATTTTAGTAACTACTGAAGATTATTCACTCAAAATTGATATTTACAATAAGTTTTAGACGAAAAATAAGAATATTATAAATTTTTGGAAAATGGGCGTAGCCACGCCCAGTTATGTTTACATGTGTATATCTTGGTAACCGCTGCACCAATTTCTTCCAAACTTGGCACAGTTGTTAACCTTGGTATAACATACGAAATGGCCGAAAATTTTTAAAATAGGACAATAATCCCATATAACGGTAATTTAGAGAAATACGAAATCTTCGATAAATCAGTAATTATTGAAGCTAATTTATTCAAAATTGATGCTTGCAACAATTCGTTACCAAGAAATACGCTTAGGATACAATTTTGAAAAATGGGCGTGACAACGCCCACTTATGATCACATATATGTATCTCGGTAACCGTTCTACCAATTTGTACCAAACTCGGTGTGGTTATTGTACTTGCCACATAGAAGCAAAACGTTGAAACTTATTGAAATCGAACTAAAATTACGGCCGCTTTTCATATAACAGTAAATTTCAGATATGCTTGAAACTTCAATATTTCGAAATTTAAGGACGCCAATTTACTCAAAATGGATACACCTCGGTTTACCATGTAGCGGTAGCTTTCGGAAAGGTGAAAAACATATATTTAATACTTGCGCCGGGTATTTAATGTTCGGCTCCGCCCGAACTTAGACTTTTTTACTTGTTTTTTATACCGAAGTTGGGTAAAATGAGTATATTAAAAACTTATAAATTTTTTTTGTTTTTTTTATATATTTTTTTGTGTATACAGTCTTGTAGCTCATTAAATTTTATTATAATAAGTGCAAGTTTTAATCGATTGCAAAACTGGCGCAAATTTTTTTTATTTTTCTTTGAAAATGGTTTTGAGCATTTTCTTTCATAAAAAAAAAGTGCAAAATGCCGTTAGCATAAAAATATAAAAATTCAACGCACTATAAAAATTCTAAAAAAATTTAAAAAAATTTGTAAATTTGTAACTAAAATTATTGTAGAGTGCAGCCCATAATACTATACTTAAATATTGCACAATACTCAGAGCTACCATTGTAACTTTTTCATTTTGTTTTTTTGGGATGACATATTTTCAATAAATATTTTTTTTTTATCAAAATATTTGTATGTCAAAAATTTTTTCAAGAAATTGTTTTTTTTTAATATTTCTTTTCATACAGAATTTCAATGTGTGTATGTGTGATTGTTTTCAAATTTTTTCTCCGCCCCGTTCTCGAAATATTTGAAAAACGATTAAATGGATTTGGTTTTGTCTTTGTGCTATAAAGTTTTAAAAATTTTTTTAATCGAGCTCAATTTTAATATTTAGTTATTATTTATGTTTATGCATCAAGCCTAAACGTTTGAAACAAATCAAACACATGAACTGAGAACCCCGCCCGTTTTCGTATGGAACGCCACATATATACATACATACATTGTAATATAAAGTGTAAGGATTTCAGACAGTCAATATCATTTCAAATGCGACGTTGGCATCAAATAAGATGCGACTAATAAAAAGCTAATGATTGCATGTTCGTAATAAGCAGATGTGTACATAAATGCATTGTTTATTATGCGAATTAAAGCAGTTGAAATTGTTGCAAATATTGCGCTCGTAATGGCATTGAAACGTTTTTTGTGGTTACGACTGTGGTTGCATTTTATCGATAATATGTGGCGACGCCAACCACAAATTTGGCTGGCAAGCGGTTTTTATTATTTGAGTTTGCACATTATTTATAGAAAAGTTTTTGTGTTATTAACTTTCCACCAGATACCGTAAAATAAAATTATTGAGTAGGCAATTTTTATTTGATTGAGAGTTTTTTTTTTGTTTTTTTGCATACTTTTTTTTGAAATACTTAATCGGCAATAAAGCCAGCTTGCATGACTGTGGTGATGATGAGTTTGAATGGATATAATAATGCTAACAAGGACATATACTAACTAGAATTGTGTGTGTGTGTGTGTGTGTATCTGCATTTAGCTCATCACAATTCAGAAAGATTAAGGTAACTACAAAAATTCTTGCTTGTGAAAAAAATATTCGAAAATATGCCATTCTTTGTAGGCATTCGTTAGGTTTTTTTTTAAATGTTGTAATATTTATTTGACTTTATTTAATTTTATTTTATACATTTTTTTTACTCATTGATAGTATTTATTTAAATTAACATTTTGCGCTTTCCGCAGAATATTCAATTAAGTACTTCATTCCACACTTTCACTTATGTCTTCTAGGCCACCTTCTCAGCCGAAATTGTTTTTCATGCTTACTTACAAGGCAATAAAAACATATTTATTAGCTTTTCCTGTAGATATAAATACCATAAACAAATGCAGTAAAACATATCATTCTTCGAGCGTTAAAATCAAATACATACAAATAAATCACAAACAAAACAAAAAAAACTCTTAAATGTATTACTAAGCATAAAAAACTTGTTGGCTTAAAGGACCAAGCTAATCATACAAATGCCATGATTATGCAAACCAGTAAGTTTGGATGGCGGTGTTGAATAATTGGCGGCAGTGAGACCTTGGGATCTAGCTTATGGCCTACATACATAGGTAGATTGTGGCGTGCAGCATGAACATGTTGATTGCCGACGCGCACCGTTTAATCGTCAAGGTAGTCTGGCTAAATATACATACATACAGATATAACATTACATTTTCAATTTACCACCCTCATGCAATATGTATGTATGTATGTATGTATGTATGCGCATAGCTACTCATTTTCATGTATGCGTGTGTATGCATTGAACAGCTTGTGGCGAAAAAGAAAAACTATGGTATACCTTTCCTTTTTGGGGGCATTCTTAAGTGGTAGTTGAAGTCAAGTGGTTTATTAGGAAGGGCTAAGGGAGTATATGTATATATACATAGTGGTTAGTTGTTGATTTTATTTGTTTGTTGTTGTTGGATGTTCTTGTTCCGCAAGTAGGCTGGCTCAGTTGAGCAGGCAGGCAAGCAAGCATGTACAAAAGCTGTAAAGCCCAGATTGTTGAATGGCTGTAGCACAAGTGAGCCTATTTGCGTGCGTCGACGTCTTGCCGCTGTAGCGATTAATCTGTAAGTACTATATACCATAATGCGTTTCTATGTATACATGTCCATATACATACGTACTAGAGGGCTGCATGAATTCATTCAAACGTGTAGCCAAACCGAGTACAGTAGATTTGAGTATTTAACCTTACATAGAAAAACACTCAGCATTTGGAATTTATATGAATGGTATATGAAGTTGTAGAAACTATTTTCTAGAGCGTAAAAACACTTATATTTCAAAATGGTTCTCTTTTTTATAAAGCAATCGCAGTTCTGGCTAGTATATTTCAGGACGAATGGATGAAAAACTTTCAAATCATTCAAACTCATTTCGGTAAAAGTTTTTTGCTACAAACAAGATTTTTCGTATTGTAATAGGAGCGCAGCAATACATACATACATGCATACATACATATTTATGTTTGTATCCAATAGTAGCTTATGTCAAAAGGCTGACTTAGTATTATGCGGCATTCGCAGCATACGATTGCGAATCACTCACTGGCGCCGAGCCGTTGAAGATCTGTTGGGAGATAAACGTGCAAGAAATAGTTCCGATCCAAAAAATTCCTTGTCGTTTAAAGAATAAATGAGAATGCCGCATTGTACTAAAGCCAACTTCCCGACATAAGCTACTATTCCGTACGAATACAGATATGTATATAGAAAATTAATTTTTGGATATTCATACAAAAAATTTTTACCAATACAATACAAAATACATACATACATACATACATATTTATGTTTGTACATATGTATATTAAAAAAATATATTTTTGGATATTCATACAAAAAGTTGTTATTTACCTCAATTCAATTTATTTACACTTTCTTTGAATATTGTAATGTCGACATATATATCAGAACAGGTATTCACTCAAATTCAAAAAAAAAATTTAAAACAAAACCATTCGTTCGTTTTGTATATGAATAATGCATACGCCGTTTTGAATGAATTCATGTAGCCCCCTAACACGCACATATGTATATGTATGTAAATATGCTTGTGAAGTTTTACACCGGAATGCTTTTTACAAATTTTTATGCTGGGGAGAAAAGAATACAGAGGTGTTATAAAACTTTGAATTCCGGAACTACTTTGACTAGTGTCAATTTTTATTTTTTTTTTTTTCAAAAATTAATCTTTTCCGATTTTTTCGAATTTTTTTTTCGGCGTTATTTTGCAGAACTCTTTAGCCTTTTCAGGAACTCTAGAACTATTTTGAAAAGCTACTCAGAACAATTTTGTATTTGCCTTTATGCCATATGCTGCGTGAATCTGGCATAAAAAATTAAAATTTTTTTTTGATCAAAATATCCAGAACTTTTTTTTCCTTTTCAAGGACTCTACAACCATTAAAAAAGCTACGGAGAACAGCTTTTTTTTTGCATTTTTGCGTCATAAAATAAAACAACTTCCCAGACATCATCGAAAGCTACTATAACCCCGTCACTATAATACTTTTAGCCGCTAAGCCTCACATCGCCCAGTACCGATTCCTCCCGCTGCTATGGTGAAGTATTTCGACGGATGTCGGATTGAACACTATAAGCTCACATGTAGTATGTTACTTTCCAGCCCATTCAGTTTGTAATTTACTCCATAATAACACCCGTTCGATGGTATAGATTGAGACAAAATTCGTTTGACTATCCAAAATTCTTCGTCTGTGTTGCTCAGCTCAGGTCGGTAAATGTCGTACAAATTGAAATTTTTAAGTAAGCCTTTTAAAGGAGCGGTTGCCTGCAAACAATTGGTTTGTATGAACATTTACCTTTCTCGTATTCTTGGGACTTATCGATATAATAATCAATATTTTTATCGATTTTGTTATCGATATTTTTTATCGATATCTTTTATCGATTTGGTTGTCGATAGTTTCATAGATATTTTTGTATAGAATTCGTTGATAATTTTATCGGTTTTGATGTTGATGTTACTATCAATTTTGTTATCGATACACATGATGTGACATCATAAGACAGAACATCACATAATATGACATCATTGGGCATGACCTGAAATCCTATCACATCACTTCACATTACATTACATGACATCACATCACATCACATTGCACCGCATTACCTGACATTACTTCACATGGCATCTTATTACGCCATCGCACCTCATATCATCTAGGTATATATATGAAGAAAATGATAAGAGCAAAGATATAAAAGACAAAAACAAATATGACCAAGGTAAATTTAAACACTCAACTTTTATAAGAATAATAGAGTATAAAATTAAAAATTAAGATAAAAAAACAGAATAATTTAAATTTAATTAAAAGGAAAAGGGTAAAGGTAGCCATCTATATAGAAAAAATAAATAAAATATAATTTTAAGCAAATGTATATATATGTACAGTATGTGGAAAAATGTGGGTATATGAACTCAAACACAAATAGCATTAATATATGTTGGGTTTAAAAAGAAGTATACCGTTTATTTCAAAGGTTTATTATAAATTGT
>NW_023458565.1:18230-115251 GCF_013731165.1 Rhagoletis pomonella | reverse complement strand
CCTTGCCCTAAAGTTTGGCACGTTACTTCTGGGACACCCTGTATATGTATAGACATAAGCGATGAAAGAAAATTGAGCATTACAATTTCTTTGCGAACTTAAACCATTTCGATTTTCTGAAAAATCAACAATTATACGAACTAAATGTGCTGCATGTGGAAAAATTTCCTTTATGAAGCTAATGAAATTTTTTGCACATGCACTTCGCAATTGCCATATAATAAAACTTTCTTAAGTTATAATATGATGACACTTCCAAGTATGCTCGGCTCAGTCTGATGCATCCTTTGGATAATGTTTCAGGAGCGCCTTGTCCTTGCCTTGAAGGTTGTCTTTATTTGCGAACAGCCTTCTCAAAGACCTACTTATGCAATAATGGCCGCCCTCAAGCAATTGCGTTTGACATTGCCTCCCGCGAGAGTACCGCTGCAAGAAAGGCGTTTTTTTAATTTAAATGCCGCTCGAACCCAGGTCCTACTAACGATGGGAATGAACATTATTTCATAGATAATTAAAGATAATCGCAGTCTGAGGTTTGCCAACAATATAATTTAAAAATTCTAAACTCCAACTCACACACACATTCTCATTTTCAGTCTCAAACAACAGCAATTGCGAACGCTTAAATTTTTTTATTCTCTATTTTATATGATTTTAAAATGCTGGCAAACATGAGAAAAACAATCATGGCCGACGAATTGAGAGAATGAATTTACCTTGTAATGTTTTTATCATGATATGAAATATTGAATACATACTAGGGTAGGTAAAAAGATATTGAGTGAAAAAAATAAAGTTAAAAGTTTTAGGGCAAAACAAACCGACTTCAATTCGGATATACAAATTAAGGAGTACCGTTAATTTCTTCATGTTCCAATCATCGGATCTAAACCAGATTGTAATCCCATACTAATCTACATTCAGAGGTACCACCTTTCTTAAAGAAAAAAGAATTATAGAAAAGGGTTAACCTGGTACAAAGTTATGCGGTAACATACATTTAAAATGAAAATTCCGATGAATTAATTGATAACCTCCTCCTGTTTTTGCAGTGGATTAAAAATGTATACAATGCGATTTGAATTGGTTATATTTAAAAGAATTTTAAAAAATGTTTCCTATTGTGTGCAATTTCTTGACCAATGGTTTTAGCTTTTGGCAAAGGGTTCAGTAGTAATCTAAAGAAAGCTAAAACGATTTAAATATTATGCAGTGAGAAATTAATAAGATGTTTTGTTTAGCTTCCACTACAAACAGAAAAAGCTTATTATTTTCTCAGTAATTCATAGTTAACTATTATCAGTGACATTGTTTTTGTTTTCTCTTTTGATTTTTTCGCTGTCTACCGATCAATACTGTGATTTATTGGCTCATAAATTACGCAATTCTAAACGAAACGCGATATTGCGAATGCAGTCAAGAGAAAAAGCCATTGGCAAACGTTTATCACGCCTTCTACGTTATGAAAGCACTTTAGAAACCCAGTTGTGTATGTAGGTACATATAAGTATTATAAAGAGTAAATATTTCATCGCCAATGAGCAGTGAAGAATCATTGAATATTCCTGCCATTGTGCAAGAAAAGCGACTGCGAACACATTTGACGTCATTAATACTAACTGGATTTATTGTGCCGCCAGCACAAATATAATAACTAAAAAATTTAATTCCATTTCAATAAACTTGAGAAGTGGCGAAGTGGATGAGGTTGAGTAGAGTCAAGTGATTAAACAAAAAAAAGAACCAAGTCGCAAGTGGCGAATGACTCAACACGAAGTGGCTGTGATAAGAATGAAATGAAAATGTGTATGAAACCCAGTAGCGATGAAAGATTTGTAAATCACTATGGAAGAAGATAAGTATGTTTGTAAGCTTAAGTTTGTGCAGGTCGTAAGACTTTCACAAGGTTATAAAACCAGTTACACGTACTTCATACGCATTAAGTGTGTGCAAATCACATGAATATACAAACATTTCGTATCTATTCTCCCAACACGTCATGGCGTATACGTAACAGGAAATTGCTAAGCAAACTTTTATGCATCCATTTGTGTATAAGTGTACATTCATACTTACGTGTATGTATGTGCATATGTTTGTACACAACTACCTAGTCGGCAAAATGAGGAGCGCTCGTTCTTGATAAATACAGAATTTCAGGCAGGCCTTTTTCAATCAGACCTCCCGCCATTCGAAGGCAGACAGACGAGCAGGTGTGTTCTCAAAGCATCGGCAGCAGATACAAGAAAAACTCGCAGTAGGCGCAGTGTCGGCGTAGGTCTGAAGCAAATTTTAACTTTCAACTCTGCTATTATTATTTCATTAAAATTTTCTCCTTCTAAGCGTAGCTGAATGAGAAAGAAAGATCAGGATTCGAAGGAGGACTCTTTATAACTAAAACTACAATTTAACCACTAAAATAGGATTTGCATTTTTCCGAACAAACTTAATCGTTATTTCATGATTTGAATTTTTGCGATCAACAATAAACGTTATTTTTGGATTTTTATTATTTGTTCATACATATTATAAAGTTGTTTTCAAATAAAATTTTTTAGATCACAAATCATATAAATCGGTCATGAAAGCTCAAGTCTTCATTATAACGGTTAAAAATTATCGAGAAAAAATAAAAATTCAAAATAACGATTTTTTTCGAAAAAAATAAAAATCACAAAATAACAATTTATTTTGACTGAAATAATAAAAAACCAAAAATAACGGGTTTTCATTTATCGAATAATAAAAATCTTGGTATTCAACGGTTATTGTCGGTGCGTGCTATTTTTTTCTAATTTTGCCAAATGGCTTTGTGCGTCAGCTTCATACGTACTCTTAGCGTTTTACACCGTTATCCTGCTGATGTTGACTTTTCTGTTTAACTATCTGCTTAGACTGATGGCTTGCTTAACGGTGGCTTGTCTTGAATGACATCGACACATATAACATGCGCAATAATAGTGATTTGCTCAGCTTAACGGATGGGCATCACACAATCAACTTAGAAGCGACTACCTGGTTGGAATATCTTTAACTGATAATAAGTTAATAGTAAAATAAATATTTTTAAAGCAAGTTTTCTAGAGAAATATAAACGAAATCGGCCCATAAATACTGGTTTACCAAATATGTCGACTCCTGCGCCACCTATCAGATTAATTCATATTTCGTATTGCATTGTTATCGGGTTCTGAGCCAACTGTGAAGTTTCAAGTCTCTAGGTCATCGGAAAGTTGGTAAAAAATGTATTGCAAGATTTTCTCCAAAACAACAATACATACGTACATACTCAGAGCAAATTAAATAAAAGCTTGTAAAAATAGCAGAATGGCAGGAATTTAAAAACCTAGTATCTACAGTGTTTAAAAATCTCTTTGGTGGCATTATGCTGGTGTTGTCATTTCATTTAAAGCCATTTTTTTTATGTAAATACTTTATTCAACAACATGCCGATGGTCCTCTGCAATAAAGGCACAACTCAAAACTTCATATTTTTTAGTATAGCTAATTAAAGATTTTGTGTTTCGTAATTTAGCAATAATACGTATGTCTTGGAACGTAATGATTCCGCATTATTTGAAGTCTGGTCTTGAAACCTTCCGTAAGTCGCCTAAGTCTCTGGTAAAATTTACGGGCGTTTTTCGATTTGGCCAGCATTTGAAGCTCTTCGCACTCACTTTTTTGGCCGGTCTCTCTTCGTCTCGCTTACCTCTTCAGTTCCCTGTAGCGGTATCACATAGATCACGCTGCGCCCGATCGCAGTCTGGACCTGTAGGTGGCATCTTTCTTCTTTGCTGCTTCGCTGAAATCCGACTACTTCTTCGGCGGCCGTACGTAATGAACGGGAAGTGTGCTTCCATTGCTCGCATATGTCGGTTGGTTGAAGAGTGCTCTGTGACAGCAGGTGTAAGAGGTATTGGCTGTCTGTTGCGACTGCATATTTTCGACGTTAAGCTTTTTTTGGATTTTTGGGCGCACATTTTTTGCTGCACAGAGGCGGGTGCGTATCTTGGCTGCAACAAACTAGTGGACTGAGTCGATGTTTGGGCCTCGAAGTGTATCACAACATGCTCGATTTGGTTTCTTGTTTTCCGATCCAGAGACAGGCACGAAGCTTGATGGATCTTTTTGTGCTTGAACCTAGCACTGCATATTATCATGTTTTTCGGGCCACGGCGAAGTCGATCAGCCTCAGCCCATTGTGTGACGTTTAGTGTGAAGAGGGAGTGCTGTGGTGTTGTGCAAGGAGAGCCCTCGATCGCCCTCTGTCCAACCTCGGCTAGAAGGACCTTGCATCGCCCACTTGCATGACGCCCAACTAGAGTTTATCAATGGAACACTAAGCAGCTCTTTATTCGGCGATAATGTTTCAAAGGTTAACTGCTCTCCCTATTCAAAAGAGGGAATGTGGTAAGAGAAGAATCTTCTAAGAGCCATTTCGGTGTGAACAGTGATGAAATCAAAGCCACCTAGATCTGCAGAGTGCCCAGTCCTTAAGTCGGTCAACTAACTGGTTTCTCTGAGTCTAATAGCTGTTCGCGCTGCGGCAATTTTACTTGCAACGTCGATAGGCACCACGTTCATTAAGTGTCAATATGGAGCCGGTCCTTAGTGCCGCACCAGTAGCCCATTATACGTGTTCCAGCTGCTTTCGGCGTATGCCTTTCATTTCCTAGATCCTAGTTTCCTAGAAAACATGAACCAAGAGTTCTTTAACAAAAATGAGATTGAAAAATCATTAACATTTTATAATTATCTAACGTCAGTTTGTAATGACGTAGGCACAACCACCAACGACAACGTCAACTCCGGCAGTGACAGCTGGGCACCTGATCCAGTGGCTATTCCTCCATTAGCTATGATACCCATTAAATCGCTTGTCATCCTGTTGCTGCTACTTATCAGAGGTGAATTTGTATTTGCTGCCTGTTAGCTGATTGCTGCCACCACATAACTGCCAACGTCACTGCCAGCACAGCACCAGCACCAGCACCAGGCCATTTACAGTGACTGACAAACCGGCGCATATGTTGGCACAGCTGCAATTGTCAGCGACAGTTGTTGCGAGCAATAGAAACCGCACAAACGCAACACAGCTGCAATAACAGCAAAGTAGCGAAAATAAAAACAACCACAGCTGCGTAGCTGTCAGCCAGCTGTGGCAGTCACATAACAAACGCAATAGGAATAGCGTGGGAGTTGGTGACGGTGCAAAGAAATGGGGAGTAGCGTAGGTAGCGAGGTGTAGTTCATGCCGAGCGCCACATGAGATTTGCCGCTATCAGGAAAGTTCTCGCTGTAGTGCGAGAAATAGGCGGCAGCAGCGATTGTACATACATATGTACTACAATAGCTAAGAAAGAGACGATAGCATAGCTTTTATCGCGTTGCATTAAATTGAAATTTTAAGTGTAGTACCTCTTGTTGCTGCCATTACCATTTGTTGAGTTAGCAGCCTTTTTCTTGTAATTGTTATTGTAATAGTTTTGTTCTAGAGCTATTATTGCCGCAGAAGCCTTTTCAATGGGCGTCGCCTCACACACACACACACACACACACACACACGCGCGCGCGCATATTTATGCGCAACTCTTGTAGTCCTTGTGCTTTTTATTTGCAATTGTTTTTGTATTTTGTGTTAGCATTTAAAGTTAACTGGAATCGCTTGCGAAAATTCTCGAGCAACTCGCTATTTTATCTGCTTGCTTTTTGGTTTCCTTGATAATTTCCATGCTGTTGCTCTGGTAGGGTTTTCCATGCCCCAAGTTCCTTGGTTACCCCCTTTTTTTGCTGCTGCTACTGCTGCTACTACTTTTTTGCTCTCACAGTGGCGTAAGCCAAAGATAAATTGGCATTGTATAGGCTGTCAAAAGCAGCCGTAAGTACTGGTGGTGCTCCTTCGTTTTCCTTTGATTCACTACCACGACTCCTTGTAGTTAAACTCATTTTATATTTCCTATTAAAATGTGCAGTAAATAGTATGTAGTCGTAATCAAATACTAACCACTACTTTCAAATGTAATTGAAATTTCTTCGCGATTCTACTTTGCTCTCTTCTACATAGAAAACATTCATACTTACTTCTTACTGTTAAGTGCCTTATGCGATTGTGTGGTAAGGTTGTTATTTTTTCATTCGCTGAGTTTTTTGTTTTACTTTTGAAAGCGGTAGTTAAAGATTCGTTTGTTTTATAAGGGAGTAGTGAAACTTAAGTTTTTGCGCGCCCCTCAGTAAATTTCACTGGTTAAATGTTTATCAAAAAAAAGTATGGAAGTTACTTACTTATCAACCAGACAATCTTTGTTGTCGGCTGTAAGAAAACGTATTGCCCTCGGCAACAAATTTATTCCCGGTAATATCGCTATCGTCTCGATTTCTTATTACTTGTCGCTTTAAAACGTCCGACGAAGGCAGCTCGCCTGGTCAAATCGTTATCTTTTTGATTACCTGTATGAATGAGTCATTTCCTTATCGTTTTATTATTGTTACAGGCGATATTTGAACAATAATTACATTTAACATTTTTATTATTTTTAATATTTCATTTATTTTTGAATATATAATTAGAATTTGAAAACCGAAACTACCGGGGTGGTCCCAGGACCTAACAAAGAAAACACAAAAATTTTGGGAAAAAATATATTTATTTTTCAATATAGTCTCCTTTTAGCTCTATACACTGCAACGTTCAATAAGATCGATACCCTTTTCATAATAAGAACTGTCTTGCTCAAAATAGCCATTAACTGCCGACATCAAGTTGGGGAACAGAAAATAGTCCGAAAGGGATAAATATGGCGAATAGAGTGCATGAGGTAGCAATTCAAACATTAATTCATTACTCCGCTAAACATTCAATTGAAACCTCTTCACGACACTGTTTTTTGGGTCGAGTGTGAACCAATGCGGCACCCATCTTGCCCATAGCTTTCTCATTTCCAAATCTTCAGATAATATGCGATGTACCGTACTTTTTGAAATGCCTACTATATCTGCTAGCTGGCGCACTTTCAGTGGACGATCCTCCATTATCGCTTTGTGGATTTTCTTCGCCATTTCTGGAGTCGTCACCTCATTTGGTCGACCACTGCGATGCTCGTCTCGAGGCAGCACGTGCGGCCTCGTTTAAACTCTGCTACCCAATATTTTACTGTTGTAAACGAAGGAGCAGACCCGCATGAAGTATAATCTATTTCAAATTTTATATTGGATGGGCTGAGGACTTTCAAATAAAAGTACTGTATCACTTAACGATGACCAATTTCCCCCGTTTTCACAAATTTACTGAAAACGTTCACTATTGACGGCTGCCAAGCATATAAATATATATTTTTATACCTTTCATGAGCATGAAATGGTATTATAACTTTGGTCCGATGTTTGTAAGTACCAGAACAAAAAGAGATAGACCCATTAAAATGTATACTTATTTGATCAGAACGTCGAGCTGAGTTGATTTATCCATGTCCGTCTGTCCGTCTGTCTGTCTGTTTGTATGCAATCTAGTCTCTCAGTTTTCGAGATATCCGGATCAAATTTGGTAAGTGGGTGTATTTTTATAATGTATTAATCATTTGTCGGAACCGGAAGAATCGGACCACTATAACATATAGCTCCCATACAACTGATTGTTCAGATATGAGATTTTTCGTTATAACTTCTCCATTTATGCAGCTAGGAACATGAAATTTTGCAGTACTTGCACATATTATCAACAGAATACTTACAGTGGAAATTACAAAGATCGGGTCACTATAACCTATAGCTCCCATACAACTGATTGTTCAGATATGAGATTTTTCGTTATAACTTCTACATTTATGCAGCTACGAACATGCAATTTTGCAGCACTTGCACCCATTATTAACAGAATGCTTACAGTGAAAATTACAAAGATCGGTTCACTATAACCTATAGCTCCCATACAACTGATTGTTCAGATATAAAATTTTTCGTTATAACTCCTCCATTTATATAGCTGGGAACAGGAAATTCCGCACTGTTTTCAATAATTATCAACAGAAAACTTACAGTGAAAATAAAAAAGATCGGATAACTATAACCTATAGCTCCCATACAACTGATTGTTCAGATATGAGATTTTTCGTTATAATTCATGCATTTATGCAGCTAGGAACATGAAATTTCGCACCATTTTCACTCATTATTAACAGAATACTTACAGTGAAAATAACAAGGATCGGGTGACTACAACATATATCTTCCATACATCTGATTGTTCAGATATGGGTTTTTACTGTAAAACTCCTTTATTTGAACAGCTAAAACCGATAAATTTCGTAAGATATTTTATAAATAATAATACAAAGTCTACTGAGAAAATCGTCAAAATCTATGCTGTATAAGCTTTATCTCCTATAGCACTGATTGTTCAGATACCAGTTTTTGCGATATATCTCCTTTATGTAGGAAACTAAACCCAATAAATTGTGTCGGTTTACATACCGATCACATAGCAGTGAAAATCACTTAGATTGGTGCTAATATAAGGTATATCTTCCATACCTCTGTTTGTTCAGATGCGATTTTTTATATAGGTATGTAACTCCTCTATCGATGTATGCAGATGTACTCAAAAGCAGTAATCTGTCAAAGTAAAATTTGCAGATGTTCATGAAAGGTATGAAGCCTTCGGCATAGCCGAAGACAGCGCTGCTCTTACTTGTTTATTTAAAATTTAATACGAAATAATTTTTCACTTAAATTGCTGGTAAAACTGGTTGTTAAGTGCGAAATACTTACTTACTTACTTACTTTAACAAAAAAAACAATGAAGTTGTTCATTCAAATAAGTAAAACGATAAGTAAAACATCTTCGATAGCATGTTTAGGGAGACTTAATGAGATTAACTTATGCAATCATAAGTGGGTGCTGCCACGTATTTCCTGTAAAAGAATTATTGCAAGCACTAATTTTGTTAAATTAGCTTCAGTAGTAACGGATTTATCGCACATTTCGTATTTCTATAAATTACCGTTAAATGAAAGATTGGCGTGGTTATTGTCCGATTTTCAGAAGTTTAAGTTTAATAGAAATCGTTTGAGCGATTACTGATTCGGGTTTTTATAATCAGCGACTCAAAGAACATATTGGATCTCTCATTTTGAGTTTTTGGTAATTTATTTCAATTTTGTAATCGGTAATCCCAAAAAAATACGGAAACTTCTTTTTTGTCTCTACTGTCCGAAAATGCTCGGTGTTTTCATGTGTACAAAAAAAATTTAATTTTTTCGGGCCGCGGCGGTTTTAATGAATACAAGAACATTTTCCACTTTTTATTCTTTGTTTAAGAGTTAATATACATATATTACAACTGCTAAATTTACAGGTTTCTTTATGTGATGAACAAACAGTGTAGACAATTTCAGGCTCTTATTTACTTAAATATCTGAAGAAACAGTGGTATGGCACTTATATGTTATACGTAAATCACCGATCTCGAGGTCTTCCTGAAGGGATTTCTGTAGTGTCGTCGAGGGTACTTGCGAGACTGCTAGATTAAGATAAATACGGTCGAGATCCTTGAACCCGATCAGGTTTTTGCAGAACAAAGACGGTTCCTGGAGCACGACGGAAATGGAAATGGTAGAACTGCTCCTGGATACACAGCGAGTCGCAAACAGGGGGCACTTCGGACGGGGTAGTAAACGGGTTTCACACACAAATCCAAATGATCTTAGATCTTTAAGCCTCTCTTCCTTTGTGTTTAAGACACTAGAAACGATAGTTGGTAACTACCTATCTTACAACAGTGATAGTCGACTACTGTCTAACAATCAACATGCATATCTGAAGGGCAAGTCCTCGGAGACCGCGCTGCATAGCCTGGTCAGTCTTATTGAAAAGCCCTTCAGTTACAAGGACTATTGTCCTGCAGCTTTTCTGGGCATTGAGGGAGCTTATGCAAATATATAAGTTTAGAGGCCATAATACAGGCCTTAAGGGGACTATAGGTGGACAATTCTCCGGTGGTTTTTATAAGAGAAATGCTCTTGTGCGGGGTGATCACATCAAACTTCGGTGAGAACTTGGTTTCTAGATACGGGAAAAGGTGCACATCACAGGGTGCGGTGCTCTCGCCACGCCTTTGGACTTAACCGTGTACTCTCTTTTGCGAGGGACAAAATGGGAAAGCGCAAAGGTTGTTGCTTACGCGGATGACGTAGCCATCGCGACAAAAAAGTACAGAGGATTTTTGGACCCTCTGCCACTAAATCTAGTGGGACAGCAGATGGCATCTCTTGCTGCACTCCGGATAAGAGAGACGGGGTACTGTCAATCGCGAATATAGTTTTTTTCCGGGCTATGAAACTCTGGTTCGTCAAATATTACTATACTTCACCCGGCAGTGTAGTAATTTTCACAGATGGTTCAATGATGAGCGGTGGAGTGGGAGAAGGGTCCTTATCCCGACGCCTTGCACTGAGCCATTCATTTTGACTACCGGACTACTGTAGTATCATCCGGCTGAGGTTTCAGCTATAATGGAGGCTATAAACGAACCTCGTACTGATTTAAAAGGTAAAGAGGTGTTGATCTTTACATTATGTAGAATCGAGTTACAAGAGATAAATTAAATATCCAGTATTGAATACCTTCGCAAATATATGTTTCATATATCGAAAATTGTTTTGGAAATCTCACTTCATTAAGCTCTTAAAATCGATTTTATTTTTTATGACTGAATCCATAATAGTCCATTTCCACCGAGTCTTAACTGCAGTTTATGCCTATGGGAAAAAGGAGATTACAACTCGAAGGGGGTAATTAATTGCTCATATTAAGTACAAGCATGTTAAAGCTGTTGGAACTTTACTGAGCTTTTTACTGCAGTTAAGCCTTTGGTGGAAACAGGCTATAAGAGTTTTGGGAAGGAGTAACAACACAAAAATACTTTTAAAGCACAGTGAAGCACGCTGGGTATTTGCTAGTATTTTTATAAAATTCATTATAGTTTATTTCAACTTTTTGTTATTGTATATTTGTTTTTTTTTTTGTTTTAGGAAAGCGGTAGAAACGTACAATTCAGCAAAATTACATTTGTTTATAGTTCAACTAATTAATGACGTAATTTCTTTTCCTTTCGAATGCTAGTTTTTACGAATAGATGTTTTTTGCAAAACTCTTCATAGCTTTCCCTCGTAGTTATTTTGCATATTTCATATCCAGCGCAATGAAGAACAAAAGCTATCTAACAAACTGCGATAACGACCACAAAACAAACTTGTAAATGGCAAGCTAGAGCAGCGTTAACGACCCAACAACACTTGCAAATTTCATTCTCCATAACAACAATGCAAGTCAAGCCAACCTGCTAGCCAGCCAGCCAGCTAGCAGCATAGCTGACTATGTACTTAGCTCTGCATGCGAGCAGCATCAATGACAGCAGCCGCAGCAACAGTCATGGCAGTTTGTGGCATCAGCAACAGCAGGAACAACAGCAGCAGCAACAGCAACAGCAACGGCAACAGTTTGCTGCTGCCAGTGTTGATTGTTGTACAATTTGTGATGCAATCAATTTTCAATGCAGATAATTGATTTTTCCTCCTTCCTCATTCGCTGGCATTTGACGTGGAAACTATGTATGTATGGGGCTGTAGCGCGTTCTCGCCACTATTGTGGTTACGCGTGCATATGTGTATGTGTGTGTGCGTGTGTGTGTGTCTGAATGTGTGTGTGCGAACGTTTTAACTCTAATTGCATTATCTTAGTTTGCATGCTGAGCTTTATAATGGAAAATGCATATGTATGTATAATAGTTGACCATATCAATAGCGCGCAGTAATTGTATTTGTTTTCTAAAAAGCTAGTATTGGTTTGTTTTTTATATTTTGAAATATCAAAATGTTTGCAAGCATAGTGATGATGCAATAAATCAGATTATCACTTTGCTTTCCATAGAATCAACAATGCAATTATTTTCATTAGAAAAGTATTCCTGAAATTGAAAGAAATATTTGAATGACTGCTGTTGGATATTGTTAATTTTTTGTGAAACGGATTTTATTCAATAGAACGTTTAATTTATTATCGCTTCAAATTTAAATTTCCAAATTAACACACTTTGAATGAGTGAAATTACTTATTGAAAGTGATCTATTTTTTTCTTAGTTCAATTATTGTGCATTGAGGTCAAGCGGAGTTTAAAATAAATCACAAATTTTGAATTGTTTAAGCATTTATTTATTTTTATTACAAGCTTTTATTTAACTTGCTATGTAAGTATGTTTGTTTGGGGCAAATCTTGCTATCAATTTGTGACCAACTTCCCGATGACTTAGAGACTTCAAACATCACAGTTGGCTCAGAACAACAATGCAATACGAAAAATGAATTAATCCGATTTGCCGATAAATGGCGCAGGAGTCGTGATATCTGGTAAACCAGAATTTACGGACCGGTTTCTTTCATATTTAAAAATCATGCTTTTAAAATATTTTTTTTTTTTATTAAATATTAACTTATTTTTTATGTTGCTATAACTACGAACTACAATGTGAATCCATTTCCACTTCTATTCAAATAAATTTTTAAACATTTTCAGACTTGGCATTTTTTGTATGTGTGTATGTATCGAGCTCAATTAGCCCATATGGTTTGTAGACGAACATCAAATCTTATGCCTTATATGAGAGAGCGACAGAGAGATCCATATACAGGAAGGCATATGAAGCGGTAGCGCAAAATGTGACCTTTTTACTATTTATAAATTGGGTGACTCCATTGGAGGAACCTAGCTGTCGTAAGTTGCTTTATAATGAACTGAGATTTATTCAGGTTGCGGGTAGGCGTTTATACTCAATGGCTACCGAAAAGATCCCACCTCTTCATGCATTCATGCAGAGCTCCTCTCAAAAATTACTACGTGAGCTAAGTGTGGACGATGTTTAAAGCACCGTTTGATAGCCAACCTGGGTTAGCTTTGACCATGGCGGGGAATGCCAGCGACTTATTTCTTCATTATGTTCAAGGAGAAATTTGAGAATTTCATAAAAATTTCCATATCCACTTAAGAACTAGCGAATCGCTTTCAAACACAAGTGTGCGTGTTTGTTCGCTCGGACAAAATACTTTGGCGAAGTAGTTGGTCACAAGGTTTAGTCATCTAGAAATTTTACATATCGTCGATGTTTTTGCAAAACCGCCTATCTTACAGCTCAAATTTTACAGCAGAGCGAAAAAACGGGGTTTCTTTGAAGGTATTGCCTTGAAAGCCGGTATATTCGCTAGCTATTATTTTACAAATCTGTTGTTTTAATAACGATTTTAAGATTCTTATGCTTAAATCTCGATGCCTGGAGTTCAAGGTTACCAAATCCTATTTTTGTCACAATGGCGATTTGGGCGGTTTTGCAACTGATCGATGGGCGGTTTTGCAAAAACATCGACGATATACTTAGTAGGGTGCTGATTGAATCGGAGTTCGGGTTCTTACACCAAATTGATGCGTGGCCCCTTTTACAGCGGGCCTGGGGAACATGAAGCCTGATTTAACGATTAGCTCAAATAAATTGCAGTGGCCGTAGACCGAGTGTAGGTGCCTTTCTCGGCATCGATGGCGTCTTAACCATATAATGCCACAGGATTATTGGATGCGGAGAAACGGTTGCAACAAAACGGGTGGGTGCTTAACGCAAAGCTCGGTGCAGGGGTCTTTCCCAAGGAACTCTCCATCTAACTTAAATTTTCTTCCATAACACTGCAGTGTTTTCCAAGCACAAGTTGCGTTTATGAAGGAAGCGATCGATTGGTTGCTGTTGTGCGCGATGGCGATAATCAGAGACCTGGCAACCAACGTAACCTAGTCTTCAAGAACAAGGAGCTTCAAGCTCAAATACACTCTTTTGCAGGGACCGAACATAACAGTTATTGATGGAAAAATTCACTATGAAGGAAATGTTCTACAACTAAGTGATACATGCCAATGGATTTCTTTTTTCACCGAGACTCAAATTTTGAAAATAAATTTGTATTTGCAATTTTTATACAAAATTAAAATAATAACAATTATTTTTGATTTACATATATATTATATGTCTTCGATAACAGTTATCGGAGACTTTTATTTATAAAAGTCATCGATGAAAATCAGTCAGTGACTTATACTTTTAAAAATCATCAATATAAATCAGTCATCGACTTTTATTTTTTAAATCATTCATATAAAAGTCATTAACATTTTTCGCAGTTAAGAAGGTGTTGGACAAAAGTTTACTACGACTTATAAAAATGACTTCTATAAGTATGATTTAAAAAATAAAGGTCAGTGACTGATTTTTCTCTATGACTTTTTTAAATAAAGGTCTTCGATAACTGTTATCTGAGTCATATAATTAAAAATCAAAAATAACTGTTATTTGCACTTTATTTAGATAAAAATTAAAGATAATTGTTATTTTGGATTTATAAAATAAAAGTCAGAAATAAAGATTATTTAAGGAGTAAAATTAAATAAAAGTCAAAAAATAATTCTTAAAGAGCGATTTTTTTTTTAAATAAAAATTGTAACTGTTACGGTTCCTGCTTTGTTGTGCTAATTAAACATTCTACAACTTTCTCTAGGAATTTTTGCACTTTTCCATTCCTAAAATTGTACCTTTACTAAATATATACACACTTGTCCTGAAAATCAAATTCTATATGCAATTTGCATTTTATAACGAAGTGCATTTGCATACCTTTCGGTTTTACACAATCTAAAGCAATTCAGATGCTGATTAAGTTATTGGTGAGAAGCATTTGCAAAATTTAACAAACAATAAAATTGTTACTACAAATTACCATAAACCGAACACAATCGGGTATGAAGAACTGTGAATGTTGTGGGTGTTTGCAGATGTGCTTTCGCTGCAATGTTAATTGTCCTCTCGCAGCAGCAAGTAATGCTTACACTCCAGGAGTGATGCATCTCGAGCTGTTTAGCCTGGGTATGCAGCAGATGGTTGAACTCTGCCTTCCTGCAATTAGTTACTTAATTGCCATGTTTTAAATAACACAAGAAAATTCAAAGAATTTTGAAATTTCTATGTTGGTGTAGATTTACTTAGTGATGGCATATTTGTGTGTACATATGAATGTATATTAGGGTGATCTCCAAAATACGTGCACGGAAAAAAGTTTAAAATGTTCAGCTCTCACCTTATAGAATTTTTCTAAATGCAAAAAATACCCATATTTTTGTTGTAAAAAAAAATTATATTTGTAACTGCCTTCCAGCCGATGAAGTTTTCCATGTATTTTATAAGGGGACATGAACATCAATATTTTTAGATCGAAAAACTATGTTTCTCTTCTAGAGACTTCCAGTCATAACATCACATTTATTATTTAACCATTTTTTAATATTAAATATGTTTTATATGTGCCCCAAAAATCCCAAAAACTGCAATAAGGAACCATAAAAAATTGTTAGTATAAGAAAATGGTAAAATAAACAATTGGATATTATTATTGGAAGTCATCTGTGGAGAAAAAAAAGTTTTTCTGATCGAAATAAAATCTATTCTCAAAAATCCTATACCATTTCTACGAAACATTGTTTTTTCCCCATATAAAATACATGGAAAACTTTGAGCACTCTGAGCGACTTCTACATATTTTTTGCTCTCGAAATAAAAAAAAAAATAAAAATTTGAAATGTTGTAAAAAAGTTTTAACCAAAATTTCTGAACCATTATGTGGTTGCTCATTGCCACACTAAAATTTAATGTTCTATAAATCTGCGTGCTTACAATTTTTCTAAAAATTAAAAAAAAAATGATTTCTCTGAATCTTTTCTTATAACATTTAAATTTTTTTTTTGTATTTTTTTTAAATGATATTTCTTTAATAGTTGTAAACTAGTTTTTATTATGCAAAATTGATAAACGCGAACGGCAGAATCGCCTTTCTTCAAAAATGCTGTTTCCTTTTATAAAAAAAAACTAGAAAAAAATACCCGCCGTGCTTCACTGCGCCTTAAAAGCATTTTTGTGCTGTGTTGTTATTTTATCAATTTAATTGAATGAAATTTGTCAAACAGGTGGCAACCATTCTCAAAAATATTTTCGGCAGTAAGTTTTCCTAAACCTCTTATTGCAATATTCAGTTTGTCTTATCAATTAAATTAAATTGAAATTTTTATACAGACGGCCACATTCCACTAAAATTTTATCGGCTGTAATTCTTCTTAAACCTCTTTCTTTTAACAACCGTCGTGGAATATTTACTTTATCTTATCAATTTACTTAAACTGCAATTTTCAAACAGGTGGCAACTCTCTATTTCTTTTGTTCTATATGTTAAGTTAGACCGCAAGAAATACATCGGTGAAAAGTGCATTCAATTTCATACATTAGTTTACGAGTGCTGCGCGTACAAACAGACACACAGACAAAAGTTCTAAAAATCTTTGATTTTGGCAGACAATTACAATTTCATTATATGTATAGATTAACGAAAAAAATTTATAATTTTTTGAAATCAATATTTCACAAACTTCGCGATGAATTAAAGACTTGAAATTTCAAACTTTGCTATATCCGATGAAAATGTAAATTGGGGAAAAGAACTTCAATACTTTCACTAGAAAATATTTGTGGTACCAAGCTCAAAGCAATAACAAAGCCGCAGCAAGGTCAACCATTCATGGTGGATCATTTAATGGTAAACGAGCATTGAGGCTCGTGTAAGAGTTGATTGAGGCCACGACTCTACATTAAATTACGTTGTTGTTATGTGGCATGGTTGCTTGTTGACAATCAGGCCAACAACTGCTACACCGATCTGCCGACGCACACCGCGCCATTCCAGCCAACCCATGAACTGCGACATTTTTAATGCGCATTTAAGCGCAGTTAAGTCTTTACCAAACACCATTAAAGCAATTTGGCCTAAAGCGTTTATGTGTAAGTAAGCAATTGCAACAGCATCAGCAACAGCAGAAAAAAAAACAATAAAAAAACTGCATGGCCGCCTTTTGAAAGGCGCAAACAACAATGGAAACGTGAACAACAAAAGACAAGAAATAACGACATAAAATTTCACTCTTTCTTGGCCACACCCACCACCAGGCTGGCGCTTCCGTTCCATTCTAAATATGTGTGCACATACAGGCGACCTCCTGCCTGCCTGCTGCACTACTCACGCCCCCACTGCAATTATTATCTATCTACATAAAGTGTTGCTTACATTTTTCTGTGTACCCTTATTTTCTTCTTGTAGTTTTTTTTTCTTTTTTTGGTCACTTTACGCCGCCGGCCAACACAACAATGGTCGACTGCGGATGTTAAAGTGTGGCATGTGGCTTGTTGCAAGTGTGACTTTGTATATATGTAGCATATTGTTTGTGTGTGTGTGTGTGTGTGTGTGTGTACAGCATGCGCAAGTAATCTACTATGTAAGCAGGCATTAAAGCGTTTTCATGTCCTTTTAAAGTCAGCGACAGTCAATACTAATGACAGTCGATGCACTGCATGGCGCTGATAATGGCGATAACTTTACTGCTGGCGTTTACCAAAGATGTGCACAAATTGCTGGCATGAGTTAAAAGCTGGAATTTAATGATATCACCTACTGCTGACAGCAGCGAAAGCATCCTTCCACTGACTGTTCATTTCCCCACTTTCCAGCAATCACTCCGAGTATTAATCAAGCACAGCTATGTAGGTTTGGAAAACTGATGAAAAACTGTTTAACACATGTATGGACATATCAAACACTAACACACACACACACTCAACGCTTTTCGAAGAATATTGAGCATTAAAGCTGAATAAAAAGTAAAAGGTCTTATCAGCTCATGGCTGTACCTGTGAGCATTAGGGTGGTCCAAAAGGAATAGAGTCGGAATTTTAATGCTCTCACCCCCTAGGATTGTTCTATATCGAAAAAATATACCCCTATTTTTTGTTTTAGATCAAAAAATATTTAGAAGTCGCCCACAGCACTCAAAGTTTTCCATGTATTTTGCATGGGGGAAAAAAACGTTTCGTAGAAATGGTATGGAATTCTTGAAAATACATATTGTTGGATCAAAAATCTCTGGTTTTTTCAGGAGGCTCCCAGTAACAATACCCAATAGTTTATTTAATAATTTTTTAATACTAAAGATTTTTTGCTGTTTCCTCCATTTCATTTTCTGGCATTTTCTTGGGGTTTTGGCGGACCTCGAAAATATATTTACTATGTAAAAATGGTTGAATAAATAATTAGGTAATATTATTGATTATTATGAAAAGTTGTTCTTTTCCCACACAAAATACATGGAGAGCTTTGAGCGCTTTGAGCGACTTCTAATAGTTTTTTGATCTCAAAAAAAAAACCAGAGGTATATTTTTTCGGTGCAGATCAATCGTAGGGTGTGAGAGCATAAAAATTCCGACTTTACTTTTTCACATGCATTTTTGGACCACCCTAGTGCACATACATATCCGCTTACATACATACATGTGTTTTATCGAGTAATCAAGTTGAACGTCATTATTGTCGTCAGCATGTCTGTGTTTGCCACTCTCGCAGTAGCATCTCTGGGTATTGAAGAAAAGTCCCAACTATCTGACGTTAGCTGCCGATAACACTTCACACGTCTTAATACACACATCAATATTCCACAGTGTTGCTATTGAAAAGTAAACACAATTATAGTTACAAATTGCACTTGATTAAATAAGTAAATGCCACGGCATGTAAAAAAAAAAAATTATCGAATGTGGTAATCATTTGAAAGGAGTTTCAAACTTACACCATTTATTTTAGCCATTTATTTCACTTCAACAGAATTTAGTTAAAAATAAAAAAAAAATAAAATTCCTACGCGTAATATCTCGAATAGGCGACTAGCCACCGCTCAGTTGAAAAGTTGGCCACATTCCTCAATTGCGGCAAACTTTGAATATAATAGCAAGCTATTCTATGTGACCAGAGGCGTTCTGTCCCTTCTGCTCTGGAATCTAACCGTTAAAATGATGAACTAATTAGAATTTGTTTGTTGGAATGGTAACTTTATGTTTCATATACTTTTTGTATTAGTTTTTGTCGAGTTAGACCTTTCAAACAGGTGGCAGCTCTCTTCCAAAGTATTTTCATCCTTAATTCCCTGTTAACTCCTCTTCGCCGGACACTGCGTTACATATTTTAATTAGCTTATGAATTAAGTGGAATTTGATTTTTCAAACATGTGGCAACCCCGCTCAATGCAGTTCAGAAATAAAAAAATTCCAAGCCATCTTCGATTAATAACCATATTTTAATAATTAATTTAACTTAATAAATAAATTGAATTAAACTATTTAAACAGGTGGCAACACTCTGACAACACCTCAAAAATATTCTTAGCGTTCAAACTAAAGACTTCTTAACACTCCTTATTTTGACATTTATATTTTGATATTTCATATAAGTGGTGTATAAGTAAACTAAGTTCGACATTTGAAGCAGGTGGCAACATTCTTCCAAATATTTTCCAACTACTACATTCTGAAACCCCTTTCGTTTGGCAGCCATATGGTGATACATATTTCTCTTACAAACTATGGTTTTTTAAACAGGTGGCAGCCATTTCGATTGATACCCATTTGTAATACTTGATTTATTTTTTTAAGTAATTTGAATGCAGTTTTTAAAATGATGGCAGCTCTATTAAAAAAAGTAAATATTTATTGCACATCTACAGTCCAAGCCTTTTACTTTGACAACTCATTTCGCAAGATCGAACGAACGGTGCGGACATGATGGCACTGATTATTAAATAATTTTTTAATTGTTCAACAGGTGGCAACTATTTTCGAAAAACTAAAACCAGTTTGCACATCTACAGACCAAGCGCTTTAATTTGGCATCTAATTTTTGAAAATGAAATTTTTCAAAATAACTAAAGCTTTTCCTTACTATACAAGATTTAAGCTTTTTGCCACTGTTATTTGACCTTGCCTTTTCCGGTGGTAAATTTATTTCTTTAATGTGAACATTTCCAATTAACAAGTTCTCCTTTCTTGCTGCCTCAGCAAAGTTTTGTGTTGAACATTGCACTATAAATCCTTCCAAAGCTGCCTTTGCACTTAATTAGATCTTAACCCAACACAGCAAACACTATTTTATTTTGCCATAGTTGCTACTTCAAAGTTATGTTGGCATACGCCTACAACATGTTGGATAAAATGTTGCAAAGAATTTTTGTCGGCTACGCGGTTTAGAAGCGACTCAGCAAACAAAAATATGGGTAGGATAGAAGAGCAGCAGCACGATTATGATGGCCATCAGAAATGCAAAAACTAAAGAGAATATGTAGAGATGGGTTAAACAAAACAAAAAAAAAAAAATGCAAAAATCCGTTAAAAACAAAAATTGTTGTAAATTATACTTATCCATAGCTAAGGCGGCTAACAGGCGACAAATAACTACAACTACATAGCAACAAAGCCCAATATCCAGCTGGATTATGCAGTAGTTAGGAATGGATACAGCTGACTATATGTATATACATACATTCATATATATATATATGTCTGTACATACCTACCTACGTGGAATACTAGCAGCTAGTGAACTAAAGCAGTTGTGGCCGCTTGATGGCCTGATATATACCAGTTCGTCTGTTTGTCTGTTTGTTTGTTGTTGTTGTTGTTTTTGTGGCCTCTTGGCCGAATAAAAAAAAATCACGTTACAGCATTTTAGCTTTTTGGCTTTTATCTTAATTGCTTGTCGTCGTCATCAACATTGTCAGCGTCAAAAGTGTGCTGTGCGTCCTCCAACATTTTGCCATTTTTTCCCGTTTCACATTGTTCGCATTTTCACATTTTTGCTGAGCTAGGAAGCGCCCGAGCGAGCTCCGACAGCCGGAGAATGCAGATGACTTAGCTTGTCCCTTTCGCTACCAACTCATCTCTATCTTCCGGAGTGGCAGCGTATTTTTGCTGCCCTTTTCAAGTTTTTTTATTTTTTATTTACCACTGAGCTCTTTACCCAAAGTCGCTCTCTCGCACCCGCCCACAAATGTAGACGTACGAATTTCGGCAGCGTACTCTTGTATTCCGCATATGTATAAATACTGCAAGTAAAACCGGATGCAACTTAACATATCCTGCCATGTGCTGCCCTTCAAATTGTCGCTTTCAACAGGCAAGTGAACAGAGCGCAATCGTGCAGATAGTTAAATGGACGGTTGAGCGGACGCAATGTGGAAGTTGAAGTGACGACACCCTTCATTTGGGCCAACTAACTGAAAAGTCATCACACATATGCGCGCCATAAAAGCTTCGAGGCATTTTAGAATGGCCAAGCCTATTAGCCCCGACCACCGCTACTGTACGCCTCCAATTCTATCGGGCAAGTCATCGAGAGCTGGCGAATTTCCGCATCAGCTGCACAAAAGCCACTTACTCTTATGCAAACGCCATAAAGAAACGCCGGCGATTGGGGGAAGAGAAATTGAGCGGATGATGCTTTTCCGAAATTTCGCCTCTGTTGCTAGTTGGCCAAAAAACATTTACGAAAGCTGAGTCTTGGGTCGGTTGGCTAGCCTTTGGGAAGTAACTGAGCATAAACCGAAAATGTGAAAAATTAAATTGACATCAAATGCTGCGGATATAAGGGAAATAAAGGAAGGATGTACACATATGCACACACATGGTTGCAGCTATGGTTAGACATATGCAAGCTAAGTATGGCAGCTAGGCAAATGGCATAATTACTGGGGGAAAAAATACATTGAGTCGTGCCTGATAAAGGATTATCTAGGCTTTGGGTTGCAAATGAGTGACGGCAAAGTGATATCCGTTCTAAGCAACTTATCAACTGATGATAAGGGTACAAAAAGGAACTACTTAATTGGGCCTAAACTAAACTCTTGAATTTCAAAAGGCTCATGCCACTTAAATGAAGATATGTTAAATTGTGAAATTGGCACACACTAGTTCGCCATTTGTTTAGTTTCACTTCTCGAGTATGTAAAAAGTTGTTGTGAAAATATTTTCGTGGAAATTTTCCTCATTTACTATTTAGATTTCGATCGATTTTCCCTGAGATATGTGTATATAGTAATAAAGATTAAAGAAAGAAAAAAACGAGATCCAATATACTTAAGAAATATTTTAGCATCTTCTGAAAAAAAAAATTTCTAAAACTTCAAGACTCTTATGCTGGATTTCCACTAGGCATTGAAATGACAAAAAAATTAAAAAATAATGCCATGTGGAAATGAGCTTAATGACTATTGTTTTAATGTAATGACACGATTATTTTTAATACCCGTCTTCGTCATTTGTAATTTTTGCCATTTAATGCCTAGTGGAAATCCAGCATTAGTATCCTTAACGTAAACTTCGCACTATGGTGGTTTGTGGATTTCAGCAGCACCAAGCTCCTTTTCATAGGCGATATGTTTTTGCAGCGTAAGGCCCCGTCACAAAATTCAGCTGGGTAGCCCCCGGCGGTAGAGCTTAAACGAAATCAACAATTTCAAAATCTCGGTTCGGGTTAGGTTTACCCTCTTGGATGTAAGAAATAGACGAGGGGCATATATTGGCAGCGCTCGTCATGACCACCCAATGAACGCAAATTTGCCTTGTCGCTTGGCATCGGTCAAAGTGACCGCTCGCTATTTTACTGATAGACTAAACAGAAATCCTCAGTGTCTGTAAAGCTTTTGGAGTTCTGCCACAACTTCAGGCATGAGTGAGAGTTTTCAGTGAATCAGCAATGGGGGAAAAAATAAGACCATCTACCGTTCGGCAAGGGACATGGTGTTTGGCAAGCACCCACGCGGTTTTCGTCTCTGCATGTCCGAAAAAACCTGAACACTTATTATGGAGCGGGGTCCAATGAAGAGCAGCTAAGCCTCTTTCAATAACTGCTCAGGAAATCGTATATCGCGGAAAGTATAGCTCTAAATGCCGATCAATACGAGCATTAAGATCGAACAGCTTGTGTGGAGTACACAGAGTCTGCTTTTACGTCCAGAAGCTTTCAAGATGGCTGTGCAGCAGTTCAGAAGCACGTTTTAACAGATGAGGTTTCGACTAGAGATGGGCACGGGACTAAATATTTAATCCCAATCCCGCCCATTCCGAAATTCGATTTTTAAGTCCCGAGCCCGCGTCCCGTGGGTCCCGATATCTATCTGTAAAGCAGGCTACAAACGGGCAACAAATTGAAACGATCGCTTGAGATTTCAACGTGTGCGGCGTGGTTCGCAAACCGACCGAAGGTTGAAAAAAATGTTCATGTCTTTCAAATTAATTTTAATTAGTAGTAAATATAATAATGAAAGAGCTGGCATCTTCCGATTATTTTGTTTTGCTTTGCTGTTCGCTTTCGTCTCAATAAAACATTAAAAGTGCATATTTCAAACATCGTTTCTAATTATGATTTTGTGAATTTGTGGGGGTTGTGGTTTTATCGGGAGTCTCGGAAAAAGATTTTGGTCCCGCCCCGCACCCAATATTTTGACAGATCTTCTCGATATCGCCCATCCCAGCCAATTTTAAATCAGTACCGTGGGTCCCGCGGGCGGAATATCACTGTCCCCGAATTGATTTCCGCTATCAAACTGCCTCCGAACAACAGAGCAGCAGACATAGATGAAATACCATATCGATTTCGAAAAGGCTTTCGCTATTGTTTTAAAGTACTGCCTGATAAAATCATTCTCTGAAATTCTAAATGGCTTTATCTCTTTGCAACAAGTTTAGGTTAGGTTGAAATGGCTAGAGAAAGTGATTAATCCCCCAAGGACACCATATGTAATTTTTCTTCCCCTATGAAGACGGCACGCTTACTCGAGAACAAACCAATTCATTAACGTGATGAACTTCGACAGTGCTCTGATGTCGATTTATGATACTCTGCAAGGTGTTGTAGATAGGGCTTTCCGAACGTCAGTAGTCGTCTTTTGCTGAGTGCTGGGCATTCGAATATAAGGTGCTCTACACTCTCTTCTTCATCCTCGCATCTGCAGCTGCGACAGTAGTCTGACGGGTTCACTCCCAATCTCGAGGCATGTGTGCCGATTCTAAGTCTTACGATTGTATTAGTGGCTATTTGACCCTTTGAAATTGCTTGAGCGCTGTGGTCTTGCTTAAGGTAGGCCCCCATACTAGGGCTACGTAGAGCAGAACCGGTTGAACAATGGCAGTGCCGATTTAGTGAACTATCTTAAATGAGAAGCCCCACCATATACCGCACATCTTTTTACGCTGTTTTTATTCCAGAGAAATTTGCTGCCACAAATTACTCGAAGATACTCGAGTTTAAGGGTGTAGGAGCCGGTACCTTGTACATTCTGGTAATAAGTACTAGCTCAGTTTTAGCTGGGTTGACCTCAAGACCGAAATTTTTAGTCCAAATAACGAGTGTAGCACGAGCGGCTTCTATTTATAAGATCTAATAAAGTTTGAGCAAATATTCTCCGTAAGATAACCGCAACATAATTGGTGTATGCGACAACCCCACACCCATCCAGCTCCATGCGCAGCACTGGTTGATTCACTCTGACTACCCATAGGAGTTTTATTCAAATCAATTTACATAAGTAAAATACCTGTAATTTGAAGAAAGAGCAATTGCTTAGTTTTTATTGAAAAGGTACAATATTTAAAAAGCGCTGCTATTCTAAATCCTTCTCAATGCGCTTGAAAATGTTGCCAGATTCCTTTTGAATTAACCCCGAATGAAAGCTGCTAATGCAAAGCGTTTAAGTACACATAAAGCTGTGTTTGAGTAAGCGAATTCTCGAATGCGAAGCAATTCGATAAAAATGTTCAGTGTTCAATTAAAAAAAATGCTTGCTTAGCTCAACTGGTTTTCTTCAAAATTGCCGCTTATTTATAGCCCACACCATGACCACTGTGACTGCAGCATTCCTGTCACGCATTCAATTTAAGTGCTTAATGCCAGTTGTTGGTATGCGTCACAAAGTGCCTGCCAAGTTGACGCCAAGTTTAATTCTTGGCATTTTTTTGCTGCTGCTTTTCAGCGCGTAGCCCACAATGGTTTCATAAAAAATCCAACTCACCTCAAGCATGTCCTTGACGGAGAGTGAGAGTTTTATCGGCACACTTTATTACAGCTATTCGAGCAATGTCAATTGTACTTTGAGCTGTTTTCATTCAAGCGTATTCAAGTGTTTTACATACTTGCGAAAAAATTTAGTTTTTTTTAATGGTTTTTTCAGCTTTTGTTTTTTAACCAAACTCAACAGCTTCAAGTCTACAAAGCGACAGAGATGTGGCGTTATTTGACAGCTTCACATTCTTGTATCCGAATGGCAGTCACTAGTTTATGTGCATGTTTGAGATATGCTAGAATATTCTCGCATAAATTTTATGAAAATTTATCTGCGTGACATCGGGCGTATAAATAAGCAACCGTTTTATCAGTGCTAAGGGCAAAGGTCACGTACGAACAGCTGATTTCATCGCTATGGCTGTCAAACACACACTCTCGCTCATTCTCTCACACACGCCAACGAACTGGTTTAAGATGCGCATGAATTACTATGAAATACATGTGTATGTAGTATACACACACACACACAAAAACGGCTATTTTAATGCTTGTCGCCTTCGGTCTGACAGGGCGTATGAGTAATATTAATGCATATTGATCGACATGTCACGCTCAAGTATGCAAAGTTGATAAAGAAAAAAAAAACTAAAGTGTACGAGCGAAGTGTGGAAAAAGTGTAAAAGTTTCGTAACTCTACGACATTTTTGGTGTTGCCTAGCATGCCGGCCCGGCAACAAACACGCACACACATCACACCATTTCCGTATGACTTTTTCTTTGGTTGGCCAGCAAACAAACTTCGCCTAGGGGCACTAAGGAGCGTGCTCGCCACCTATAACTGCTGTCCTACATATATGTCACATACGCACATACTCACGCATATATGTGTGTATATTGGTTTGAGCCCATACATGTATGTATGTGTTAGGCTCCTGTTGCCAAGTGTATTTCCCACACAAATTTGACCTCAACTTGCTTTCGGCATCCTCATAAAAGTTGCCGGCTTTGCTTTTGCGGCTCACATGAAAGATGTCGCCGTCGAGATTCTGGGCGCCATAGCAGCCATAAAAATCGTATGCGTGTACACATGCCAATCGAGCGATGCTCAAGACCACCCTCCTGCTGTACCACTTACCGTTGACCACAATTCAATTCAAGATGTGATATTTTTTTTCTCTAGTCCCTAATCGCACAAACTTGCGGGCTACCAAGTAATATTCGATTGGTGAGCGATGTGTGTGGGTTTTAGTTATGTATGTGTGTTAGCGTTGGTGTTGGCGTTGGTGTTGGCGTTGGCATATTTGCGATTCTTAACATCCTAGCGCGCCGTCTTTGGCACGAAATGATTGCCGCAAACCAATAATAAAGGCAAACACGCTCATTCAAAGACAAACGCACATTTTTATGTTCATACAAATATACAAGCTATATATAGATGTATAAATATTACATTGGTCGTTCATTGCCTCCAGCTTGCGTGAATGTATGTATGTGTATGTATGTGTGTTTGCCGTCAGCAACCAAAAATTGGGACATAGTTATTACTGTTTGAATTATGGCAAAAATTCTCGCAAATACTAAATATGGCTTATAATGTTTGCTTTATTGATATTTGTTTTTGTATATTTTCGTAATAAAAAAAAAATGTTATGTTCGAAAGCCTTGAGTGAAGTTCTTGTGCCAAACTACTTTTGTGGGCAGTCTCATTCTTAACTATTCAATTCGCACTAGTTGTACGCACACAAATATAAATATAAAAGCAATATGTAGCTGTGCACTGCTGCATATCCGAATTAGAATATATTTATGCAGGCCTATATTTCTAAAAAAAAAAATATAATTGTTATATAAACATTTAGTTATGGCTTGCCAACCATTATAAAGGATTTATGTACTCATTGATTTCCTTTTTGATACATATACGGTGACTAAATTTTATTTGTTATTTTTCTATAAAAATACCCTCCATGCTTTAACCAAAACCATATAAATCACAGCTTAAATGTTTTCATCCAATAAACTTTTTAATCGGATTCTCTTAAATTTTTGTTAATTGAAGTGTAAGTTTCAAGCGGCTAAAAAATCCTGTTGATTTTTGTGATTTTTTTTTTGTGACGTATTTTTGCACTTTTTTCCACATACATAAGCATGATCACGTGGTAATATTTGTGAGTCACTGTATTTATGTAGGTAACACTCATTCCGAGAAGTATGAAAAAATAAAAATATTGAAAGAAAACTAAAATATTGACGTAAATGTATGCAAGTACAGGACCGAACATAACAGTTATTGATGAAAACTGTCATGGAAAAATTCACTATGAAGGATATGTTCTACGACTAAGTGATACATACCAATCGCTTTCTTTTTTCACTGAGAATCAAATTTGAAAATAAATTTTTATTTGCAATTTTTATACAAAATTCAAAAATATATAAATATTTTTTTTGATTTTTGAACTACATCTCTTTGATAACAGTTATTGAAAACTTTTATTTATAAAAGTCATCAATAAAAATCAGTCAAGGACTTAAGTTTTAAGTTAAGTCTTCAATATAAATCAGTCGTCGACTTTTATTTTTTAAATCATTCGTATAAAAGTCATTAAAATTTTTCGCAGTTAAGAAGGTGTTGGGAAACAAAGGTTTGCTACAACTTATACAAATGACTTTTATAATTATGATTTAAAAAATAAAGGTCAGCGACTGATTTTTATTTATAACTTTTATAAATAAAAGTCTTCGATAACTATTATCTAAGAGATATAATTTAAAAATCCAAAATAACTGTTTTTTGCAGATTATTTAAATAAAAGTCAAAAATAATTGTTATTTTGGATTTATAAAATAAAAGTTAGAAGTAACGGTTATTTAAGGAGTAATTAAATAAAAGTCGAAGAATAATTGTTAAAGAGCGATTTTTTAATAAAAGTTGTAACTGTTACGGTCGCTATGCAAGTATTTCTTATATTTAAAAAAACAAAATTTTTGCTTACCAATAACACAGTGCGAAAGTAAAATTTACACATATAGAGTCAATACAATCGCGAAACTAGGGACCAAATATTGTAAAACTGATATGATTAATTCACAACACAAATGTCACTGTAATGTAGGTTAACAACATGGGTGACAAATAAAAGCGAAAATTCTTTAGAATTAAAATGGATAACATTTTTTTTTGCCTAAGAACGAATGGGTTCTTTTAAAATTTTTTCCTTGAAAATTTCCAATATTTATTTCTTAAAACATTATAAGTTTAGGACCAATATATACACGAGCACATACATGAATTTCGTCCTTCTAAATTTATTAGTTTATAAGAAAAAATATCAATATCTATGTATTCGTTATATTTGTACTTAATTCTGGTGAATTTTCACTTTCATTTGTTATCCATATTTGTATTCTCCATTCCACTGTGTTTTTTTCATAATAATATTTTGAATTATTCATATCCTTAAAATTTCTAAAAAAAAATATTTCCGAAGTTAGAACACAAAACTGAAAACGCAGTTTTACTACATTTATTTGGCCGCTAGTTTCGTAAGGAAATATATTGATGCTTTCGTGTGTTTTGAATTTTTAAAACATTTATTATTACGAATCTCGTCTCTATTGCATTTAATAAATTTTTATTTTCTTTTTTTTTCAGGTAAGTGCCCCATATATAAATGTCCTGGATTTTAGTTACAATTTCGTAAGTGTTGAAAAGTTAAATTTTGGGTTATATATTTATTTAACTACTAATAAATTTCTATTAAATTACAGATGATTTATGCTCAAAAATTAGCCAGGTCTGGTCAGAAATAGTTACCTCGACATTGTTATTATACACAGCTAGTGAACCTGCATGGCGTTAAATGCCTAAAATTTAATTTCAAAAACTTAAAAACCATTCAAAATGTCAGTCAGAGTTATTAGCGATCCGAGTGCCATATTTTATCTTCTTTTTTTATTTCACTTCAGCATGAAGGCTAAATTTTCCGACTGTTTGACCAAATATGCCGTCTATATCCACCCTGGCGATAAAGACATCATACGGTTATCCTAAGCGCTCATAGGAACGATCCTTGGTCTCATCGTTTATCTCCTCCGTTAGGGAATGTACTCAAATTATATGACAGGGACCGTAACAGTTACAACTTTTATTAAAAAATCGCTCTTTAACAATTATTTTTTTTTTGCTTTTATTTAATTACTCTTTAAATAACCGCTATTTCTTAATAATTGCAAATAAAAGTTATTATTGGTATTTAAATTATATGTCTCAGTTAACAGTTTTTGAAGACTTTTATTTTTAAAGTCATAAATAAAAATCAGTCACTGACCTTTATATCGTAAATCATACTTATAAAAGTCATTTGTATAAGTCGTAGCAAACTTTTGTTTCCCAACACATTCAGAACTGCGAAAAATGTTAATGACTTTAATACGAATGATTTAAAAAATAAAAGTCGATGACTGAATTATATTGATAACTTTTAAAAGTAAAAGTCACTAACTGATTTTTATTGATAAAAGGCTTCAATAACTGTTATCGAATACATATAATATAAAATTAAAAATCATTGTTGTTTTGGGTTTATAATATAAAAATCAAGCATAATTGTTATTGTTTTTTTTTAATTTTGCATAAAAATTGCAAATAAAAATCTATTTTCAAACTTGAAAAAAGAAATTGATTGGTATGCATCACTTAGTTGTAGAACATTTCCTTCATAGTGAATTTTTCCATGACAGTTTTCATCAATAACTGTTATGTTTGGTTCCTGGTTTGTGACAATTCTTTCACTGAGTAGGGTGAACTTGGAGACAAAGTGTCAGAGTCTGTGCTCAACCACCGCCTCATGCATATTTTTTAATTATAATTAATTTTTCTGTCCTTTAAATGCCACTATTTATGCCAAGCGAAAACAAATCAAAACCGTCTTCCTTATAGTAGGTACTCTTATGGTCCCAATTGCTTGTATGTATGTCGCGGCTTTCTTCTTCCAACGAATAGTACTGAAAATGTGCTTGCCCGATTGATTAAACTGATGAAGATACCACACACCTGCGTCCAATTGATTTGCTCTCAGCTCATTTAACTTCGATGATATCCGGATTGAAAACAAAGAAAAATGAAAATCACTTCAAAAGTTCCACTGCCACGCAGTACAAATTGAGCGACTGAGCGTGATAAGCTTAAAAGTTCATACAGGTAGAAGAAAACTGCAAATACACAAAAGTTTAACGAAAACTGCGGGCAGCATTGTTTCCGAAATTTCGCAACTCATTTCACTCCAAAACAGACTCGAACACTCAATTGCCACATTGCAAAAATTGCTGATGATGTGGGTGTAATTTTCAGGCTGCCACCGTTTTCAGCAGCACTACTAAATAATTACGCCTCATCGGGGCTTGCGAGAGCTTGCAGCAATAATTTGGCGTTCATTTGCAAACATCGCCTTTCCTTGCCACCGCCAGCAGTTAAAAGCATTAACCGCACTACAGCAGGTACGCAGCCACAGTATTTATGTAAATTTAATTTGTAATATTGTACAGGCAATTGAGGAAAACAGAATAAACGCGACCCTGTGAGCAATGGCTGTGGCGCACACTTTAAAACACCTTCTGGCTCTGTTCCTTTGTACATCCACTTTGACAGGTACATAGTTCGTAAGTTTGTTCAGTTATTTGGATTGGTTGATTGGTAGTTGATGGGCTGACTGTTCGATTGCGCTGCTATTTGACTCGCTTGCTTCACTGACTTTTCGGCGAATAACCTTGTTGTCTGGTTAAGTCACTGCCAAGCTTGTTGGAAACATGAGTACATACATACATACATACATAGCTAAACATAGCCAAACATCGCTGGCATTATTTTCCTCGAATTACGCTGCCACTGACAGCTTTATTCAGGCATTTATGTAACTTGTCTATCAGAATTTATAACTTGCGGTGTAAAGAACATTACATTAACTTATTAATTTTCAATAAGGATCATTGGCTTATTTAATTTCAAAGCGCGACGGATTTTCTACTTCACCAACGTGGGAGCAAATCTTTTGAAATAGCGACAAACTAATGGATATTTGTTATATCTGATAACTACGCTATATTTATGAAGTCAATCAATTAATAGAAGATTTGTCTAAACCGTACGGGGAGTGGTGATTGCAATGCAACCCTTTTCCCTAAGCAAAGTTTCTATACAACGATTTCCACCAAAGTGTCAGGGTCTTCGTCTATTTCCTAAGTTTTTTTTTTTTAATTTTTGTAAGTTGCCTTGTAAAAACAAGCCCTGTCGTGCCGCCGCTGGATGTTAGTGTCTGCGAAGAGATCAGGGCTATTTACCAACAGTCAAAAAACGGTTTAGTTATAACTAACAAGATTTGGTTATAGTGGGAAAAAGGCATAGTTTGATATGGCGAAATAAATATCTGCAATTTACTTGAGACTTTTAGTTGGGACAAATTCGTTAAAAATTACAATCCCCTATCTTGTTTGGACGATATTGTTAGTGTTGTATGTGTAAAGTGTTTCTTTAAGTAGAAGAAAGCCCGGCATCGAAAGTCGGAGTGCGGGACTTTAAACCGCTAAACCTAACTTAATCCCTCCAATGGGATCATCGAGTAAGCATTACTTCATAGGAGTAGTATAGGACAGTTAGATTTTCTCAGTATAAGGGACAGACGATGACTGCGGTCATCTAGCTTTTGCATTGCAGACAACTTTCTCTCTGCCATTTCTATGACATGAGAACAAGTCGGAGAGTATGTACCAATGGAATCCCCCTTGTGCTTTTTGTAGTCATTGAGGGTGCTTTTGACAATACCATCTTCGATAGAGTATGCAATTCTACTCTACAGCTTTGAATAAATTCAGCACTGGTAAATTGTATTCGTTCAAGACTGACGCAGCGGTTCATAAGGATTCAGGCAAAAGGAGGTCAATATGTCACGCGCGAAATTAACAAGTGCTGCTCTCATCCTGGTGTGCTCTCCTCTTTGCTCTGGTGCCTGGTAATTGGTCCTCTTCTTTTAACTCTCAATGAGTCTGATATCAGTGGTCAAGCCCAAGCAGACGATATGACCGTGTCCAGTCACGAGCCCATCTCTGCCGGCTGTTTGCAGAGATGCGCAGACAATACTGCTACTGGATGATTGACGGTTGGTGTGATGGAAATGGGCTCACCGCAAACCCAACCAAAACTAATTCCACTCACACTTAAAAGAGCCACATTTCAAATTTCTCCAGTAGTGAATTATCTAGGAGTAATTCTTGATACACGTCGAGGCCAAGACCTCCAAAGTATAACAACTCTGCCCCACATTTGCAAGAATTAGGTATGAGATAATTGGCCGCGATGAACTGAGAGACGAATATGCCTGAGCTCTTTGACACCCAACAATCTGCTTACGTTTATTCGTAGATCGTACACGCGTTGTTTTGTGCCTGGTTCCGACAAAAAAAATTGTATTAACGTCCCGTCAGAATCTATAAAGGCAATCCCTAAAGCAACCGTGCCTACTAAGGATCTGCGTTAGGTTGAAATTGAGGACCCCGTGTCTCCTATTTGTCCAATTGTCAACATTAGGTATTATTTACTCTGTGTATACACCGATCCTTTGATGCTTGTAATATTCGTCAGCTGCTTCTTCATATGGTATATGCCGGTTGCTTTGCTTGCTTGGATATCAATTGGTACCTTGCAAGCAAGTACTGCTGCGGCATTGCTGGAGACTGTACGGAATGTTTTTGAGATTATAGCTGCCTTCACGATCTTTAATGTTCTTTGTAAACTTTAAAAATTCTTCGACTGTAATTGGAGGCGGTTGCTTGGCGCTTTGATACGTAGATGGTAACGTTGTAATAGGATCACGGTTTGGAAAAAGAGTTTCAATGATTTTCGTAAAAAAAAAAATACGTTTGTGGGCTTCTAGGGCATGTTGCTAACCTTAGACATAACCACTTTGTTGGTTTTTCCCCATGGGTCAACATTTGCATCTTCGCAAAGATTTTCAGAGCATTATTTCGTGCACTCTCTTCAAAGGTGTATTACTTCATTTTAACTGGATCAAATTTTTCAATTAGGTGGCAACCTGCTACAAAAATGTTTTCGACAGTAAACCTTGCTAAGCCTCTTTAGTTTTATACCCGTATTCTAGCATTTAAGTTATTCTATCAATTTAATAATTTAATAAAATTTTTAAACAGGTGGCAACCCTCCTCTAAAAATTGTTTGGCAATAAACTTACCTAAATCTCTTTAGTTTGATACTCCTATTGGAATATTTAATTTATCAAATCCATTACACCAAATTAAAATTTTCAAACAGGTGCCAAACTTCCACAAAAATATCTTTGGCTGTAAGCCTTCTTAAATCTCTTTCTTTTGACAGCCATATGACAATATTTACTTTATCTTATCAATTTACTTAAACTGCAATTTTCAAACAGCTGGCAACTCTTTAATTGTTTTTTTTTCGTATATTTTACGTCCGACCTTAAAGAATGCACTGGTGGAAACTGCATTCAATTCCATGCAGTAGTTTTCGAGTGATGCGCGCACAAACATACAAACAGACAGTCAGACAAAAATTCTAAAAATTGTTGACTTGGCTTCTGTTGCTCTTACAAAGTTCCCCCATATTAAATTTGCTATAATATCTACAATGCACAGACATCGGCCTGTTAAAATATTATTATATTTATAGATACTTGAAATGCTCTTAAAATTTTAATTCAAATTTCAACCCATTTGAGATGCTTAAACAGAACATACGCGCATGTACCTACGCTGGAGTATTAATTTCCGGCTGTACATATTTGCCAGTTAATTCTATTATTCCATTCCCAGCGCTCGGCGGATATGTCAGGACCACAATCAATACAAATAAACCGCATACGCCAAATTTAATTAAGGTTTCCATTTTAATTTCATTATATCATTTGTTAACCACAAACTGATAGACTAATTGCAAATTCAGCACCTGTTAAGTAAGCAAGTATGTATGTATGTATTTATTGCAAAACTAAAAAAAAAATTCTATTATTTAATTAAATGCGACAAATAAATTTTCTACTACACACACACACACACTATTAAAGTGTTGAAATTGAAAATTTATGCGCTTCCTGTCACACCACCCATTATCCATTAAAAGCGACGACACCGATCCCTAACTACGCCCACATCTGCTTCTTTGATACTTCCACGTCGTGCTTGCCCACATTGTCATTAGCTGCAAAAGAAGCTGTCAGGCTGTTAGGCCGAATGGCCGACAAAGCGCATAGTTGCCGGCAGAGCAGATCATCCATCAATTGTCAACGTCAAATGCCCGCTATGCCGCCCCCCCGCCTCTCCGCGGCATACAACAATGAACGCAGTAATCGACCAGCGCGTAAGCCGTTGCTTCACTTTTTCCACGACTGATTGCTTCCTTTGAATGCCTGCGTGCGTTGTGCTCTTGGCTGACAATTTAGGCGATTTGCGACCAATAGCGCTCGCTTACTTGTAGGCCTAATACAATGGGAGAGGGCTTTTTCGCATGCATCTGTGAGGATAATGGTTGCGCATATCTATGCATGGCTATGTAAGTTTGGTAATCGCGCATTGCTTTCGTCATTCAATATTGTTTGTCCTATGCATCGTAATATTGTTTGGAAATCCTTTACTTACACAACGGTGACAGCACTAAGTTCGATATGATGAAAGTAGTTAAATGCCTGCAGGAAAAGCTGCTAGTATGTGGCCGATACATTTCAACACATCCCTATTTAAGTTATTCCCAACAGACGCATCTTAATTTTTAATCACGCATTTTATAACATACCTTGACTTAAAAAATATATAAATAAAAATTGCATCCTTCCATTGTAATGCAAGCCAAAAACTTACCACGATGTCACGGTCAAAGTACTTTTCGGCTTTTCGACTGTCAGATCTTTCAGGCGGAATCTCAAATATTTCGTGTAAAATACAAAAAAAAAATGCTTTACCAGCACTGATATTTCCTTCAGGAATTGGTTATACCTACATATGTATGTATGTATATGCCTCGCATGTGTTTTTAGCAGTATATCAAATGTTTTACGATTCTCGTGGCCATTGAGAATACTGCGCATCTTTCGTTTCTCGTTAAATCAGTTTCAATGATGGCATCACTAATCGTCTGGTTCTGAAAGGATTTCTATGCAAGCGTTTTTTGGCTAGAGTGGCTGCAAGGATGTTGGATGTAATTGATGTGGGATTCAAGCTTCAAGCGTGGAACAACTTTAACTTGCTTTAACTTTAATCCTATAAATATGCACCTCTCCGCCGCATGGACATTTTTGTATTTGCCAAGCATCATCGCATCTTCTTGAATGGCAATTTTCAGTGTTACGTTTGGCATAGCGTTGCCCTTTTGTTGGTAATTCCCTAAATTCGGGGAAATTTTAATGTTTATGGGTAATGTTTGGGGAACGATATGTTCTGGGGAAATTTGGTCAATTCGTTTTCTATGAAAAACTCAAAATTTTTTTTTATATAATTCAAGCAGGCAACAGTACAGTTGTATTATTATTAGCAGCACTGTGTTTTTATTTTGCAGTTGTAAGTTGTTATTGTAATTTTTGATTTTGCTCTACCGAAACCACCTTGTATGAATTCGTCGTATGCAGTAGTTTGCAGAAATTTATTTACTTTGGGTTGCCGATTGGTTCTAAAAACTTCGTAAGCCTAAGCTTTTAAAATATATATTTAGGGGATTCACAAGGCGAGTTGAGCGTCGTAAAATCTTAAGCTTAACATTTTTTATGTAAAATAACGGTTAAAATGGTTTTAGGGGGGAGGCTAATTAAATATTTTTTATGAGTTTAAAAACTTTCGGTGTAGTTAAAAATTCTCTAAAACCATTTTAATCATTTTTGTACATAAAAACTATTAAGCTTAAGATTTTATGAAGGCTAACATACCTTGTGAATCCCCTAATTATATATTTTAAAATATAGTACAAAGAAGGAAATTAAACTTAATAATATTTATTTTGCATGTGGGTAATTTGCGTGGAATTTGAAAATTTTTGTGTAAATTTGTGTTTAATTTATATTTCTTTCTGAGTAATTAAACGAACTGTCCCGACCGGGGGCTTTGTTGTTGCCAATAATAGCGGAAGCCGCACAATGGGACGTCCCCATATAAGCTGGTGCCAAATGTAGTAACCGTACTAGAACTTCGGTGAAATTTCGTATATGCGCTGTTCGGCAATTAGGAATGAAGAAATGTGGAAAATGGCAAAATTCAATGCGCTACCACGACCACAGCTTTTGTGGGCGGGAATAGTAAATGTTATCCGATATTGATGAAATCGAGAGCATATACTGGATTTAACAAGAAAAGCATAAATCTGAAAGATCGTCAAAATCGGTTGACATTATCGTCCAGTAAGTTTAGAAATACAGGCGAATTTTGAAAAAAATCTTTTTTGATGAAATTCGGTGTGCCCTGCTCGTTTAAGCCAGAATTTTCCAACTTGAAAGATAATAAAGAATTTACTATTATCGCACCCACCTTCTAGACAACTTTTTTTGACTCCAAGTACTAAATTTTATGAATTTTGGAGAAAATGAAAACGCACATTTTTTTTGTTTCTAAAGAAGTTCCTATTTCTTCATTTTAAAAATGGTAAAAGGAAAACATTTGTAATACCTGCATACTAAATTATATTCACGATATGTATTCACACTGAAACTTTCCATTTTACCTGCATTTTATACAACAAAAGCTCCATTTTATATTGCATATTATTTATTTTATGTACATATCAAAGTCTTTCACTACAGCTCTACAATAAAAATTCAATAAACTTTACAGGAGCTCGCTTCCTAGATCCTTTTTAAATATGTATCCCTTTTTAAGGTAAGCACTCGAAAAGTTTATACGCACAAAATTATGTAGAATTTCAAAGTAAACTATTTTATAAATTTCAAAAGATTTATAAAAATTTAAAGCAATGCTTGACCACAGAGATATTCAAAAACTGCTCGTTAATCAGATTGACCACCAACAAAGTGGTTTGCGCTTAAAGCTAGCCTCTTTCTAAACATAATTATATCGCAGGATTTTTGATTCGTTAACGCAAGAACCTCTACTGCATGCACAGAAGAAGAGTTCTCCTTTACAATGCTAGCACATTCTTTGAATACGAGTCTAAACAGGTTCTCATCAAGCATTGATGCATTCCAGCTTATACACTTTGTGCTGCCATGTCGATAGTGAGATGGCTTGGTGGCCGCTGTGAGTATAATGTTCGCGAACACACCATTTTGCTCGCGTTGCGAAGGAGTTGTTGATAAATGTGATATAAACCATCGTTTTTAACCGGTGGGTCGTCGAAGGGTTACAGGCGGGTCCGATTCGCGATCCTAAAACTATCAGAAACTATTGAATAAACCACCACAAAAGATAAAAAAAATATAAGATTAAAAACAGCATCATTCAATCCTGACAATGACGTATTAGTTCCATTGAAACAGTCCCAAAAATGTCGTTAATATTGTACATACTCTAGCTTAAAAACAACAATTTTACATATTGATAGATTGTGATAAACATTTTCTCAACTGTAACACACACCGGCTGTAAATTTTTACACATAAAAAATAAATAAATACATATATTCGCAAAGATAGGGGCCAAAAATAGTGAAACTAAGTTTTTAGTTCTTCTCTCTGACGTCAGGATTTTTCTTGAAAAAACTTTGAAATTTTAAAGATATGATAAATCAAACAATTACTTAAGCAACTCAGTACAATGTAGAATAACAAGGTGTGTATCATATTATAAAGAAAATTCAGTAGAATTAAAAAGTTTTTAGTGCTTAAGAACGAATAGATACTGAAAAAATCCTTTTAGAATTTTATTCTTGAAATCCTTGAAAATTTGTAATACATAAGTACCTATTTTTGAAAAAATTGTATACCAAGGACTAATATACACAGGACCAAATCCTCGAATTACGCACTTCCAAATTTATTAGCTTAGAAAAATAAAATTAATTAAAAAGTCATTTCCAATACCTGTTCGTCGTTGTGAACCAAAAGATTTAAATTCTTTAAGTTGTACAGAATTCTATATTTCATTTGGTACCCATATTATTATTCCACATTGCACTAAATTTTTTAAAATAATTTTTGATTAATCACAATCTTTAAAGTCACTTTAAAAAAATTCTGAGTGAGAGAGAAAAACTTAAAAAGGCAGTTTCACTTAATCTGGCCCATAGCTTCTAGGGTATATTGAATGTTTTGTGTGTTAAGAATTTTTTTTATTTTTTCCGCCAGTGGAATCATTTCCAAACTGTATGAATTTGTTTGCCAATATTATTTCGGCAACTTTCTAAATTTTGACTGATTTTGGACTTGGATAGCTTTCTAGATAGGAAATTTCAATGGAAATCAGGCATTATAGTAAACTGATTGGAGGCTTTCTGCGGCCACTAAATCTTATCCGATCGCCACCAAATTTTATACTGGAAGCATAAAAACTAAAAGAAAACTTTTTCTGCCCGGCGATTTAAAATCCATTTTTCAAGGTCAGTTTAGCGTATATACATTTACAATATTTTATGATAAATTATATATACATAAGGAAGGGATGCGATAGAAATTAAAGTTTTTTACGCCACAATGGACCTATGGACCGTGAAAGTATTACGATAGCGAAAGGTGGGCCGCTATTTGGAAAATATTGGGAACCACTGATTATCGGTTGTTGAACTCGTTTGTTCCTTACGAAATGTGCTGCTGCTTCTTTGATTGAGTAGTACTTAGTCTTTTATTCAGAATTTCTGGAAAAAAATTTTGTATGCAGTTTTGTAGCCCATTAAAAATACCGTTGGTTTTTTTATATTTTTTTTTGTTGACGGTGTCACGCATTTTTCCCATACAAAGTGTGCTCGAATTTTTTTTTTTATATGGAATAGAATGCCTAGCATCGTCAACAAAATATTGTCAAAAATAAACGCTATTTTCTAGTCACTTGAAAGTTTCACTTTGTTTTGCTAAAATTGAATGAGGTATAAAACTGCGTACCAACAATTTTTCTAAAAATTCTTAATAAAAAATTTGAAAATTTTGTGAAAATTTGTACGATTTTTTTTATAATATTTGTAGAAAGTTTGAAAAGCGGAGTTATATGGTGTTTGTTGTAAAATTACCCAGGCTTTAAAAAATATATTAAACATAAAATAAACCAAAGAAATATAACCAAAAATCTCCAAAAAATAAAGCGGCTATATTATTTCTGCCATCAGTGTATATATGCATGTACAAATATTTCACCAGCTACCCGATGAGATAGGGACTTAAAACTTCAATGACAATGTCATATAAAAAATGGCAAAGCTAGGTGGCGCAGGAGTCGAGGTATTTGGAAAAGCGGTACTTATGGTCCGATTTAGAACATACTTAAAAAGAATAACATCCTTACGGATACAGAACATACCTTCTTGATTGGAAAATTACAGTAATGAAATTTTTCATTCAAATCGAATGAAATTCAATTCGACAGGAAACATTTTCGATGAACTCTTAAACTATTGATAGTAAGCCATCGCTAACAGTTTTATTCTATTTCATCGAGTTTTATTCGAAAACAAAGTTTTTTTTTTAGAGAAGCAAATTCTCTACACTATTGCAGTGGGAACTACCAGTGTCCGCTTAATCGCTTTCGCGTAATTAATGGTTAAGCAAATTTCAAAACATTTGCTAATTAAACTTATCCCATGGGTAGATTAAAAAAACTAGTTTCATTTAATATTTTGCAGTTATTTCTGTTTTTTCTTGGTGGTCTTAAAAAATGTTCATTTTAATCATTATTTTTTCTTATTTAATACATTGACGCGTATGCTTATCCATGTTCACTTGTACAATACATTCTATTTAAAACAAACAAGCGCACACAATTTGAATCTGCATTAAAAAACGGAAACTGCTGACAGCGGCAAATACCAGCTTAGTGAGTGCCCCAGCCGTTGTGCGTTGATGACATTCTCGACATGTTATGACAGGAAACCTATAACATCCTACACACTCAAATCCGTACATTTATTTACTTTCAATCAAAATTATCCTAGCGCTATCAGCGCAGCGCTCATAAAAAAGAGTGAAATCGAGAAAAAAAAGAAATAAAGTGCTACACATATATATGTACATACACATCGATTTCGGCTAAGCGAATGCTGTTGAAAATGTGCCTCCATTCACCATCTGAATTCGTGGCAGCTCGCCGCTGCAGCCAGTTGGTCCCAAGTTGACGCCATTATTTTACCATCGAGTTGCATAGCATCGAGAGTTAATAGGCGATTTGCGTTGACAGATGAGTTTTAGAATTTATGCTACGCCCATTTGCTCAGTTTCTGATATGTTTCAGTTTTTTTATGTACACACTTCCGGCCGCATTCTTTTTTCGTTATTTTTTTTTGTGTTCAGTGTAAATTTGAATTTAAAAAATTTTCGCGCGGCACTGCTAATTCAAGTTGGATTATGGGTAGTTTTATATGTACAAGTGTATCTTCTATTTTTTCCATGAGTCAGTGCTTTTTGAATAGAATATGGTCAGAAATGTAATCGAATTTCCGTTTTAATACCCAAAGTATTGTGAAAAAACTTAACTTCCATCTTTTGCACTTGATTTCTTGTTCGCAACACAAGCAATTTAGCTTCAGCTTGCCTTTCATCCTCAGATTCGCTTTCACTGAGTGCACAACAAACCTAGGCCTATGTTACGATTCCTCAAAAATATCTCGAAGCTAAACAAAAAAGTGGAAGGAATAAGTACCAAACGACCTCTCTGTACTCGGGCATACAAGTAAAAGTAAGGTTTAAAAGATTGTCAATAGAGGGCACCAGCATTATCTAAGCATACCGGACAATGTTGCAGCCACCTCCGATTTGCAGGTAATTTTGGACGAAGACCAAGAGATATCGACCGGCGTGTCACTGTTTGACACATGCTCCTTCAACGGTACAAAGAGAAGTTGGTTCTGCAGTATATTGGCACCGCCGATGAAAAATAAATTGATTATGACAATCCAATGCACCTGACTATGTATGTTCAGCACTGCAAACGTGAACCATCGACGCTAAATCCAAATATCCATGGCAGTAAAATAATGCTCTGTATTTGGAGGAAACAGAGGGGAATCCTGTGTCGTGAGTAGGAATGTTAGACCCGGGATTCCGGTCTTTTTTAAGTGCAGGTTCTTGGAAAATAATCCCGGGATTATGATGACCATTTTTGCTATATTTCTTTTGTTTATTTAATATTCAATATTTTTTTTAAATGTTCATTATACATATAACACCGTGCGATGGGCAATTTTACAAACAAATTTACAATTACACACAATTTTGAAAACAAAAAAGAAAAATATATATATATATATATGTTAAGGACTAATATAAACTCGACAACATCCTCAAATATCGTCATTCTATACCGGAACTGAAATAATGGGATCCCGAAAATCCAGGGATTGTAAAAATCGAAAAAATTAACATCCCTAATCATGAGCTTCTGAAAGAAGGTCAGAAGATTGAGGGGGCTCTCTGCAGACACCGATGCGATTCAAGCGAGCTACTATTGCGGAAAAACGGCCAGAATGGACAAACGGACGTGAAATTTTTCAAGAGCACCTAAAAGGGGAAAACCATAAAAAGAATAGTAAATGGGGTACGAAAAATTTAGGTACTTAAGCGGGTTGGGTGAATAAGCAGGGAGGTACTTAAGAGAGGGATTTTCTTCAGATTGCTTTAAAAAACTCACGGTGCCACGGTTACTCAAGCGGGTTAGGTACTTAAGCGGCTTCCACTGTATGTAGCTAGCGGTGGGTAATACCTTCAATAAAATACATTGAACTAGGTCTGTGCGATTAATTTATTATTCAAAATCTAAATTAATCATAAAGTAAATAACTCAATTATTCGATTAATTGGAAACTATGATTACTCAAAATTTCAGTTGCTCGAGTAATCCAAATTTTCGATTAACCAAAAACAAAATTATCGGAGTAATTTGCTTTATACTTAATCAACATTATGAATATGGAAATTGAAAAGCAGAGCCCTCTCACGACGAGCGAAGATCACGCTCTACAAGCCTCTCGTCATGCCCGTTCGCTTGGACGAGGGGTATCGGAGAAGATGGAATGAGTTGGCTGTAGTGCCAAATAAGAAGACGAAATGTACGTACATATGTATGTATGTCTAGAAAACTGGAAACTTACATTCTGTCTATCACAACAAGCTCAATTTGGTTATTCATCTTCCGATCAGCAGGCAGACATATGACTTGATGGATCTTCTTATGCTAGAGCCTGCATAGACTACCATGATTCCGCCCACGTCGAAGGAGATCAGCGCCAGTCCGTTATGGAATTTGTAAAACCTGAATTTTCCGACGGCGGATGCCAGCTGGTATTCAAATAGCCAGCTCGATTTATAAATCGTGACGCGATCAACGCTGGTAGGTGCACTCCAAGCACTCATTAAAGACGTCTATGCACGCTAGCTCTTCTTTTTCTTCGGGACACAGGCGAAAATAGGCGACGTGTTGATGCATCTAGTTTATTTTTTTTGTAGTTTTCGGTGCTACGCTCATCTACTGCGTTGAAAATCAGCGCACGCTGTTGTATACTTCGCAAAGTGCCATGCTTTGTATGCCTTTCCCCGCCCGTCGCCTTTCTTGGAAGTTGGTGATGTTAGCCCGTTGTATACATATGTACATGTGTTCGTGCGCGAAAATTCCCATGCGCTCTTTTTATGCTGCTGGGGTGCTCGATATTCAAAATTCAACCCACATCTGCCTAAATCCGATTCGCAACATTGTTTTTGCTCCTTTGCACTTTGCCTCCGCTGCTGCCATGTTTTCCCTGTGGCTGTAGACGCTTAGGTATGCATACGCTTATTCTTGCCACCTCATTGCTGTCAACCACACGCCATCTGCCACATGCAAACATGCCAAACACCTGTGTTGTCACATCCCCACCAGCATCGTTGCCGCTTTGCTTTCTGAGTCTCCAGCGATTTTCCGCCGCCTTCTGTTGTTACCCTATTACGGTGAGTTTGCACTACGGACTCCTTCCCAACTTAGCTTTTTTGCTACGACAATTACCCTTTTTACTTGCAAGCACTCTGAAATTTTCACCGGAGTTTTAAATGAATTTTTCATGGCTCTAGAAATAATAGAGTAAGTAGCGTCGATTCCAGAACACCTGTACGGGATTAAAGTTGTGCGACAAAAGAAGCAATTGAGTGCATAATGGAAAAAAACAAAAAGGACGAAGAGATAAGTAGGATAAAATACAATGCTAAATAGTTTTGCGTTAAGCTTGCCACTTTTTTTCCTTTCCTTTCCTTTCCGCTAACTAAGTATGTATTTACATATGTATGTGTGTATTTGAAAGGACTCATTTATATTTAAATTCTTTTCTGCCTGATTTACGCTTTTAAAGCACTTATCTACTTATTCATGAATTGGAAACGTGTTTAAATGAGTGTCTACTTATTTTTCCACAGACAAGGCAGAGCAGAAGGAAATTTTCATGGGTTTCACGGAGTTAAGTATAAGTTGTTTTAGTGTTTTAGGGCAATTCGCTTACCACCTGGCAACTCTTCCACTTAGCTGCATACAAGTAAATATTAATGAATAAATTCCTTTAGCTACATCTTTTCTTAAATCTCTGACGCACTGATTTACGTGGCAGTATTTATTTATTTTTTTTGCTGCCATCATTAACCACCAACACCCAAGACACCTACGCATTGTCTAAAGACTTGAAACGTCTACTAACGGTTGTTTTCTCAGATTTGCTTTTATCTCAGCTTTAAATCTACCAGATGACAAATCACTTGCGTGCATGTTACAGCAGCAGTGGCAACGACGGCAGTTGCATGTCACTTGCATTTGCCGTACGTAGCCTTGTCTTTATTCTCTACTAAATACCTGAACTTACTTATACACTGAACGTGATATATTTAGTAGCGTAGTGGACTTTTCGTTACGTGGTAAAGCTTTTTACAGAACGAAACTTTATAAGACAGACGGTGGTGAAGAGCTAGATGGAAAGCCATTTTCCTGCAAGTACAATATTTTGTGGGTTCTTGTATGTACATATGTATGTATGTGTGGGTGAGCAGAGTGATTCACACTGCGCACACAATGGATAAGCTACATCTTGGGTGCTATTTAGACATCTGCTTCTAAGCGTTCGTTTCAGCCATATCAATGAAATGATAAAAAGGGCCTGTCCTTGCATCAAGAATCTTAGCTCTATCACGACATCGTCCCATCGAACTGGCCATTGGGTCGAAGCCGCCTTTATGGGTGTTTTATTTCCAAATAATTTCAGAGCAATCAACTTCAGTGTGTTGGTATTTATTTCTATGATACGGTTTAGCCTTAGCCGCTGCGTCTTTCATATATTTATGGATTTTCATATGTACATAAATACATAGGCATTTGTACGTCGAAACCAGCCTGACCACTTTATTGTTCTTCTCCCGAACAGTACTAATATCGGTGGCATAGGCCCAGAGCCCAGATACTTCGTTGGCAATGGTGATGGTCTTGTTTCTAGGTGGAGTAGAAGTCAATGCCTTGTAATTTGATGAACTCGGATCTGTCGATGCTTATCGCATGATTTATTCATCGGACTGCAGAAGTATTCAATGAATAACCGACTGCCTAGGTGATAAACATGTCACTCAATTCCATATCCCGAAGGCATAGGGTGCCTTGTTCCCTGGATTTATTTCCTCAGACTCGTAGTTCCGATCAGCAGAGTCATTATTCTGCTAAATTCTCCTTCATCACTAGTCGCCACAGATTCCACTAATTCTAGTATTTAAAAAAGTTCCAAGCCGAACGCAAGGGTGGTCAAGATAATTTTTATGATAAGTAAGAATTCTTAAGCTAAAGGCACGTCTCCAAAATAAAAATTTTCGAAGCTGAAAATCAGAAATTTGTGAAAGAAGACAAACGGCGCGTCGGATTACCTTGTAATTTGAAAACGAAATATCACTAGAAGTAGGACTGAGATGAGTGAACTCGCTTTTGTAATGAAAAATTACATATTCATATATCAAATGCGATTTTGTGTTACTTTCCTTGATGCACTCTTACCGGTAGTGGCAAATTTGTGTGTGTGATACCATCAACTTTGAAAGTAAAAGAAAAATCATTCGAGTTTTCTTCAAATCCAATTCCCCAATTAATATAATGATGATAATGTCACACAAAAAGGAGGCATCTACAGTTTTACGGCGAGCCCAAACGACGATTGGATTTTTATGAGAAGTTGTTTTTTATGGCAGAAGTACACTCGGAGCTATGTCATTGTCTACCGAGGGGCGACCGCGGGTAACTACTTTGTGTAAAATCACCGCACATGTACATGTTAAATAAAATCTTGTTTTTAAAAAACTAAACTAATTGATTGCAGCAAAAAAGTGCATACTCAGTTTTTTCTTAAATGGTTTTCCCGTTATAGTATCAGCTGTTAAATTTGACATGTCTGTAAAAAGTTTAAATATTTTTTCATTTCGTAGTCAGAGTTCTTGTAGTTCGAATTGAAATATTTCTTCGAGTAATAGAGTTATTAAAAAAAAAGAATGGAAATGAATAACAAAGCTAATGCTTCTGTGATTAACAAAATAAAGCTTGTACATAGCTTGCTAAGTAAAAATAAACTCCTTTTCAAAATGAACTATAATTTGTGGAATAATATCTCACTTTTAACCCTTGTTTTTTCACTATGTCAAATTCAATGACAATGTCGTCAAATAAATGAAAACACATTGTATCGGTATATCGACTGGGTTAGATCAGGAAAGGTCTTCAGTCGTATACATGCGCTGCTATACCAGCTATATGTTCGCTTTTGGCACATAATATCATCAGCGAAGGTGCGGATGAAAGAGATAAACTTGTGTCAAAATATGTCGACAAATTTTGATGTCTAAATATGACACAGTGAAAACCAGCCTTTAGTGGAGCTATAAAAAATTGGCTTCATTTGGCGGTCTTCAAACTTCGTGGACATTGAAAAGGTTCAATATAGAGTTTGTAGACTGAGAATCATGATACACTTTTTTGCATATTTTGTAATATAGGCTTTTTTTTCTTAGAAAACTTCTACGTATGTTTTGCTGTGCTTTTCGATGTTTGGAAAGAAGCAGTCAAATAAAGATGCAAAAGAGGCCGCCGTTTTCAACTTTATGTTGGAAAATATTATTAAAGGAAACACATCCGAGGAATATAACACCTATATAAAGGAAAAAAGTAAGAATGGTATGCAAGAAAATATGTGAAAAATGGGAGAAACGTCATCGACAGCGCGAATATTTTTTTAAATTTAAAATTCGAAATGGCTTCAATCAATAATCAACAATAAAAAGAAAACTTGTTTACATCAACATCGAAATTGGGCCGCAAACCTCACCCTTATATTCGAAAAATCGAACCGGTCCCAAAGAAGACAAGCTAAGGAGTTAGCAGAAAATCAGGAAAATAACGTAGACTTAGTGCTTCGTGGTACTTCCACAACTGCTAAAAAAAGGGGCCAACTGGATTTAGCTGTTACTTTGAGCATACTTTGTGAAAATCCCACGAACGCACATAAACTAAGAAAATTCCCCATTTTTTGGTGAAAAGCAAACAAATGTTATAATTTAGTCGCCATATTGGATCCGCCATTTTTAATGTCAAAAATCTGACATCAGATTTGAAACCAGCGACCTCGAAAACCACCCCTTTATATAAGTGTTTGGTGAAAAGGAATAAATTGTAGAATTCGTTCGCCATATTGGATCCGCCATTTTGAATTTCAAAAATCTTACATCGGATTCAAAATCAGCGATCTCAAAAACCCCCTTCATATATAAGCTTTTGGTAAATATTGGCCACATTGGATCCGCCATTTTGAATTTTAAAAATCTGATAGGCGTAAGGGTTCCTTCTCTTTGCAATATGTTCGTGATTAATTGAAATTATTTTACTATTTGCCGATTTCTTGCTACGCACTTAACCCCGCACATACAAACGTACATACATATCTACATTTCAATCAATAAAAACATTAAAAAAAAAATCAATGCTTACCAGCGCTTTAGTAGCTATAATTTTTTACCCATTTCATCAAGTGGAACCGAGCCAACTGCTAAGCATGGCATTTAAATGGTTTCAAAATTGCAGCTCCTGCTGCATCATTGAATCCTTGGCAAGAGTGCGCACATTCATTCGCATTAATACAGCTGCACATTCGCATATCCTTTGTTTGTTTGTGTGTGTGTGTGTGTGAGGAATAGTTACCTGTACTGAAGATGTGTGTGCTTCTACTTACTACCAGCTTGCCAGCAATCCTTGCTTTAGCAATTTGCAAAGCAGCATAGCACTCATGTTTAAAAGTAGCCTGAAGGGTGGCAAACAAACTTGCAAGGCATTCACGGTCGACCGACTCAAAAAGGCAAGGGGAGCATTACAAAGAGTGTAGCGGAGAGCGGCACATGGCACGAAGGTGAATCGGTCGGCAGCCAGCCAGCCAACCAACCAACTAGTGTATCCAACTAGTCAGCAGGCCTTCATGCCAGGATAATTTATCACTTGCTCTGGCAGCCAAGGCAGATAATCAACGTGTGCTGCTGCTACTCGTGCTCTCCACCAGCTACACTGCTTTCCTCCAGACTTCAAAGTCCCGCCTGCTGCCGCCACACGCTGTCTAAGCCACACAGCTTGTGTGTGCCAACTTTGCGACACAGTGGCGCAGCGGCGAACATTTCGGGTGTCAGCAGCCACACCTGGATTTTTGTTTATGCCCGCTGGTGCTGTACGGGATTTCATACGGGTGTGTGCGTATGTGTTAGTTAGTTAACGTTAGCAGTGTTGTGGTTAGAATTTTGTTAAACCCTCGAAATCCCCTTGTACCTAGGCGGTTTTTGGCTCTGTGTCTTAGCCATAGCATTTTGCCGTGCATTTCGGTGAAAGTTGATAAAATCAGCCAACTAACTACCGCAACGACGGCTACGTAAAACATGGCTGGCGTGACGTGAAATCCAGGTAGATACATATTAGCATTGCCAGCCGCTTGTCGACTCACTACGTAGCCCCGCTGCACGTCACTCTGTGGCAAATAAGCTAACTTTTGCTTACTCTTCATTATTATTTGATGAAATGGTAGAAGGCTGTTGCTCAACACAACCATTTTGTTTTACCCAATTTGGAAGTTACTTTTGGGTTAATAGTCTTTGCTTTGAGGTTGCCTTGGTGTTTCCTTCATTAGGTTCCTTCAATAAATATGTAGCTGGCGCAGTGATTACAAATTTTCGTGACTGTCTGGAAAGTGTTTTATTACTGCCACTGCTTTGAAGTGTCCATTTTAAAGACAAACACATTTGTTATACCAAGAGTAAACATCTAAATACATGTGTTTAAAAGCGAGTGTTTTGTCAAGGATATCAGTTTTACAGCCACTTGGTGTGCTCCAACACGCTTTGTAATGGATATACTTATGCACATTCAAGTATGGATTGTAAGCATTTACGGTTAATTAAATTTTGCTTTTATATGAAGTTTTTATTTTAAACAGAAATAGTTAGTGAACTATTTTGTTAGCATTGTGAGATTGCTTTGTATTTTTGTAGCCTCAGCTCCTTAAGGAATTTCACCCTTTGTACACGGTTGATAAGTTTGGGCATCATTCTTGCCCCGGTTAGTACAAGGGGAAAGCCACATAGGAACAAGTTATTGCACAACATTCTATTCTCTGAACTGCTAATACAGAATGTAGGTGTATCCTTACCTACCAAAGTTTTGGCAGAGCACATCAGAGGATGGGTGGCCTTGAAAGAAGAATTTCTATTCGATCATCAGTTAACTGAACTTCGGCAAGAAGATGTTACTTGTCAAGAACCAAAAGGAGAGAATACTGGAAAGGTGCACTTTGATTTGGTGTACTCGACATCATGCTCATCAACAGATTGTCTAGCCCTGTGGTCACCCAGTGGGGGACTCGTCGGAGCTCTCTCTCTAAAAGCACTGGTTTATCCAATTTGTACTACAAGCAGAGGCCAAAACAAGGAATGCAAATAGGTTCCCCAGGAAAACTGACTGGGAAAAATGTAGCAAGACTTTAAGGATAGACCTGACCGAAGTTCAGACTAAGAACAGGCCCACGTCGACTGTATGAGGTTGTTATACACCGTTAACGGGTAGAATGTCGCTATAATGGATACCTTATGAGCTCAGGAAGACCAAACGTGGCAGATCCAGTTTTCTGAGGGTATCTCACCGACTGCTGCAGCTGCTAGACTGTATAAATGAAGGCCTAGCGAGGGACCACAAAGAAAATAGACTAGCTATCTAGCTAGCCACAGACACCTACTCAGGCAACAAAAAGGAGAGGGCACTTGCCACTTACCGGGTGCCACTACGACTTCGGGGGGAGGTATCGTGCTAAAGGATTAGGCTATCCCTAGTGAACTGGAAGCTGGCTAGGAGTTTTTTCACCCATCGGTCAGTCTGCTTGGCTTTGGACTCTTTCGATCGGTATAAATCTCCTGCGGTGGATGGCATCTGTCCAGTGTCAGTCAGCTGAAGCAGGGAAATTAGTTCCTACTCGTAAGTGTAGCAAAAGGCTAGGGTTATATTTATCCCGAAGATAGAAATGAGAGTTTACTCTCATTCTGCTAAACGCAATGGAGAAGGCTATAACCTAAGGTACAGGGCTATAATAAACTTCCCCAAAGAGTGGTGAGGGGTCACTGCAGGCTAAGAGGCGATCTGGTCGAACGACCTATGCAGTTTCTGCAAGGTGACTGAGGAGACTCCCTTGCACCTGCTTCGCTAGGACTCGGCGGTTGCAAGCAGACGGAAGAATACCTAGGTCGACTCTGGCCAAGTGAAGAACTTATGCAATCGCTAACCTCTGGAGATCTCCTAAAATTTCTGGGATCTTTAGGGTTAGATGAGATACTGTGAATGGTTGAGGGCACAGTACAATAGATCTCTTGGTCGCAGTGCATACCTCTATTTCAATCTACTTATCTATATATCTCAGTAGTGAAACCTGAGATTACCAAACTTTATAGGTAGTGCAAAGATTGCTAAAAAGTATATTAAAAATGCAGAATGAAGGAGATTGCTCCTCATATACATCACGTAGTGCAAAGCAAATGGTAGAGGCAATTTCATACGCTAAAATTCAACTTTTATAGAGACTTCTGTAGTGATATTTATAACATAAAATACTCTGCCAGGCCGTGTAAGGTACTTCAAAGAAAATCTGGTGGATCGTATACAATGTGGCTGCTTAACACAAACAAAGCTCTTCTGGAGACCGGTATATCTCGAGCTTTGCTTTTTGAGCTATGACGATTTTGAATTGATATGATGCACACATATGTAGGCACTACAATTTTGGTCATTTATATTTTGTTCTTAAACTGTTGTTTTAAGCCAGATAACGCACTTTGAAAGAAACCTAATTTATTGATATAATATAGAGGGGTTTTTAATGAAAAAGTCATATCCGAGTACTATTTATGCTCATTTTGTGGTTAGAAGAATAATCGGGATCTATAGCTTAAGGGCCGGTCTTATTCCGTTCTTCCGGGGTGCAGTTGGCGTATTATGTCGCAATATATGTATTCGCTTCAACTTTATTCAGATTAGAGATGAAACGATATGAGTAAATAAAGTAAATACTCGATACTTTCCAATCGATACCAATTAATTTTTAAATCGATACTTTTGAGCCAAGTATTGAGTAGGCAACGAAAAACAGATACTCGTATCGAAATCCGATACTAAGGCAAGCGAAAACCGGCAAATGCGACAAAGTCGATAGTGCAAAGAATACACGCTCCAATTGCTTCACAAAAGTCGAGTGGAACAGTGACTGGATGAATGTTCAGTACAGAGGTTTCAACGCGATGTTAAGCTCATTGAGTAACTCTAAGGGTCAAAACATAGTGGAGCGGCGAACAAAGCGAAGAGCTATCATCGAGCAAAGCTTCAATTATAAATGTGTATGTACGTTTTGCTCTTCACTATGCGCTTTCCCATTGAAACAAATAAGTTTGAAATCGACGCTTTGCTCGATGTTCTTTGCTCGCGGCTCCACTATGTTCTCACCCTAAGTTTCAAAACATTAGGGGTATTCTCTGAGTCTTGCAAAGGCCTTGCATGGTGCACATATTGCACGGATTGCACGGATTGCACGGTAAAAACCGGTTTTCGTATGGGACAGCTTTGCAAACCGTGCAATCCGTGCACCGTGCAAGGGCTTTGCAAGACTCAGAGAATACCCCTATTGTGTAGCGGCGAGCAAATTGTAAAGCTAGCATCATGGACAGCTCCAATTACAAACGTGTATATATATACATACATATGTATATCTGTAGGGTTCTCGAAAACTGCTCCAAAGATTTTGATTAAATTTTGTACACAGATAATGGGCCTCATGCATAAAAAGTGAGCTTAAGCTCCGACTCGGTTTTCAGTACGAATTCTTGAGCTTGAGCTCACCCTTTCAGTGCAAAAATTGAGTCTGAGCTTAAGCTCACTTTTTATGCATAAGGCCCAATGTTTTGGATTTTAAGGTTATCTCAATAGGCATTATCTCCGAGAAGACTCGTCTAAGATTGCCTCCTATTCGAAATAAGTTACAAATTAATTAAAACATCATAATGTGGGTATCAAATGGAAGGTATTTTAAAGATCCCTAATTCAAAAATATTTTTAATAGGGTTGCCACTTATTTTGAACAGCATATTTATTCAATTTTTTGTTAAGAAAAAAAGATAAAACATTATTGAAAGATAAAGTAATACTATTTCTTGAGATATTGGGCTTTGAAGTTGAGATAGTGTTGAATTCTCATTGATTATTGAGCTAAATTGCAGAAATTGTTGATCAACTTACATATGCATCGAAGTCTAAATGGCTCCAATTTACCAAACAACCAATGTGCTGCGCTCTGTCAAACACATGCAAACGGCAACACAAAAAAAAAAAACTTACTAAAAAACCAAACATAACACAAACGAGGTGAATGCTTGTAAAGATCGGACTGCATAACCTACGTAACGGTCGATTTGGCTATTTTTCCGCACCAGCACTAGCCAATTTAGCGCCCAGGGGTGTTGCTGTCATTTCAATTACAACTGTTGCAACAGTAGCACCTGGACTTGCTGGACGCCTAGCAATTTCCTGCAAAACTTGTATAGCAAACCACAAATTTGAAGAGCTGAAAAACTATGTAAGCTGATGATTGCAAACGTAGCAAACTTGCCTATGGCCTTCGAGCACATTGTCAGTTAGAATATTGCGATGTTTTTTTCTTGTCAACGGGCAGTCAAAAGCCCGGAGGCGGTCGTATAGAAAATGTTGTTCTTTTTTGCAGCTGAGAGATGTTATTGGATTTAACAGAAAACGTTTGCCAAATATTTGCTAGTTGCTGAGCTGCGCCGTGATACCGCAAACGAAAGTGAGCAATTGATGAGTTGAAAGCGGTTTTAAAATGAAAACTGACGCTTGTCAACTTATGTTATTTCTAAAAAAAATACTTTTATTTTAAGTTGCTGCATACATGTTGCTGAAAAGTTTACTTGTCCTATGTGGCTTACAACGTTTAGACATCCATTAAGCTTGCGGCTATGAGGTTAGTCAGATAGTTGTTGAAACTTAGCTCGCACCATCTCTTTACTTTCTCAAATTTCAATGTTGCAGTCGTAGTAAGTTTGCGGCACACAATCTGTCGGACGGAAGAGCTCAAAAAATGCATGCAACTTACTCTTGTTCGCCTCGTTTCGTATTGATTTGTCCTAGTCAAAGCTAATAAAATCACCTTGTGCTCTCTTAAATTCGCAAGCTTACTAACCACACCATTCCAACGTAGACAAATCTCTAATTTGCGGCTGGATATTTCTTGTCAGTGCCCAATCAGCTGCAGTAATTCTGCGTATGTGGCTATGTTGCAGTAACGCCTTAAGCATTCTATGCGCCGCACTAGTTGTAACACAAGCTGTCAGCTGCCAGCTGCAATGCAAACACGCTTGCAATTTGATATGCACATCAACGCAGAAAAATCGCACGTTACAAAACAAACTTTGCCTCTGCTGCTTCGGTAGATACCTCCTCAACACATTTGCATTCACTAAAGTTCTATTCTTCCTTCGCATGTGTGCTCTTTTTCCTTTCTTCAAATGTATTTATGTATGTATGTATATGCAATTCTTTATTTCCTTAATTTTATATGTACGCAGCTCTGAGCTGCCGTTTCCTTTCATACCATTCTTGCTTATCGCTCACTCGCATACAAAGTACCATATTTAAAAAAAAAAAAGAAAAACTTTATCTTCCAAAATTTTGCTGAAAATTTGCATCTTCACTATGTATGTCTGGTATATATAGTATATTTTCGAGTTAAACATAGATTCAATTTTCATGATTTCGTTCTCTTCGCACTATGCGGCTGTGCATTTTCAGTTTTCTCAAGTAAGCTAAAAGCTGCTCCATGGCTATGTTAATACTTGCATTGACTTTTCTTGCCTTTTGTCGCAGCTGCGAGAGTGCAAACCGCTTGAATAATTTATTTTGTCTTTGCGGCTTTTGTGTGTGTCCAGCCAAAAAGTGTCGAAGTGTCACAGTGTCGCCGGCAAATTGGCGGCAAAGCTGAAGTGACAGAAACATGAAAAAAATAAATTTTTTTTTTTAATATTTAGGTGGTTCACAAGGTGTCGTAAGTTCGTATTGTCGTAGGTCGCAAAGTTTTTAACGGCTAAATAAATGTTAAGAGGACTTGCAACCACAACTAACTATTTTTTTTTTTAAACGGCGTGAAATTTCTTAATACCACTTTTATGGTAGCTTTCGAAGAGACATGCCACCTTTTATTATTAAATTATTATTATTATTATATTAGAACAACCACCCAAACAACCAATTTCGAAAATTCTTTCTAAAGGGGTTGCCACCTGTTAAAAAAAATAAGTAAATTCATTAATGAACTAAATAAAAGCTCACAAAAATGTGATTTTCAAACGAAATAGATTCAAAAATTATTTATTTCAAACATAATTTTTTACAGGGTTGCCAACTGTTCAAATGTTAAAATCGATTTAAATAGAAAGTTAAACGAAAAATGTTAATGTGGTTGTACAACTAGAGGGGTTTCAGAAAGGTTAATTTAAAATATGTTTTTGAGGGGGCTGCCATCTGTTTAAAAATTCGAATTAAATTTAGTTAAAAAATTAAATGAAATATCTCAATATGGGTGTCTAACCATAGAATTGTAGGAAATATTTATTTCGAAAATATTTTTAAAGAAGGTTGCCAACTGTTCTTAAAGTTAAAATAAAATTAAATAATAAATTAAGTTAAATATTTTGATATGGGTCTCAAACGAAAGCGATTTAAGAAAGCTTTATTTCGGAAATATTTTCGAAGTAAGTTGCCACTTGTTTAAAAATTCATAAACAATTCAAATATCAAGTTAAATGAAATATTTTGATATACATATATATGTACATAGGCAGGGGCGCACCCAGGAATATATTTTAGAGGGGGTTTTATATTTCTGAATATATATCACCGGAAAATACTGAAAATTTGCTTCAGATAATACGCTCTTTAAAATACATTCATGCTAGTTTTTTGTACAGTATGTAATAAATAAATAAACGTTTTAAAATCCATAAACTGCACTTTATTTACATAAGATTAACAGAACTCAAACACTTTTAACCGACTCCAAAAAAAAAGAGGAGGTTATCAATACGCCGGAATACATAACTTTTGACCACGTGAACCGATTTGAAGATGGTACCTCAAGGGTCGTCCCGTAATTTGGTTTAGAGATCCGATGATTGGATCATGAAGAAATTAACGGTACCCCTAAATTTGAAGTCGGTTGTGTTCTTTCCTTAAAAACTACCAGTTTAATAAGAAGTTCTATAAACTCAAGATGCGCTCAACTTTTAAAAGTACCTATTAAAAAATTTTAAAAGAGTCAGTAAAAATAAATTTATTGATTCCATTAATTTTTGCACTTTTATGCTCATTTTCTCGATTTCTGGTTTCTGGTTTTCGATAGAGATGGTGAGTTTTCACGATTGCTAAATTTTTTTAATATTTCGAATACCGAAAAAATTAACTGAACTCTCAAGAAAAACGAAAATCTCATATAAAACGACGGACGAGAAATGGAAAAGAAATTTTCTTAAATCAGTTTGCAGCTCTCAAGAAAAAAATGCTCGTATATTTATTTCCTCACAGAAATTTACAGCAAAAGTAAAGCGCTTTTTCAGGCAACAGAAATTATAATAAATATTTTTTATAATTTCCTTGAGAGCTGGATTCTTAGCTTTAAGATACAGTTTGTATTTGAGGTTATTAGCTTTAGGGGGGGTTTGAACCCCAAAACCCACATAGGTACATAGGTGTCAAGGGAGAGCGGTTTAAGAAATTTTTATTTCGAAAATATTTTCGAAGAGTTTTCACAAAACTTGGAGAAAAGATACTCTTTTGAAACGGGTTGCCACCCTTTCAAATTGTTTTGCTGCTTACACTTTTACTAAGTGCTTGAGCGAGCTTCTCCTCCATTTTGTGGTGTGCGTCTTAATGTTTTTACACGAATGGAGGGACCTACAGTTTAGCGCTGCCTCCGAAAGGGCAAAATATAAAAATATTTTGAAGAGGGCTGCCACGTTTTTAAATGTTAAATTCAATTTATTGACATATTATAGTATGGACGGCAAACGAAAGATGGTTAAGAGAACTTTATTACGAGGGTGTCACCTATTTAAAACATCAAATTCAATTTAAATAAACGAAGTGGAATACTTTTCATAAAAGACCATAAAAGAAGATTAAACTACAATGCGTGCAGGCTGAGTTCCAAAGCTACTTGATAATAACTTTTACAAAAAAAATTTGTTTGTCAAAGTAAAAAGTCACAATTTTTTTGACTGAAGGAATAAAAATTTCTTCCATTGGCTTCCCGGATATTTTATCGCGCCAATATTCGTTACTGCCACGACTTTAGATCTTTATTGTGGCGTGACACGTGACCACTGGGTTGAAGAAAAGTATTTGACCATGGAATCTCTCTTCACAGCAAAGCAAATGCAGTACAGCGGCACAGGCTAGATGTGTCAAATCAATCCCACCACCTATTTGCAATTTCAACTGCTTTCGATAATACTACAGACTTAACGCAAAACGATTATCTATGCTTCTGAGTTGGCTAGAGAAGCGACAGCAACACATACATACGTACATATGTACTTCTTGTCATTAAATAAACTGTTAGTGAATGTGCATCCTGCCTTAGAGATATACACATACATTCACATGCTGCCTTTTTTTTATTTGCGAAGGTCGTCGACTCATGTCGTAAAGCAATAACAAAATTATTTCAGCTCTCATTTCAAGACTCTCCGACTGCATCACAGCTTGATTGTGGCGCATGTTGCAGCATATGGCTGAAATTTAATACATATCAGCATGCGTTGCTGATGCAAGTATGCATCAGTCTATAACTATCACTGACACGTTGCACTTCTTAGCAACATTGTCGGCAGCTCATAAAGAAGAGAAGCGAAGACTTTGCAATATTTGCCATTGACGCATCAATGATTTTGTGGTGTTTTGCAAGCGTGTGTATGAAAAACAAAACCCTTAGCGATAACTAGAAGCAGGAGTTTGTGCATACTTAAACAAACATTGATATTTTCAGTTGCATCCACATACCCAGTCGGGAAAATTTGCGATGAAGAGATCTGCTTTTGAAGCGACAGACCTTCCATATTCGATTCTCTACTTCTTGTTGTATGGAATGGTCAGAGAAAGGCCATCTCCCACAGCTGCCTTTGAAGTGGAACATTTACACCAAATTTTAAGGAGGTAGTACAAATTAAATTTGTCACCAGACTCGCACCAACATGCCTGTCCAATGTATTTTTCTTAATTTCTTCTCCATTGCTTTTCAAATACGCATTCTCTTCAGGCTCGCAGGGCTACTCGAAGAGCTTGTTGCATAGCTTCTAAAGAGAAGCTATTACTCGCATAGCAAAAGCTCTGCCTGAAAGCATTCATTTCGTAGTGTTCCTCAAATTTCCAACTGGGTATGTACAAGCGCGTATGTGAGCCCTTCATCTAGCCTGTTGTTCTGGTGATAATATTTTTTTTGGTTTTCTTACAACTAAATTTATTGCTTTGCCAGCAAAACTATTACTTAAGCTGCTTTGGCTTTATGCTTTTCAGAATCACATTTTTGTAACAATTGCTATGCTTCAGTAAACTTTACTTTGTATACCTTTTTTGCTAAGAAGTTTTTTTTTTTATCGTTTGAAGCGCATTATTTAGAGGAAGTTGTCAGCCCAAAGATACGAAATTAATTAAAAATGCATAAGTTTCATTTTACACACACAAATTAAAATATTCTTGAAAATATGGGTAAAATATAATAAAATAGCGTTTTTCATTTTTCTCTCTGACGTGAGCAATTTTTTTAAGTCTTTATAATTTCAATGCTATAACTAATTAAAAAAAAAAAAATATTTAAAAAATTCAGTGCAATGTGGAATAACAATATGGATTTAAATTAAAGAGAGAACTCACTAGAATCACAAAAATAAACTAATGGCCTTATTCATAAAAAATAAAGCAGGTTTAAAGAGCTTTATAAAGTGACGTTTTCATATATTTTTCAGTTTATAAACATTTTTTAAAGCTACTTTATTTTTTATGAATAAGGCCATACAATTTTTTGGTACATAAATATCGAGTATGAAAAATGTCCTTTAAAAATTTTTTTCTCTGAATATCATAGAAAATTTGCAATATTTATTTTAGAAAATTTATTTGCTAAGGACCAATATACACTTGACTACACCTTTTTTCCTTCTAAGCTTTCTTAGCTTAAACAATAAAATTAATTAAAAGCACATTTAAAAAAAAAATTATTCGTCCTTGGTACCCAAAAAACTTTAATGTTTTTAAATTAAGCAGAATTTTATCTCTGGGAAAACTCAGTAGAATAAACGAAAGTAGAAATATACTAAAATTTTTTTGGTACATAAATATCGAGTATGAAAAATGTCCTTTAAAAATTTTTTTCTCTGAATATCATTGAAAATTTGCAATACTTACTTTAGAAAAATTTATATGCTAAGGACCAATATACACTTGACTTCACCCTCGAATTTTTTCCTTCTAAATTTATTAGCTTAAACAATAAAATTAATTAAAATCACATTTAAAAAAAAATTTTTTTCGTTCTTGGGACCCAAAAAACTTTAATGTTTTTAAATTATTTTTATTAGAATTTTATCTCTCATTTGGTACCCATTTTCAGTGATTTTTCAAATAATTGTTTGAATTATTTTCTTTTAAATTTGTTTTGTTTTGCAGTCCTTTAAAAGGTCCTGACGTCAGGAAGAAAAGAACAAAAACACATTTTTCTTATATTTGGCCCATAGTTTCGTGAGTATCTAAATATTAATCCAGCTGTTCAATTTCTGCTGCTTTCGCATTTTTGTGCTACTTCATATTTGAAATTAAACGTTGTAATAAAGATAAATGTGATGGTGGAGAAATAAATTATAAAAACGATTAAGACAAAAGAGTGAAGGCAAAGTTTAAGACAAAGACGAGATGAAAACAATGAGCAATAAATAGGAATTAGGATAACTGAAAGGTTAAGAACATTTATTGAACTATTTTGATAGGCTTCGAAAAAAAAATAAAATTTAGTTAACAAAACTATCAAGTTACCGAAATTTATGGAATCAACGAAGTTTATAGTTATCGATATTTATCGAGGTATCCATGTTTATTGAGTTATCGCAACGTATCGAATTGTTCAAATTGATCAATGTTTATTCAGTTGTGGAAATTTATAAACACAGAAAATTAGTTGTCGAAATTTACAGATAGTTATCTAGCTATAAAAATTTATGGGACGACCGAAATTTGTCAAGTTAATGAAAGCAATCAAGTATTCATTGCATTATCACTGTTTATAGAGTTAACGAAATTTATCTAGTTATTGTAAGGTATCGAGTTATTTGAACTTATCGATTTATCGATAGTTATTGATTTACTGAAATTTGTCAATTTATGGAATTGAAATTTTTGGAATTTTAAAAATATATCAAGTTATCGGAATTTCAATATTGTATACGTTCATCGAGTTATCACTGCTTACCGAGTTTTTTCGTGCTACCAGAGCGTTTAGGGTTATCGAGATTTGTCGATATGCTTCGAAAAATATGAAGGTATCAAAATTAAACGAGTCATCGAAATTCATAGAGGCATCAAAATTTTAATGAGCTATCGATTTATGTTCAGATTTATACATTTTTGAGTTACCAAACTTTATCGAGCACTCGAAATGCATAGTTCCCGAAATTAGTCGAGTTATAGAATATCAACATTTATAGAGTTAACGAAAATTTACGATTTATCGTAATGCATCAAATTCTTTGAATTTATCGAGTTATCGATATTTATTGATTTATTGAAATTTGAGGAAAAGCTCGGCCAAACACTAACATATGTGTAAGCGCCAATCTGTTAAGTATTATTATTATCACTGAAATTTGTCGATTTATCGTATCAAAGTTTTTGGAATTTTAAAAGCATCAAGTTATCGAAATTTCAATGTTGTATAAGTTTACCGATTTATCACTGCTTATCGAATTTTGTCGTGTTACTAGAGCGTAACGGGTTGATTTGTCGATATCTTTCGAAAAATATGGAGCTATCAAAATTAACCTAGTCATTGACATTTAAAGAGGTATCCAAAGTTTATCGAGTTATCGATTTATATCCAGATATATACATCTTTGTGTTATCGAAATTTATCGAGCACTCGAAACGTACAGTTATCGAAATTTATCGAAATTAGTCGAGTTATAAAATTTTGTTGAGTTATCGGATTCCATATGTATTAAATGGAAATGCATTATTTTATAAACATTTTGAATTATTAATTTTTGATATATCTACATACATATTTATAAATTTTTTCTTTTTTTCAGGTAAGTTCGAATTCTCACTAAAGTAACTTATTGGATTGGGTGAGTTAATGATCTTTATATATATATCCACTATATTGCGTATAAGAATAGAAGCTGATGCTAAGATTTCTTTTGAAATCTCAGTTTTAAAATTTGTATCACTAAAAAGGAAAGAAAACAGTTTTTTGTAGGAGTATATCATTACATTTATATGTACCTACAAAAGAGGACCTCGACACAGAGGTTACAGGCCTGACTGATATCTCGTATAACAATTGCTGTCCACAAAAAGGTAAAATCTTCAATAAAGAGGGTACCTTGATGGAACTCCAAACTAGAAAAACTGCGTAAGCTGATCTGGCTTGCGTTCAACAAGGCCGATGGGGGAAATACATGGAATGACTGCAAAAGGTATCCTAAAATATATATCAAGAAACTAAGGAAATCCAAAATAAGTTCTTGGAAGAACTTCTGTTAGGACCTACGGGCTACTGCTAGGATACTAAGGTCTCTCTCTGAGGACCAATCCATCCTCATAGGCAGAGGTGTAGACGACCACAAACAAGCGTGAGTAAAGCGATCATCCCTTTCGCTATAAAAAGGATGCTATACGCTCCTGGTCTAAGCATATATCGGACTGTGATTTCCTTGAAGGAAGAGGTCAAAGAATTCACAACTGCAGGTATGGAAGCCCTACTCAATCTTACACCCCTTCATGTGGCAATATAAGGAAAGCAGCAATTGAACCTCTTATGCTACGTTAAAAAAAATATAAATAAAGTCAAACAAGGCAACCTTGTCGGATACCTCCAAATCTTAAGGGACAGGGAGGTCACCATGCCCAAAAGCCTGTTCTAAGACCAAATTGATCCCATCCTCAGCCTTACGAAGAGGTACAGGATCAAATTAACCCACTCGGGAAGATTGGAGCAGAAACCACACGTGGCTGCACGGTGATTCGCAATTCAATGACCTAACCGCCTAGATTAGGGTCTCCTCAATCTGAATGCCTGTTCGTGAGGGCTATGCTGGTAATGAAGAAGCGGAGTTCCATACTAATAAAAAGGGGTAGACACACTCTTTATTTGGTCAAGCTCATTTCTTGGATTCAACAAAAACTATAACAAGAAGCGTTTAAACAAATGGGCAATATCCTGCTTTGCCTGCTAGCCATTGGGACAAGTTAGAGGGACACCATCACTCGAAGAAATTCCTTGGATTCAGTGACAAAAAAGCTTAGTAGGGAAAACCTATAAACACTGTGTGGAGCTCTAACAGGCCATTATACTTACGTGCAACAAACACATGCCACATGCTTGTCCTCTTTAGTATAGACATTTGCAGATTCTGTGGTGAAGAACAGGAATCATTGAAACGGCTCATTTACCATCTGGCCACCCTTAGCTCATCGTAGAGGCAGTGTTCACTAAATTTAGTTTTTCTGCATACCTATTTTCGTATTTTCATACCAAGTTAATTTGCATGAACTCACGTTTTATTACTTCTATGTTAAGATAAACTAACCTTTTCTACAACATACGCGATTTCACTACTTTTGCTTTTGCTTCAAAACACAATAGGGGTATTCTCTGAGTCTTGCAAAGCCCTTGCATGGTGCACAGATTGCACGGATTGCACGGTAAAAACCGGTTTTCGTATGGGACAGCTTTGCAAACCGTGCAATCCGTGCACCGTGCAGGGCTTTGCAAGACTCAGAGAATACCCCTAATATGAATATTCGCTATTTTGTGTAGCGGTTGTATCTTGTGTAAGGGTAACGTGATGAGCGTGTGATTTTTGTTGCAAGTATGTATATTTATTGTACCACTAACAACAAAAAATCACACGCTCCTTCAGTTAAATTTAGGCAAGTCACAACGAATACGCAAACGAGCGAACTACCCTAATGAAAACCAAATTTTACACAACAACACGTAGCGCATATTGCTTGCTTTTGCTCTGATGTGCCATTCTGCATGCCTCCCGTCGAACAGGTCGCTCCTGTCATACACTTTTACTTACGCTCGTCGCATTTTTCGCATTCTAATCTCACTGAAATGTTCATTTTCGTGCGCCTTTTGTTTCGGCGGCGCTGAAAGCAACTGGAAAAAAGTCACGGCAATACTACCTACTGGCCTTATCCCTTTGCATCTATTTTTAAAGGCATTTTGGCTTTTATCTAGTCAGCAAATACCTACCAAGACTAAAACTGTCAACTACATATGTAGATATTTATGAAGTAGGCCCAGCTATCGTGGAATACCTTGGTAAAGTAATCAACTCCAAAGTCGGTCTCTAAACTTAGTTGTATGTTTGTTTGTGTGTTTTTTTCTTTGTTTGCTGTTCTCTGCAGGTTTTTCTTTTTTTTTGTGTAATAGGTTATCGTTGTTGCTCCGTTGCGCGACGAGCTTGCCGAACGACAATGAATGGAACGCTCCAACAATTCGTGCAACACAGATAGATGCGAGTAAAACAAGTATGTAAACAGCCGCTGAGAAATATAAAGATACTCAGTTTGTGGTACAGCTAAGATAGATCTCTTTCCACTTTCGCAAAAATAGTACCTGTGCATACAATCTACAGTACTCTTACGGGTGGGGCTCTGCAAAAGTTCATTAAATGTCCTAAGAACAACATAAATATTTTGATGAATTATAAATATATTTGTTACATATCTTTTGCTGCTTCTTTCACTAAAATCTATGGCATAATTTGGCTTCATCTATTCTATAAAATGAGGTTGATTGGTAGAAGCGTCGCCTGCGTACCCCATAGACCCAGGCCGCTTCATCGGTCTACTATGGAGCTCCAAGCTGTACAAGTACGGTAGGTAGCATATAGGGTAAATCCTAGAGCCCGGACATGCATTAGGCTTAGCACCAAGTAAGAATTTTAGCAAGCTTTCTTACTGGCCACTACAAGGTAACGAAGCATTTTTCAAGACTGGGAGCTGTTTTCTTCGACCACTGCAGGTTGTATTATAAGGAAGAAGAAACGACAGGGTAAATTAGATGCCACTGTGAAACCCACGAGCAAACTGTCATTCTTGTGTGAAATTCATACTTGACCCAGACTTGGCGTTCTCAGATCACCACACCTAGTAGCAAGCACATGACCTAAACAGCGCTCAGTTGAGGACCCTCGTGAGATTTCTTAATGATATGTGGATCAGTGAAGACTGGTAACCAAATAGAGGTTTGCCTTATTAAACCCTCCTTGACCGCAGTAACTAGGTGACCTACTCCCTCCGCAAACTACTCTTTTCTAATCTATTATTCGCTTTCTCCACTTTCGCCACTTTAGTAAATTTATATCAAAATTGGTAGAAACAATTTTTTTTTTAATTTTGGTAGATTTTTGTTAAAGTATTTGGTTTGAATAGCAAATGAAACTCTCCGTTCCCGCTATATTTTTCGTAGTTATCTTTAAATTACAAATATCTTTCCAAAAGTGTAGTTCACTTTATTGCATTATTTTTCGAGGCGAACATATCGTGCTCCATTCAAAACTCTTTTTACTGTAATTCTGAGGAGCTTCTGATTGGCTAAATATTTTAAATAATTCTTTAAACAAAAAAATGGGCAGGAATGTAATTAAACCCTAAAATTTTTCACATAAAAAAAATATAAAAAAATCAGCGTCAGTTTTTATAAATTGCAATTGCTAAATAAAGAAAAAAACACAAAAGATTGATTGAAAAATCAACAGGAATTTTTTGCTGCACATTGTTGGTTAACCTAAAATTTCATGGGCTATATAAAACTTTATACCCATCATCATCGAAATTTAGACGAAAATGTTTTAAATTTTTCCTAATGTTGTATATAGAATGAATCCTTGATTTTTATGGGCCTGGTTAAAGCAAAAACAATCATCTTATAAAAAGAATAGTAAAAAATGTATACTTGAAACATATTGTGGATAAAAAAAAAATCACTAAGCCATTTTTTGAGTCAATGTATTTGTCTATAATAACTCCAAATGAAGATTTTTAAATTAGGATGTAGTTTTGTTGTTGGCTTTAGTTTCATCACGTGCGCTTTTGGGTGAAGGAAACCGAGAAGATGTCATTGATATGATTTCAAATTCCGAATTCATTAGTTAAATAAAAAAAAAGATCCTTAAGGACTGTTTGCTGCTCTGAAGAAAAATCTCAAGAAATATTTTTCATTATTTCTGTTGGTTGAAAAAGTACTTTGCTTTTGCTGTAAATTTTCTTGAAGAAATAAATACGCTAGCATTTTTTTCTTGAGAGCTGCTAACTGCTTTAAGATATTTTGATTGAAGAAAATTTCTTTTCCATTTCTTTTGCGTCATTTAATATGAATTTATCTTTCATTTCTTGAGAGCTGCAAAGAGCAGTTTAATATAAAAAAATTAATTTTTATTGAAATAACTTAAAAAATGGAGCTAAAGCTAGTTTTTATTCTCCTAAAATAACTAGAAAATGTTATTGGTAGATATTTTCCGGCTTTGGTAGACTTTTTTTAAGTAGATGGTAAATATTCTTTTTCGTCAGTGGTAACGCTGATAGCAACAAGCTTTTCCAACACAACAAAAAAAAAAACAAATGGTGCTTAAAACCCTTAAACATAAACCTGTTAATTAATTTTAATTAATGGTCCTTCAGCATGCTCTTTTCGTCTTTTGTAACCCTCGCGAACTTTTGTTGAACCCCGCCCCTTTTCATGTGTGTGTTCTGAATATTGAGACAAACGCAGACATACGCAGATGAGACGCTTGTGCCGCTCGCTTTGTTTGTTTGCTAGTCGCACTGCTGGCAACTCCACTGGCAAAAACGTGCGCTAGTTTAGTTGGCCGCCTGAGCATGTGATGGCTCTGGCCTCTGAACGGCCTTCGTTGGCATTTGCTTTTTTCCAACATTTTTTTTTGTATTTATACTTCTGCATCAGGTCGTTCTCCTACGTTCTCAAAGGTATTTTAGATATCTGGCTTGTTCTTTTCATTGTTTTGTAATCCTTTATTTCACGTTCCTTTTCTAATCTGCACTCGCGTTGGTGGAACGCAAAGGCTGTTTATGTTTCGTTTTTCGTTGCCACTTTTTGTTTTCTTTTTTTTGTCGCTTTCGTATTGCATCTCTTTAGGGAATTGGAATAGCCAGCCTTGTTGCCTCTTCAATTGCACCGATATGAGTTTCTACTCCCATTTGATGATAACCTCTTTGTTCGTTTCTTTGTTTGCTTGTTATTTGCGACTTTGTTTACTATGTATTTTGTTTTCACCCACTCGTGAGCCTTTAATTTTTCTAGAGATTCTTTTTTTAGCATTTTTTTTTTGTTCACTCTTTTTCACTTTCTATTGTATCTCCTCGCGTGCGAATTTCTTTTTGCTTCGTTGACGTACATATCTGCTGTTTCGTAAATCATTTAGCCTGTGACACTGGGTTTACCTTCTAATCTAACTTTTTTTTTGTATTTGAATATGTGCTTACTTTTTTTGATCAGTTTGGATTTCGATTTCTTCTCTCTTAATAGTTATTCGGATAGTCTGAATTTTTAAAAATATGTCTTGATCTGTGATTTTGCCTTCTGAAATCATTCAATGCTAGTCTTCGCTGGTATTTAAATTTGTAACTTTTTTGGACCTAACTGTGCTTTAAGCTTATTTTCAGGTCAATGAAGCTCCATTTTTTTTTTAATTGAAGATTTAAAATTGGACTATGAATTAGCACAACTACTGCTGAAGGCAAGAGATTTAGTATATATACTTTTGGCTAAGGCTGTAATGAGAAAATATTGAAAGTTGAATACATTTAAAACATACATTCAGGAGTAAAAAATTTCTGACGCCCTTACCCACTATATTGTTAGCCTTAGGGTGAGATGGCTACCCCGAAGATAATTTTGTACAAAAATAAGTATAGTATTATACATTTTGAGTAAAACTCAACTTTGGATTTCTCAAACAAAACGCAATAATTCCAACTAAACACCGCCACCGCGATGTTAAAATCGTACTTGGCATATTTAATCTAACATGCTGTGTTGTACGCATCGACAATGGCGCTCCAGTTAAAAGAGTCTTCAACTCGGCGCCCATGGGTGGGCAACGAAACCAAGACCGCCCGTAAACAAAAACCAAATACAAAAGAACCGGTCTGAGACTCTTTGGTCTCGAAACCGAAAAGAAGGATAATGTCCGGAAATGTTGCGTTTTGGTCAGAAACTTATTAAGTTTTTCGATCGTAAAATAGATTCTATCAAACATCTGAAAGAAATAAAAGGGGACCTATTGTGTTTTGTTGTACAATAATGAAAATGCATTGAGCTATATCGCATAGTACCTGCTTTCGGACATCATTAGCTTCGTAGCTTCGGGAAACTCAAATAAAGTTTAACAAGAGATTTAGTAGAGATCTGGAAAAGTCCGCGTCAAAAGGCTGTTTCAATGCAACTAACATTTATTAAATCTAAACCATAAGCATAAGCTTAAAGCTAAGTCAACTAAATACTAATAACAGAGTTGTTACATACATATATATGTAAAAGATAAGTTGCTGAATTCATTGGAGTATGTACATATGTTATTTCACAGTAATTCAATGTTAATGTACATCTATATATTTTCTAATATTAGGGTATTAAGGTTATGAACATTAATAAGCTGATGTTAAATATATATCATTTCTCCACTCTCTATTTTCGAAAATCCTCAACCATAAAACGATCAACCGGATTTCGGTTGCGCTCACTTCTGCGAAGTGGTTCAGCTGCAGGCGATTCATGAAGAGAGGTGCTCTGCTCCGTAATGTTACGCTCAGCGGGATTAACAGCGCAAGACGAATGTTTATGTACAGTGGCGTCGAAAAAAGGTTGCGCTGTGGGACGATCTTCGTTTCTTTCCTTGAGTTGGTTTTGGTGTCGTTTTTGATAGCCCATCGGGGAATGTACGATGTACGTCATTTTGCCCAGAACTCTGTCGATGCAACCTTTTATCCACTTAGGGCCGCGAGCATAATTCCGCATGTAAACCAATTGCAAGGGTTTAAATTTTGCGTTGGCCTTTTTGTTCGGTTTACTCTGAGTGATTGGCAGTGCTTGCGATAGCAACGTGCGAACGGCGCGACCATGTAATAGTTGTGCAGGTGTCTTACCTTCAGCGTTGGGCATTGAACGATACGTCGAAAGATATTTTATCAAAGCAGCTGGAATCGACAAGCCATCTTGCAAATTCTTGACCATTGCCGTTTTGAAAGTGCGAACAAAGCGTTCAGCTAATCCGTTTGATGGCGGGTGAAAAGGTGCTGATGTGACATGTTTTATTCCATTTTTAACGCAAAATTGTTTGAAGATAGAGCCATAAGGGTATCTGTCGTCGTCGTTGTTTTCAGCTGTGTCACATAGGGATATTGCGAGTATGCATCTACACATACTAGCCACATATGATTAAATACAGGGCCCGCGAAGTCAATGTGCACACGCTCCCATGGTCGTGCGGCCTCCGGCCAGTTGCTGAATTCGCAAGCAGGATTAGATGAGTTCGTTTTGCAGATTTCGCAGTCTTTAGCGAGGTTCTCGATGCTTTTGTCGATACCCGGCCACCAGCAGTGGCTGCGAGCAAGCTGCTTCATTTTCACCACGCCCCAATGGCCGTCATGCAGGAGCTGCAAGATACGTTTACGTAAGGACAGCGGAATGACAACTCGGTTTGCTTGGCCCTGCAAATATATAATATCATTATTAACAGTTAAAGAAATTTTTTTATTGAAAAACGGTAAAATGTGCGAATTGGTGGTTGATAGGTGCTTTGGCCAACCAACACGTATGAAGCTGCGAACTTTCTTAAGAGTGTCATCTGTTTCAAGATGCTTCAATATTAAGCTGGGGTTTACGGGTGTTTCAAAGTGATCCACATTCAAACATGCTTCGGTTTTGTCAAACTCAGGATCAGCTGCGTATGGTAGTCGTGAAAGGGCGTCGGCGTTCCCGTGCTGTGATGTTGGTTTATACCTTATATCATATTGGTATGCCATTAACGTAATAGCCCAGCGTTGAAGCCGATGGGCGGTCATTGTAGGCAATTGCTTATCGGGGCTAAATATACTCACAAGTGGTTTGTGGTCCGTGATCAGCGTAAATTTGCGGCCATATAAATATTGGTGAAACCGCTGTACGCCAAATATAATTGGCAAGGCCTCTTTTTCGATCTGGCTATATTTTACCTGATGTTGGTCAAGAGTCTTAGACGCAAATGCTATTGGTCTCTCCGTTCCATCTGGGTACATATGCGAGATTACGGCGCCTATGCCGCGGAGCGATGCATCAGTAGCGAGAAGAAGTGGAAGGTGCTCCTGGTAGTGTGCTAATTGAGCTGCTTTCACTATCGAATTTTTTAAAGACGAAAAGGCGTCCTCTTGCGCACTTTGCCATTTGAAACGTACGTTCTTCCGACGGAGTTGATTAAGAGGCGCGGCAATTTCCGAAAAATTCGGAATGAAGCTATGATAGTAATTGACTTTACCCAAGAAGGCCTCGAGATCTTTTAGGTTTTGTGGGCGGCGTAGCTTTTTAACAGCCACCACCCCTGCTTCATCCGGAGAAATGCCACTGGCGCTTATTCGCCTGCCCAAGTATTCGATTTCGTCTTGTAGGAAAACGCACTTCTCCCTCTTACATTTAAGTCCACTCGCTTGCAGACGCATGAAAACTTCGTTCAGTCTCCTCAGATGTTCGTTAACTGTGGGTGCGGTTACGATTATGTCGTCAAGATAGTTGGCGCAGCCCTCGATACCTTGAAGAAGTTGCTCCAAAAATTTTTGAAAGATGGCTGGCGCGCTAGCGATTCCGTATGGCATTCGCTGAAATTGATACAGTCCCAGAGGCGTATTCACTACAAGTAATCGTTTGGCTTCTTCGTCCAACTCCAATTGCAAATAGGCATCTTTCAAGTCTATTTTAGAAAACTGCTTACCATACCGTACTACATGTAGCAAGTTTTCGCGTGTTGGTAGCGGGTAGCGTTCGACATCAATTTGCTTATTTATTGACACCTTAAAGTCACCACATATACGGATTGAACCGTCGGGCTTTGCGGTGAGAACTATAGGCGATGCCCACTCACTAAATTTGACGTTTTTCCAAATTCCTGCGTCAACTAGTCTATTTGCTTCTTTCGTAAATTTAGGCATTAATGCAAAAGGAATTGGTCGGCTCTTAAAAAATTTGGGCTGAGCCTCGGGGTTTAATTTAATACTAGCTTTAAAACTGGTGACGGTGCCTAATTCCGGCTCGAACACTTGACTGAATTTATCTAATATTGCATTAACTTTGGGCATTATGTCGTTGATAGCTAAAACTTGCTGTATCTTGTAACCGAAGGCTTCAAACAGATCTGCGCCAAACAGATTGTTGCCAGAGTGCACACATGCGACCACAAGTTTAACTTGTTTTTGCTTTGCACCACATATAACATTCACTTTGAACTCACCAAGAGTATTTATTTTTTTGTTACCGAAACCGAATAATGACCGTCTACACGGGCTCAGTGGTGGCTTATTAAGATTTTCATAAGTTTCTTGCGTTATTATAGAAATAGATGCACCGGAATCCATTTGAAATGTTATTAATTTATTCAATATTTTTAAGTCAACGAAATTTTTGTTGTCTTGCTGCTTAATAACTCCGGTCACGGTATAAATCGTTTCAATTGTGTCGACATTGTCTTTGGATCCGTTATTCTTCCTGGCAGCTTTTTGCGAGAACGGTTTTTTATTTGCACTTTTCTTTGCATAATTGCTCGTACTTTTCGACATGCATACAGGTGCTATATGCCCTACTCGTCCGCATTTTCGGCACACTGCTTTTTTGAAACGGCATTGCTCTCGGCTATGTGAGTCACCGCAGCCTGAGCAAGACTTGTACACAATCCGCTTGTTGTTGTTATCTGCGCGAGTTTTATGAGATAATGCTTTCGAGCTATTAACTGCGTTCACGAGTGATGTTGTTTCAACGGCTATATTTTCCTTAAGCGATTGCACCGCTGTTGTCGTGCTCTCAAATGATTCCGCTATCAGTAGAACTTCTGCTAATGTCGGTTGGAGTTTTTGTAACGCAGCAGCGCGGACGGTGTCGTGCGTGGTATGTAATATTATCATGTCACGTATCATCTCATCTACGTACTCATAACTGCAGTTACCGCTTCTGCACAAAAAGTTGCATTCCCTTGCTATGCCCCGCAAATCAGCGACCCACTCCTTGTAGCTTTGATTTGGCTTCATACTACATCTATTAAAGTTGTAGCGTGCAGAAATAACATGAGTTTCTTTTTTAAAATGTTCTGATAATTTTGCCGTTAGCTCTGCATAGCTGTAGTTTTGCAAGTCATGACTGCCGAATAATTTCTTTAACAGCTCAAAAGTGTCGCTGCCCGTCCACGATAAGAAGAAGGACTTCTTTTTTTCTGGTGTACTGACTTCATAAGCGATAAAGTGTTGGCTTAGCTGCTCCAGATATGAGTCCCAACTTTGGAGCTCTTTATTGAATGCGTGGAATGATGTCACCATGGAACCTTCTCCTTTAGCTTTGTCTTTTAAAACAGACTCCATCCATGCTTTTTGCGCTTCAAACATTTTTTGTGTAAAATTTTGCTGTTGCTCGAGGAGTTGCTTGAAAAACGCATTGTTATTAACGGGCGGTTTTTCGTCCGGCATTATTAATTATAAAATGAAACCGAGAATAACTTTTTATGACACGTACGGGTTGCTTATTTAAAAATCTCGTCGCCAGTTGCTAAGTCCGCGTCAAAAGGCTGTTTCAATGCAACTAACATTTATTAAATCTAAACCATAAGCATAAGCTTAAAGCTAAGTCAACTAAATACTAATAACAGAGTTGTTACATACTTATATATGTAAAAGATAAGTTGCTGAATTCATTGGAGTATGTACATATGTTATTTCACAGTAATTCAATGTTAATGTACATCTATATATTTTCTAATATTAGGGTATTAAGGTTATGAACATTAATAAGCTGATGTTAAATATATATCACTGAACTGGCAGTCTACTTTTTCTCGGGTGCAGCGCTGGGCTTAGACCTCAGCCAATGCCTTTGAGACGCAAGCTATGACGGTATACCAACCAAAAAAAGCTCACAGACTTAACCCAAGCCATGATTAAAATACAATAGTGGCTAGAAAGATAGGCTCGAGCGATTTGAAAAAATATCAGTCCTTATATTTTTATATCCCAGCGTAATTATGTTTATTTGCATCAACTTATAAAAAATCGACATAGATATAGACATATAAATGTATAGCAAAATGCTCCGAATGAATAGAGCAACCGATTAAGCCATCCATCTCTGTCTATCCGTCCGTATGTCCGTGTGCACGATAACCCCCCTAAATATTTAGATTTCACAATGAATTTTGGTATTTAGATAGCCCTATAGCCAAGATAGGTTGGTGTTGAAAATGGGGAAAATCAACCAGGCCTACATCCCATATAACGGTGTTTTCTAAAAGTGCAAAACCTACAATATTTCAGTAAATACTAAATCCAAGTTGTTGAAAATTTTTAATTTAGTTAAAATTTTGGCATAAAAGAAGACAATTATGAATTTTTTGGAAAATAGGTGTAATGCCGTGCACTTATGAAGAAATTCTAAAACTTAGTAGCCGCTTCACCAACCCTCATCAACTCGGTTTGCTCAAGCTGGATTTACATGAGGAAATTTTCCAGGCGATTCAACATTGCTCCAGAAAAATCGCTCGCGTAAATGGTGATTCAAAAATCGCTTGCCTAAAAGTAGACAGCAAGTCAACTTTTGCAGGCGATTATCGCCTGTCAAAAAATCGCCTCATGTAACGGCAGCCTTAGAGTCAAACCTGAAAATTTGCAAAATCGGACATTGACCACGCTTACCTCCCACATAACGGTAATTTACAGAATTAGGAAAACTACGATAAATCAGTTACGAAAGAAGCTACTACAATCGCAATCTACGTTTGCAATAACGTTTTTTTTTTTTTTGTAGCGGCATAATTTGCGGCGTAGCAGAAATCCCAACAGTGATCCGCTTAGTTTTATAAGAGGGAGTAAATCTAATTTAGCACATTGGCGATGCAGTGGTGGATAATAACAAGACTAACATCAAAATTTGAAAACTCAAAATGTGTGATTTAGTCGCGATATTTCATCCGCCATTTTTGAAATTTTGAAAATTTTTTTCAGTTTTGTAATTAGTGACTCAAAGAACTTTTGGATGTCAAATTTCATAAAAATTTTGATCCTCCATTTTGAATTTTTGAAAGCTGATTTCACAATCGTAATCGGCAATCGCAAAATCACTTATTAGATACTAAACTTTATAAAAAATCACAAAGTAATGTTCTATTGACGTCTTCAGCATAGGGGTTTTTAAGTTCTTTTTGGTTGTTTTCCCCATATAAACTTGATCTAAAAGAATGGCAAAATAAGGAAACTTTTTTTGCCTCCACTTTCCGAAAATGCTCGATTTTTTTATGGTTTTTTATTTCGTTTTCGCCCGGACTTTTTTTGTTTTTATTAATAGTAATTTCGGCATCTGTAGCCAAGCGGTTAGAAGGTCATACCACCACTGTGTATGTCGTGAGTTCGATCCCTGGTCGGAGCAACATCTAACAGAGCAATTCTGGCTTAGATAGTGAAAAGTCTTTCGCAAGACAAAAATAAAAAACAGCACAGAAATATTAGAAAAAAAGTTCTCTCGTTCGGCACTCGCGGGAAAAATTTATTTTGTTTTATTTTAATTTTAAATTGTATTATTTTAAAAAGAAAAATATATTTTTAATTTTTTTTATGCTAATTTTATGTGATTTTTTCTTTTTTGACAAATTTTTTTTCTTTCTTAATTAAATTTTTAGATGTTATTCTTTTAAAAATAATAATATTTTTTTTTAATTTAATTTAGTTTTTATGAACTTTTTTATCTTGTTCGTTTATGAATACATTTTTTTTCTTTTAGTTAATTGTTATTAAAATTTTTGGATTTTATTGGTTATATAAGAAAAATATTTGTTAATTTCATTTAAATTTTAGAAACTTGTTTTATTCGATTTTTTATTTTTTTTTTAATTCAGTTTATTTTTCTTTTCTTAAATTCATTTTCTTTTAGTTTCTAGATTTTAGTGTTTTACAAAGAAATGTAATATTCAGGTTTTGTTTTAAAACTAAGATTTTTTTAATTTTTAAGCGTCAACTATTTTCTTATTTTTTAATTTAATTTTTTCCTTTTTCTATTGCAATTTTTAGAATTTATTGTTGTAAAAAGAAACAAATATATATATATTTTTTTTTTATTAAAAATTTTAAAATATATTTTTTGCTTTACTGTCATTTTATTATTTTTTTTTTTCTTAAGATGTAGTTTTCTTTTTTATTAGTTTTTATTGTTTTAAAAAGAAAAAATATACAAATTTCTGTAATTTGATTAATTTTCTTTAATCTTATTACTAAAATGCGTACAACATCTTTCAATTAATCTTTCGAAAGACTGTAAAGATAGTTGTCAGAATTGACAATTGTCTTACGAAAGAGAAATCGGAGCAGAAGCTCGGCCAAATATTTAGCAAATGTGTAAGCGCCATATATATATATATTTTTATTTTATTTTTTTAATTAAACACATTTTTTTATATTAAATTATTTAGTACTATTTATTTGTTGTATTCTCTTCCATTTCATTTCCAGTATATTATTTGCACACTCTACTTTACTGCACATACTCTTTCCTGTCGCTGCTCGCTGCGACCCAGACAAGCTGACAAGCCAACTGATTTGATGGCGCTGTGCATATGCCGCATGACAGCCAACAGACTTTGCTTAAAGGGGTCACAGCGGCGGAAAAGAGGCAAGGGGTTGTATTGGTTTTGGGTTGCCTGAGCTGTTTACTTTCATGCTTACTCGATTTGTTGTTGAGGTAGGGAACTACAACAACCAGCCAGACGCTGTGCAAGCAAATAATGATGGATAGTGCTGCCGCTGTTGCTGTCGTTGCAAGTACAATGCTAATTTTTTTTTTGCTCTTGTTTCTGCTTATTTTGCTAGCAACCAAACGTTGGCCAAAAAGACTTGACAATTAATATGCAAGTCATTGTACGATTGCACGATGTGTGGCGATGTGTGGCGATGTGTGTGTGTGTGTGAGTGAGTGTGTATGTAGATATTAAATGCATCGGCATTAGTTGATTTTTGCTACCGTCACTCGTGTCATTTGTATTTTTGCTTTTTCATGTCGCTCGAAATACTTAGGTGCCTTAATGCATTATTTGCTAACATTTTTGCTATAGCATATCCATAATTTTTTATTTTTATTTTTTTTCGGTTTCCACGTTGCTTTCGCCTCCATATACATACATGCATACGTGTTTGGCTTTGTGTCAGTGTCCCAGCCGTATAGCTTTGGTTATTACTTTTTGTTGAAACATGTTGCCTTGTTGCCGCTTTTGTAGTGCTTAAAAGCATTGTTACTGTTTGCCAAATGTCAGCGAACACCAACACAAATGCTAAACAAACTCACACCGACACACTACTCTTGCCGTGTTGCTATGCTCTGTTTTCGCCTTTTTAGTTTGGTTTAAGTTCGAAATGAGAGGGCCGACTAGCTAGCTGCCATATTACATGTATGTATATATGTATATATGTATGTAGTTTTGGTTGTAGTGTTGCCGGTTGTAACAGTAAAAACCGCATGCAACACTGAGTGGCAGCCACCGCAACTGCAGCACATGCAACAACAAAAAGGAGCCAAACAACCATTCCTATATTCGACTGACGCAACGTTAGTGAATTTTTGCTTTAGTAGAAATCAGTTGGATTGCGCTTGTCGTGTTGACTGGAAGATTGCTGCTACCAAAAGCGAATACGCGAATATTTGCAAAACCGCTTATCGTCAGTGAGACAGCGAAAAGAAAAGAGTCCGTTGCTCTGTGGCGCGTTTATTCGGTTGTCGGTCTGTTAAGCTGTCCATCGGTTGATTGCATTTGTTTGTTGATTTCACACTCCCCTGCAGGCTGGCTTTCTTGCGGCGCCATCAACTTTGGGGCCGGTTTCGCGTAAACGCCTTCAATCAGTTCACGCTTTCCCCTTTCAACGACTAGTGCAGTGCTCCTTTTTCACGTACATACATACATACATAGATACATACATATGTACTTATGTGCATAGCAGATCCGTTTGCTGCGAGTGCTACAAGCGAAAATAACAACAATAAGTACATACAAAAATTGTTTTAATGAAATGTGTTGAATTTGAAGTTGTGGCGAACAACACTCGAGACTTTTCGACCTTTCCCATAGCTTAAACTAAAAATTAGGTGCGGGCGTATTTTGTGAGTGCCGACGGACATCAGTTTTACTTGAAAATTTTATAAAAAGTTTCGTACAGTTTTAGTTAAAGTTGTATGCTGTTGTAGCGAAAAAAAATTAGTGAGTTCAAACACTGAAGGTATTCACTTTAAGATGACTTTCTTTCTACAAAACATTTTCTTCTGCGTAATAAAAGAAAAATTCCATTAATATTCCAGCACACAAGGAATAGTGCTGCAATTTTGAATTTCGGTACTAATTAGTTGACCGCAGGTGTGTGTATGTATCTATGAAATAAGCCATAAATATGTATTACAATTGTGACAAGAATACCGAACTTACTCAAGGCATGAACACGGCAAAAAGTATTGGCCCCGAGAATTTTTCACAATATGTATATGCACAAATTTTTATTTTAAATTTTTTCTGCTTATTTCTTGTATAAATATAGTTCATACTTACACAAAATACATAAAAAAAATAATAATTTTAAAACTTTGTGCAAAACTCAGGAAAATTCAATAAATACTCATGCACATTTTTAACTTTTTTATCAGTTTTTTTATAAATTTTTTTGAGTATGCAGTTTTGTAGCCCATACAATTTAGTATGTGTAATAAAGTGCAGGTTTGAAGTAGCTAAGATTTATCGTTAATTTTTGATAATTTTTTCCCGCATTTTCATCTTCAACAAAATAATTCTCAAAAATAAAACGCGATTTTTAGAAATTTCAAAATTTAATTTTTTTATTCAGAAAAACCTGATTAAAAAGTCGAAAATACGTATGGAACTTTATCGAATTTTCCTGAGTTTTGCACCAAGTCTAGAAATTTTATTTTTATGTTTTTTTTTTTTAGTATTAACCATATTTTAATAAAAAAAAATGAATGTGACAAATTCTATGGTCAGTTACTTTTGGGTGTGAGTGTTTATATGCGTATACATTCATACAAGTGCAAAAACTGGCGTTGATATTTTTTTATTTCATAAGAAATGCACGCTTTTGTGGAAAAAAGTGCAAAAATCCGCCACCAAAAAAAATAAAAAATTTCCAAAATCAACTGGATTTTTTATGCGTTTGAAACTTGCAGAAATATGCTAAGGATTAGATTAAGATTAAAATTAAAAAGTTTAATTTTTAATGAAATTTTGTTGAATTTTTCTCAATTTTGTATAAATTTTGAAACTGCGATTTACATTAAGTTTTTTGTTAAAGCTTGGACGGTATTTTTATAAAAGTATGTATAACAAAAAACAAACTTGACAAACATTTTTTTTTTGTAGTTTTTCTATAAAAATACCGTTCAAGCTTTACCCAAAAACATATAAATCACAGTTTCAAACTTTATAAAAAATGTTGGAAATCTCAACAAATTTTCATCAAAATTTCAAATTTTTTATCTAAATCTTAAGAACATTTCTGGGTATGCAGCTTTGTAGCCCATACAATTTTAGTCCAATGAAGTGTTAGTTTTAACCGGCTAAAAAATCACGTGGATCTTTGAGAAGATTCAGAACAAAAAGTTGCAATTTTGATGAAAATTTGTTTAGTTTTCCTAGATTTTGTATAAAGTTTGAAACTGTAATTTATACGGTTTTGGTTAAAGTTTGGACGCTATTTTTATAGGGAAGTAACAAAAAAATTTAACCCGAAAAATATTTCCAATATTTGAAGAAAATCAACACGTTGTCATTTGTTTGAGTCACTGTAAGTACATGCGGGCTAAATAGACCCACTAGGTCGGCAGTGCAGACCTCTTTTGAAATAAATATCTATCTAGCTACCCATCTATCTACTCGTACAAAGGTACATTCATGCATACATACTAACCATAATATTACCAATAGTATGTAGGTAGTCACAGCAAGAACTAGCAGTAAAACCGAACTTCTAAGCAACGGGTTTTTTCCAACATAAAACCTAGTACATACATATGTATCGACAAACTATGCTACTCAGCCAACAACTGCATGATTTGGTTGGCGGGGTGTGGTGGTTCTTGTTGCTTAGGTATGTATGTCGTTGTTGCTAACTGTTAATTTCGCAAATACAAGTTGCCCAACAAGACTAATCATTATATCTAATGGAAACTTGTCAGCTTATTAGTAATTTTTTTGCCATCTTTGTGCACTCAGGTAGATGCATAGCTGAAGCTTTGACATTTACACTTTGGCACTAGGCAAGAGTTTCTGTGATTTACGTGGCATGTCTGTTGTGAGAACTTACTTGGATTTTAATTAACCAAAACACTTTCCATAATCGAAAATATGAGACAGTTGAGTGTTGTGTGCTGTACTAAAATGCTACATTCAGCAAGAGATTCCTTCTAGTTTATTGATAAACCTACATGTAGATATATATGTATGCCCGTATTTGCTTTGATTTTTTGACTGAAAGCAAGTCTTGGGATTTTACATCTGTAGCCAAAAGCAATTACTAGGTACATGTGTAAGACTGCATTCTGCCTTTAATTCAGCATTCGCTCGCTTAACTATTTAAGTTGTACAGAATTTTTAATTATGTTTCATGAGTATAAGTATCTATGTTGAGTACAGAACGAATGCAATCCACTCTCGGGTCATAAAAATCGCCAGGATGAATTTTTCATATAGCCCCAGTAGGGTGACTCAAACATTTTTATTGCTGGAAAAAAGCTAGAAACCCGCATCATTTATTCTAATGTCGAAAAGAGGAAATAGGTATTTCTTTTCGAAAATTTTAATATTAACACCTGCCACCCAGCGCCTCAATGTATCGGAGTAAAATATGTAGGAAAATTTTCAGTTCTCGAAAAATCAAAATCATTAGCCAGGGTTTGAAAAAGTTAACATTAGGCTACTAGTATTTAAAAAGAACTCTCTCCCACGCAATTTGATCAATATAACTTTAAATTATGAGCACCCGGTCTCGTATAGCACCACCCAAAAATTTCCGCTTCTGTGTACCTAGAAGTTCCTCATATTTAATAGTCAACATAAAATTTGGCATATGACTGCTACAGAACCGTAAGCTTTCGAAATAGGCTGCTCTACCGAGACGAAGGAGTATATTGTTTCGCACTGAGAAAGAACTCAATGTCTTACAATCTTATGACTAGAAAAATGTTCTTCGAATAAATATGAAAGCCAAAAATGCCGAACGTAAGTGGTAAACATTTTGTAAGAATCCATTACAGTACATATTTGTTGTCGAATTGTCACTAAAAGTACGAAAAGTGCCCGCCATTGTCAAAATAGTTACTGCCACTTTTATTAAATAGGCCTTTGATATCTTTTTTACTGACAATTTAGATTTCATTGGAAAATACGAAGAACCAGCAGTCAAATGAAACCCCTAGTACTTTCGGCTTACTGTCAATAAAGAGCAGGCTTTCCAAGAAGTTTCCTTTTCGCATAAATTACAGACAAAATATTTTGCGAGAAAAATGGTATACGACAGATATCTGTCTACGATTTGGTCTTCTTACATTTTAATTGTAACTAAAAGGACCCGCCAAACTTCGTCCCACACGAAATATTTTTGTTTTTAATTTTGGGCCGACAGTATCACTTGCCGGTCACAACTTCCATTGGCGAATTTATCAGCTCTGATTATGGTGTTTTTGACGTCCGACGCTATATCTTCCGTTGCCGATATATATAACCTAACCAAAGCGTTGTGTCCGTGAATAAGCTCTTGCAATGATCTGGCATTGCATAGCACGATACCGACCGCGATTACACTTTTGGCTCAGTTGTTGGGCAGCTTCACATCGTTTAAGCGTTTCAAAAATTACAAAAGAGCTGCGACAAATGTTCTGCATGCTGCCATTTTTTTTGTAATTTGGTGGCACACTCTTAAAACTTCACAGATATGTTGTATTTGATGCCAACGTCCATTGCCTTTGATATGAACATTCTATTTGAAAACTTCCCAAAGTTATAAAAAAAATAAAAACAACTATGATTTTTTTCGAGTAACAATGAGAAAATTACAAATTTCGGGGCTTTTTCGTCTAAGTCAACGTTTTATGAGTAAAATTGTCTAAATACTTGATCTATTTTCTATTGTACATGTTTTTGGGAACTCCATTGAAAATTTCCAAAAAATTTTCTAAAAATTCAATTTTTTCTAAGCTCTGTATAAAAATTGAGATTTTTATATAAATGGTTTTGGTTAAAGCATGAACCATATTTCTATATAAAAAAATACAAAAAAGTTTTAACTTAAAAAATACTTTTTAGCAAAAACCATAATGTAGTTTTGCTCTATAGTGTAAAATTGTTTGTTAAAAAAAAAATGTTCCCTCACACCAGTTAAAAATATTTTCGAACATAAAGTGTAAAAGAATAATTAAATGCATTATGCCATAACCCGCAAAATTACTTAATTCATAATTCCTTTCTAACTAAAAACGCTTAAGGAAAAAGGTGCCCCGAGTCGAATCATAAATGAGTTTAATTTGCAACTTAATTGGATCGGCGTAAACTAAATTTGAAAGAGACTTTCATTTATGTGCCAACACTTAAATTTAATATGTACATTAGGGTGGTCCTTAAACGTTGGAAGCAAATTTTTACAATCAGATTTCCTAAGCTCAACCCCTACGTCTCGATATAAATAAATTTTGGTTTGGTGGTTTTGGTGAAGACGGTTAAGACGTCGCGCACAGGGGCCAAAGTTCAGATTACCCTATAAAGACGTCTTAACCGACTCCAATCGGGACCAAACTTTATATGTGATATCCTCGACTTTCGTAGTATCGATTTTGGTTAGTAGATGAAAAAAATTAACTTTAATTTTTTTGAGTCTCCATAGAGGAATCTGTACTTTGCCCCCTGTGCGACACGCCTTAACCGTCTCCAAACGGCACAAAATTTATATGTGATGCCTGTGACCGTGATATTACCGATTTAGGGGGTGAGACTAAAAAAAATCGTTCATTTGGTTTTTAAGTACCACCCTAATGTCCAGCCATACATACATATATTAAAGTTTTAACAAAATATTAGCAACAATAAAAATATTGGCACACTCATTAATTGATATATGTATGCAGCAAAGGCCTAAATACTTAATTTTTACTGCGGTTGCAGTAGCCGTGCGACGCCGACGCGCAAATCTCGTTTAACTCGTTTCGCGTAGGGTGATGTGTGTCTGGTGTGTGGCAACTGATAGCTTGACAACAAGAGATCACAATAAAAAATAAACGATTTTTAACAAAATTATTTTAAGCTGCTGTGCTGATTTTATTTTTGCGCGTATAATTGAAAGCTGCTGCGGCTCTGTCTGCCGTTGCTGTTGCCACTTACTTACCAGAGCCACTCCCATTTCGTCATTTCAGTTTTTCTTTACAGTTTTATACATTACATTCCCTTCCATTTACCTACGCTGTTTGTATTTTTCTGGCCACAATCACCACAACTGCGTCTTGTTGCAACAAAGCAACAACAGCAAACACAATAAAAACTGCTTTTTATAAACAGGTGCAAGTGAATACACAGGCATTCATGAATGAAGTTGTCAGAAAAAGTGCAAATAAAAAAAAAATTAAAAATAAAAAAATTAAAAATTTATAAAAAATAGTGTGGCAGAAATAAAAGCACAGTTGTTAAGCCAAGCAAAAGTTGTTAATCACAGAGTGCGCATTAATTATTATCAGTCGGTGTTGCAACAACACCAACACATAAATATATATATAAACGTGAAATTAAACGCTCAGGTGACAACCTCAGTCACCGCAACAGCAAACCACCTCATCTTTGTTGCATAGCAGTCAACCTGTATGTAAGTTGTTGCACATTTGCAACCGCACAACAACAACTTACATATGTACTACAACAACGTACTCGCATAGATTTACATACATACATACCACACGCTAACATCGTCGCGGCGGCTATTGATCCCATCTCGAAGGTATGTAAATTAATTTGCACATTCGAGTGTACATACATAACAAATTGGCGTAGATTGATTTTATAGCAAATTCATATATGATCATATATACATACATGCATACATATATACATATGTATACGCTGATTCGCACGAATCCTTGATTAATTTCGATTTTACTTTATTTTAATTTATTTTATTTTATTATAACTATTGTTATGAATATATGGGACGAACCCCGTCAGATGTAGCAGGCGCGCTAAGCGGAGCAAAACAAGCCACTTTTCGACTAGCTACGAAGCAGTCAGAATATTTGGGGGTGGGGGGAGTTCGAAAACAGGTCTTTTTACAAAGAAATCGCTAAAAAAAATGGCTTTTTTTTAATTTTCCGAGTTATAAGGCAGTTTAGAGCGCGCGAGACCAGTCGCTCGTGCGCATCACCATAATATTGTTACAACTTTTGAACTCAGATAACTCTTAAGATAAGGTGTCCGTCGAGGAATTTTATCGAGTGACTTTCCAATAGATTCAAGATTTAGAGAGTTGTTACCAGCTTTGGTATTTTTGCTATCGAAGATACTTGAATAATAATTCGAATGGCAATCTTGGAAAGCAGAAGGATTGTGATAAACATCGCTTTTTGGGGACAGCCAGGTGGTATACCTAATGTGACCAACTATTTCATAGCTCAAAGAAGTACAGGATGGGTTGGGTTGGGTTAAAGTAGTTGCCCCAGGCAGGGGACACACTTGGACAATTAAGAGATTGTCGTTTGTGATACCACAAAAAAAAACTAAACGGAGGCCCTTTATTTAGTCGGCGAAACCCCGCCAAATTTCTAATGCGGTTAATTTCAATCCCTGCGAGCACAGTGCTAGTTAACAAGTGCGAGCCAAAATACTCATACATCATAGCCACGTGTAGGTTAGACAGTCTAAAAGAAAGTGTGGAGATGATTCCACCTCATCTTCCTCTTGACAGCTGATACAAAAGGGATCAGTGGAAATTCCTGGTCTTACCGCGTGAATACCAATTCCACAAAAGTTTGTGACTCCCAAATAGCTTTCTAAAAATGGATTCGGTAGGACTTTTACGACTGACTGCTGTTTCAAGTTGAGCACTGTGCAGTTGGTGCTGCCGCTGCACAGATCTCCGAAACGGTAATCTAGAGCAGTGGTCGGCACGCCATAGCTCACTGAGCGCTCTCTGAGCACGTATGTGTTACACACGTATACGAAGAGCTGCAGCTGAGCAGTGCATTTAACGCACACAGTGTAACTTATTGAATCGTTTGAATGTGTTAGAATGACGACCGCTGATGTAGAGGGACAATTGTGTTTTTGGTGCAGTGTCAAAATTTTTTTCTTTCGATTAAGATTAAAATTAAAATTAATATAGGGTTAGGATTAAGGTAAAGATTAAGATTTAAGTTAAGATTAAGACTAAGGCTATGATTGAGATTAAGATTAATATACTTGTTCATTTTTATGCAGAAAAATATAGCATTTTCAGTTTAAATGAAACGAATTTCAAATTAAGCGAAACCATTTTCAAATTAAATGAAACCTTTTTCAGATTAAATGAAACATTCTTACATTAAGTATTAAACATTATTGAGTTTTGGAACAGGAAATCAACTTTTCCAGACCTGATGCAAGTGGCTCTCAGTCATAGTTTACATAATTAATGAAGAGCTTGTCCATTCGCCGCTTCGTCCATTATTATCCACAATATTTCTTATTTCCTTGGATTTATAAATTCTGGCATTATCCCCGAGCTCCCTTATAAATTTCATTCTGGCTACGCCCTTGATACAACTTGCAAATAAGGGCGCTGGAAATATATAACTTGGAAAAAATCGCTTTGAATCACTTTGTTTAAATCGCTTTGTTTGAAAATAGTTTCATTTAATTTGAAAAAAGTTTTATTTAAACTGAAAATGCTATAGTAATTTAATGTGGTCAGCTAAACGGTTATAAAAAACTAGAAGTCCACACACAACTTATTTTTATTTGTCGCTGTCCCTTTTCAAGATAAAGCGAAAGCTATGGTTTTAAAAATGGCTTGTTTTTAATGCCTATTTAGGAGTAAAAATCATTGAAAACAACTAGATCTTAATAAATGTGGTTATTTTTTTAACGCTCCAGCGATTCTAATCTAACCTAACCTAACCTAGTTCACGGGACGCTTTTACTTAAACGCTTGCCACTGCTGATATGCAATAAATCTTCGACAGCAATAGCACAAAGTACACAATTTCAATTATTTTATGCTTTTAATTTCCTTCTTTACCACATACGACAATCCGAAGCAATTATGGTAGGTTTTAGTCAAGTAAGTACTTGTTCGCATTTGTGTCAAATGCATGCAATACTTTTATTTTTTTTTTTGCCTCAGTCTTCAAACAAAATTTAGTTTTTATGTGACTTGCAGGCAATTAAAATTGCATTTATCTTGCGCTGCCGACTAATCTTGGTGACAGAAAAACACATACGTATGTATGTATGTACATACATAGTATATAAGTGAATATGTTTGTAGGCAATGGTATTTTGATTCTTTTGTCGTTTTTTATTCCCTCTGAAATGTTGATAATTGGTTAAATGCTTCTTGGATATGTGTATATGTCGGTCGGCTGTCGGTTGCAACAGCTGCAGCAGTAGAGCAGCTCGGTTAGCCAACTGCTTTTGTTTCTACCACAAGTTCAATGGGTGCTCAGTAAGCGCAACCTCCAATCTCCTTCATATATACGTACATATGCACATGTGTACGTGCATACAATCAAACAATTACTTACTTACATACATATGTATGTATGTACATACATCACTTATGCGTTCGCAATACAGCGCTTAAGCTTTTAAGCTTTATCTTCATTTTTTCTGTATTGTTTGCATGCATCTCTGCACTGCTTGCAGTTGCATACTTTTTCAGTTGCCATGGTCTGGTGGAGTGGCCTCTGAACCGCAAGCCACTTCATCTATTAATTGCCTTTTTCTGCTTCGCTGTAGGTCAGTGGGGGCTTTTGGTTAAGATTTTTCAAATTTTCTTTCTCTCAAGTTTACAGTGAGGAACTATCACTATCCATATCTTTTTATCGATTTGCTCACAAAAAAAAAAAAAAATAATAATTTATTTCTGCCTTAGATCTCAGTTTTCCCCGAAAACGAAATCCCTCAAGTCTTGTTGCTAGTGCAATGGAACTCCACAAGGCTAGTTTAGAAGACGTGGAAGACACAAGCAACCAAGTGTCAATGCATTATAAAACCCATTCATTAGGACAGGAAGCATTTAAAAATTCAAGGCGCACATTCAGAAAGCGCTATAAAAGGTCGTGGATCTTTAAACTCTAATCTCTTTATCAGATAGAGAAAAGAATTTAAAAGAACAGAATTAAAAAGATATAGATATAGAAAGCAATATGCACCACATTCACTGCTGAGTGAAATATTCACCACATTTCTGAAGGTGGCATCGATGGCCTAGGGTGAAAGTGTTTCGGTGAGTGGGTAAAACAAATTCGTTATGTTTTCCAACATAATTTAGTCGATACTTGCTAGGTGGTCTTGTTTGGTTAAAGTACATAACAGATATTCGGTAGGGAAGTGGTAAAGGCCGCCGGGTGAGGAGCTAGTTGCTGGCAAGACATTATTACGTGCTTTTATCTCCCACTGGGCAAAGCTGGCCAATGCATTAAGTGTAGCTTGGCTGTAGCTACTGACACGCAGTTTTGTTTCTTTCTACCTATTGTTCACCAAGTTGTCCAAAGCCTTAATACTTGCTAAAATCTCGACTAGAAAAACTGAGGCATGTTCCCCAAGAGTGAAGAAAAATTTGTTCCCTTCGACATAGACTCCAGATCTTGATCCTGTTTCGGATTCAGAGCCAGTTAATAAACACTCTAAAATGCATAAGACCGTGCTAAGCTATCGATTCAATCCTAATGACCCTCTGCGCGAGCACTGAACGACACAAGTTTACCAGCACAGAGTCTATTCCATGCCTTAGGATACGTTCACACAAAAAGCGCGGTCGAGCAGGGTGAGGCCGTTCTTAGCGGAGCGAAGCTTTCAAATAAATGTGGCTGTAAATATGAAGTGTCCATGCAGCAAGCTTTCCGGAAGCATATTGAAACTAAAAGCAAAGCATTTTTGGATTTGGAATTTTTTTTTGATTTTTCAGCCTCTTGATGCTGATGGGAACAAAAAAATCAAAATAATGAAATGAAAATGTATTTTGAGTGTAAGCAATTGCAGCAATTGAACAAATATTTTAAACGCTTTTCATTGAAGGTAACTTTTTTGACATATTTACGTCCGATTCCATACAAGAAGCTCGGCTACGCTTCGTTCAGCGTGAGCACCAACAGCTTTCCTTCGCTCTGTCTCGCTGCGGTCGGCGCCGCTCGTCTTTCTGTGTGAACGTAGCCTTAGCGCCGCGTTATACATACATACATGCTATCAAAGGTTGCATTTTCAAATGCATCCTCAACGTCTACAAAAATACCCAAGACGAATTACGTAATTATTAGTGATGACATTGTTAATTCTATCAACCAGAGCCGTCTCAAAAGATGTAAACACCTTCTGAAATCGTCACCATAAAAATGTGCACCTCAATCAATCTGTGCAGACTATGGCTGGAGCCCTTAGGGCTAGTGTAGTGGTTCTTACCAATCTTATTGATATAGACGACTTCAACTAGTCCCCATGATTTTGTTGTGTAAGCAAGCGCCAGCGAGGCTTTTTTTCTCTCTTATTCTCTCCCTCTCCTGTCGTGGGATGAGAATGTGTAACCTCCAGATTTCCAGAGAAATTTAACTTTAAAACAATTAGAAGAGCCCCCTTGAGTGAACCGAGCCGTTTGGCCGTTTGGTCTTTTATACGCACTTTTAGCAGCCTAGCTGTTTGATCAGAGGTAGGTAGGTTAGGAAATAGAGAGTGGGAGCATTTAATCGGTATTTACTGTATATTAACGATGCGCATAGTAAACATTTACATATATGTGCAAATCTCACGAGTTATGATTTAGTGTCACTTCATTCATTCGGCAGAAAAAAACGCCAAACCTTTCTTCTTGCATTTACTTCAATCCACGGAGTTCCAGAAACAAGTAAAATAAAAAACAAATCAAGTATTTGAATAATTTTAAATTTCGAACATTTATTTAGGCGAAAAAGTAAAAAAAAAAATATTAATTTTTTCATTGTCGCTCGAAAAAATCACAACTGTTTTTTTTTTAAATAACTTTACGAAGTTTGCAAATAGAATGCTCATATTAGAGGCAATAAAATTTTGAAGTCAAATACAACATATCTGTGAAGTTTCAATAGTGTGGAACCAAATTTAAAAGGAAATGGCAGCATGCAGCATATCTGTCGCAGTAATTTTGTAATTTAAGATACTTTGAAAATTTTAAAATTAAACGTTGAAAATGTTCTTGCAAAAACAAACGAATCTAGTGTAATAAAGCTACTAGTGTGCCACCAAATGAAACAAAATTACATCGAGTAAAAAATGACCTATGATTTGAGAAACTTGCACGCCAATATTTAATTACATCTTTTAAGTTAAGGCGTGCGGGTAAATGCGTTAGATGAATGCGTATTGTGCTATGGGGCGTATACGTTACAGACGCAACTACGGATATATTAGCCTGAGTGGTTATTTTTTTTTTACTTTTTTGACGTAGAATACGTCTTACCTTAAGGTATGGGGGCTATGTTCAAATGTTGTAGTTGTAATTTTTAGAGCTTCACAAAAACGCTTATTGCACGAGAACTAATAAAGCGATTTCAAAGAAAAGTGTGGCGTTTCGAAGATAAAATTCCAAACCTGTCGACAGATTCATTTTTGTAAATAACCAATTCGGTTTCTGTCGTAAAAACAACGGTAAACATTGCCTTATTTTGGGGTCAATTTTGAGCCTTTAAAGTGCTCTAGCAACTTATTGTTGGCATATATAACTTTCATTTTCGGGATATAGGTTCTTTGGAGCAGTAGAAATATTATCGGGTACAAATTTTATATAAATTTAACAAATATTGAGCATTTTAAGGCAAAAAATTGTTGAAAAAATTTGCAAATTTTTTTCATTACCAAAATGCTCGAAAACCGCTCGAATGATTTTGTTTTTGTTTTCTTTAATCAAAAATTCAAGAGTTTTCCTTTCGTTCGGTATATGGGAAGTATTGGTTGATATCTTCTATATATGTTTATTTTATTCAAATATATGGGCATAAATGATTTTCCATACAAAATCACCTCGTCATCATTTTGCAAACACGTGCATATGTTGGAAGTGTGGGAAGGAGACAAAAAGTATGTATGCGTATGTAATGCGGCTTTTGATCGCAGCGTATGTACATATGTAAATGCATATATACGTACATATGAAAGTTTCAGTTAATGTGGATCTGTTTGTTGTTATCGATTTTGTTATCGATTTTGCTATCGATTTTGTTATCGATATTTTTATAGATTTTGTTGCCGCTATTTTAATCGATTTTGCCATCGATATTTTTATCGGTTTTGTTACCGATATTTTCACCGATTTTGTTATCGAAATTTGTATCGATGTTGTTATTGATTTTGCTATCGATATTTTCGGGACTTATCGATATAATGATCGATATTTTAATCGATTTTGTAATTGATTCTGTTATTGATTTTATTATTGATTATTTATCGGTTTTGTTATCGATATTTTTCTTGATTGTTTTAACAATTTTGCTATCGATATTGTTATCGCTTTTGTTATCGATATTTTTGTCGCTTTTGTCATCAATATTTTTATCGATTTTTCTATAGATATTGTTATCGCTTTTGTTGTCGGTATTTTTATCGGGTTTTTTACCGATTTTGCTATCGATATTGCCATCACTTTTGTTATCGATAGTTTTATCGATTTTTTATCGAATCTATTACCGATTTTGTAATGGATTTTTTGATAGATTTTGTTATCAATTTTGTTATTGACTTTGGAATCGATTTTGTTATCGATTTTGTAATCGATTTTTCGATAGATTTTGTAATCGATTTTGTAATCGATTTAGTTAACGATTTTGTTATCGATATTTTTATCGATTTTGTTATCGATTTTATTATCGCTTTTGTTATCGATATGTTTTTCTTAGTTTGTGCTTTCGTTTTTGACTTGGATATGCTCTTAACCATACCACGTATTCTACGTTTAAATTTAGCGGGTGTATCTCCGATACAGCCTGCAGACCAAGACGAAGGCGCTGGACTGTTCCTTTTTTAGCATAAATCTTTTTTAAGTTTTCATTTAATAACAATTTCGCTATGGAATCTTGTTCTTTATACAAAACTGAAGATAATGCATTTTCTAAGATAGGTGTGTACTACCATTTTCGAGGAAAAACACTTTTTTGTCAAAAAATAAAACAACTCGTGAAATTTTCTCATATATAGGATTACCAATTTTCGAGTATTTTTTGCTTTGACAAGTATTTTAAAATATATTTATGCATCTATGCTATCGTTCCCACAACCTTTAGGAAATCATAAGAAACAACAAGTCGCATTGGAATTTGAATTTATGAGGTTAATAGCATTTATTAATATTTTCGCACTCTATATTTCTGCAACAGCAGTAAAATGCCTGTCTATCAACGAGTGTCCTTATTATAACAAACTTTCACTCTAATAACCAGCTTGATTAGCTGACACCATTGGAAAATGTCTGTCGTTGATGTGGTTGTTTCCAGCAGTTAAGTAACTCAATCAATTAAATACTTGCCTACCGAACCACCCGTTCATCTGCTCGACAGCTTCCCTGCTGTTTCATGCCATTTAACATTACGAGTTTGTATATAAAAATATATACAGTCAGCGTTAAAAGTAATGCGTAAACCACAAGAATACATTTTTTTATTTCATACAGAACTCGGGGAAAATGCAAGAAATATTGAGAAATGTTAATCGAATTCGATTTCTTTGTATACAGTTTTGTAGTAAAATAAAATGTTAGCTAGAAGTTACTAAAAATTTTCGTTAATTTTTGAGATTTTTTTTGTCGAGTTCTGTATGAAATTAAGAAAAAAAATATTCTTGTGGTTTTTGCTGTTCAATGAACTATGTTTTTATAAAAAAAAATAATAAAAATTTGGTACGGAAAATGTAAATAAATAAAATCGTCAAAAAGTCAGTGTATCCATATTTTGGACGCTGACTGTATGTATATACATAAATATTTCTACATTAAGTACTGCTTGCTTGGTTCTGGGTATAGATTTGTTTTGTTGTTATTTTAGTTGCTTGATATGCAGATTCAATTAATGTACCCGCATTCAATTTGAAAATTCTTCAATCAATCAAGTGGCTTGATTAGGCTGCATTCATTTGAAAGTCAAGAACGGGCGTAGTGCGGCTTAATAGTGGTGTGTTGTTGATGGAATAGCAAGAGATTTGTGCTCATAAAAGGTATCAAATATTTTTATTTTTTTTCATGCAAAAGGTAGATGGAATTGCGAATGAGTTGTTATCAGAACAAATGCATTTAATGCGCCAATTAATTTTAAGTTAAATGGTTTTTGAGTTTGGTGTGTGAGACATCAACGAGCGTTTTAGACTAGCGGCATGTTTCGGTAACAAACGATGACTGTACCCCGCAGCCGATAGCGGACTAATGACTTTCTTCACTAAAACCAAGGCGAATTCATATCGTAGAGCGATAGCAGCAGTACAAACACGTAAATTATATGCACAATGACATCAAATATGTATTACACGATCAATGAAACATTTATAGCAAGTGTGTCACCTCTACCGTTGGCAAGCTCGTTTTGTATTTATCTTGTCCCACGGCTTTTCTTCGAATTAACTCATACAGACGAGCAGGCTTTAATGATAGCTCTGTTTCCGGAGGTAACCTCCCAATTAACTCCGCTTCATTTTCAGGAAACTACTTAAATATCACGTGGCCCTTCTTACTGGCTGGATCATAAGCATGCTAAAATTCAGAGCTATAGTAACAAAATTAATGCAGAATTTACATGAGGTGATTTTGCAGGCAACAGCGGATACCCTTCGTTCATTACCGGCATTCTTCCGCTACCTATCCGGATGGAAAAGGACGCCTCCTACACCGCCCTACGGCTGCCCAATACAATCAGCGGTCGTGGGGATCTGCGTCCTTGTTATTGTCGCACCCGGTATTTCTATTAGTTTTAAAGCTTAAATATTTTCCTGTGAGTGAGCAGTGCCATGCCCCATTGCCGACAACTTGTGCTTAAATTATTTCATGCTTAAACGTTCCTTTACTTACTGAAACATTTTGTCTTTCCATTTTTTCAAATACATATTTGACACTTTTTTGATTTCAGATGCAATTTAAGTTCTTAAAATATCTTTTTTAGTTCCAAAGTTATGATCGACGATCGTTTTTGTCCTTCGTTCTATTTCAGTGCCTTGTTTTCACGGCGACCGTAAGACCTCAATTATATGCTTCGAAAGCCCGTGGCATGCTAACTTATAGGAAAGTTTATTTCGTGGAATGTGTCAAAGCACGGAAAAATCTACAAATAAAGTAAAAGTTTTCTTCTTTGCGCTAAAAATCAAGTGGAACAGATATGTAGTCTATTATAGAGTAGTTTTTGCAAAAGCCTGCCTGAAATAATAATGCAAATAATGTTATTACAGTCCCACCAGACGTCAATGCGACTCAGCAACAAACTCGCAATAACTTTATATAGAGTTTAGGCTAGGATCACCTAAAAAAAATGAATATTGCGTACAACCAGGAAAGTAACTCAGAGTAGAAATCTAGAGGTGCGTCTTTGTAGACGTAAAACGAATCCGACTTTATCAGGGCTTTATTGTTTTTGAGACTTTTAAGTACCAGTCGCAATTCGTGCATTTGAAAATGTGAGTCGATAAATGGATAAATGTACGGTTGGTTCGTGTTGGAACTAAATTGGCAAATTCACCGGCACACGGAAATAGCGCAACGGAAATTGCACACGGAAATCGCACACGGAAATTGCACACGGAATGGGTGGGACGGAATCAAGTGCTTCTTAAATGTATGCAAATGGTATTAAATTAACAAAAACGTGCTAATAAAAGGTTAAAGAATAAGGCCTAGATAAAGACCAATACAAGAAATGAAGTAAAGATGAGCACGTAAATAGATAAAGAAAAGGATAAAGGCAAAGATAAAAATAAAAACCAAAACAAAGATGCATAACGATAGATGCAGAAATGAAGATCAAGGTAAATTTAAACACTTTACTCATATAAGCGCCAAGGGGAATATGTAGATGAAGAAAATTACTTACCATAATAGTAAAAACAAAGATATATATTAACAAAAGGGTGAGGAAGCACATACCGATAAAAGTAAAGATAGAGAAAGAAGAATTAAAATAAAGATAATTATAAAAAAAGGATCAAGATAGACACAGAGACTCAACCTGGGAACTATTTCGGGATTTTCGGTACACTCGGGACTTATCGATAAAATAATCCATAATTTTATCGTTTTTGTTATCGATTTTTTGTCGATATTTTTATCGATTTTTGTATCGATATTTTTATTGATTTTGTTATCGGTATTTTTTTATCGATTTTGCTATCGATATTTATCGGTATTTTTATTGATGTTACTATCCTATTTTGTTATCGATACACATGATGTAACACCATATGACAGACCATCACATGATTGTCATATCATGTGGCATGACATGACGTCCTATGACACCACATCACATGAAATCACACCACATTGCATCGCATTACCTGACATCACATCACATAGAATCGTATCACGTCATCGAAAAGATAAAAACAAATATGAAGACTACAATATAGTATAAAGATAAAGATAAAGGAAAACAAAATGACATAAATGTAATTAGACATAAATAGGGATCTAGATAGAAAAAATATAAACCTACCCTAACCCTAAGAAAATGTATATGTACATATGGAAAAATATTGGTTACTAGATATGTAACGTAAGTTTCACTTCTCCAGCGTGGCACAGGCGCCTTACTTTTTTTCCTAGCACATAAACAAATTCAAGCGTTAAAAGATTGGCTATCGAACCATTAGTTTTCTGGAATGAAAATACGATTTTTGCGACCGGGCGGGGATACAGAATATATATTGTCCGTCAGGGCAGTTACTATTTATTGCATCAATTTCAACATTATCGCTGTGATAAATGCATTTATGCTTCCCACCAATGATTTCAGTAAACCTAGCAGTTTGTTTCGCAGTATGCACAGTATGTGCTTTTAGCTCGAAAACGATTATTGATAATGAGTTTTGAAGTTTTAATCTGTTTGCATTTTTCCACTCAGCACGTCCCTGAGTATATAAAAAGCTTAGCGAAACGTTGATGTGAAAGTTAATTAACTTTGTTTTATTTACACCAAACGAAATAGATCAGACAAGCTAATTAAAAATCAAAATTCGCCTTGCGTATTTTCGTTATAGAAACTGACGTAATTAAAAAAAAAACACTAAAAACCTGTTAAAAACAGATGTTCTTGAATACTCGTGAAAATATTTATGCCAATTCTATGAATTTACTGGCTTGTAATAATCCTCTTCTATTATACATGCAGATGTATGTATGTAGTATTATACTGTATGGTGCATCAAAACGACCAGGTACCTTTCGCATGTCATAATTTTTTTTTTCCTAGAACAATCACCTAAGCTTTATCTAATTCCCTGAAAATGTGCACGCAATTAAATAAATACAAAATTATATTACACTGTTATTTTGCTCTAAATCACACCGAATTCCATGCCTGCCTTACTTATGTATGTATGTATTTTCAAATTAAAATTGCATTAATTTTTAAATTTGTGTGCGCGCGAATTTCTCCACTTGCCGACTACAGCTTGGTGGTTTGGTCTATTTGCGAATTCATTCCAGATGTGACGGGACTAGTGCACTTCAAGCGCTGATGGTGCTACGGCAAAAATATAAAATAATATAAAAATAAAAAAATACACTTAAAGCCTGCAGCTTGTTGCTCTAAATATAAAATGCAGGTTACCTTTGTGGCTTTCGCTGGTTGTGCAATATTTTTTTTTTACCTGTCTATCGCTATCTGTCCGTAAAGTTGCACGGCTACAAGTGCGTTTTTAAAGATTTTCGCTTATCTTTTTGAAACTAAAATGCACTTGACTTGCTTTCCTTTCCCTTTGCTTTGATTTTACCACCTTAATTTTTTTTTTAACTTTGTGCCTAGTAACTTGCATGCGTACATAGATAAATTATAAAAGGTATATTTCTCATTCTTCATTATTTTATCTATCTGCCTTTTTTGTTGCCACAGGACGAACCAACATCAAAGGTGAGCAATGAAAGTTAGTTGATCTGGAAGTACGGGTAATGAGTTAGTGGTTCCGGAATCAGAAAGATTTAACTTTGAGAAGGTTTACTTAAAGGGGAAAAAATGCTTTAATTTCAAGCTCCGATTAAACAAAAACGACCTCTACACATTAGGGTGGATCGAAAAAAAAAAACAAATTTTTCAATTTCGAAATTATAATGTATAGTGCGAAAAATTTGCATAACATGTGAACATTGAATTGTGTTAAATAGTTTTCCGAGCGGATAATATTCACGGCCGCCCCAGAGATTTAAATTTTCGAAAAATCTCTTAAATGATGGTTCTTTTAATCTTTTTTAAAGGTGTATGCAGTTTTGCAGCCCATCAAAAGTAAAGTGGTAAAGTGCAAGTTGAAAGTTTTTAACAAATCCGTTAGATTATAGGCATTTTTTTTGCTGACAGTATATTTTATATTAAAAATTTTTCGAACATACTTTGTATGGAAAAAACTGCATGGCACTGTCAGCAAAAAAAAAAAAGGAAATCAACGCGATTTTTCTTAACACCTTGAAACTTGCACCTATTGTATTAAAATTTTTCAAAATGTAGGTATAAAAGGAGAGGAAAGATCTTTTGAATTTTCAATTTTTTAAGGCTCTTGGGGCAACCGCAAAAATTATGCGATCGGAAAACGATTTATAACGGTTCAAAGTGATCATGTTACGTAACTTCTCAGCGCTATTAAAATTTCGAAATCGAAAATTTTATTTTTTCGCTCCACCCTTCTGCACAACCGCAGCAAATCAATACTTGCCCCGACTTTTCACTTTTGCAAGCTCGAGTGCTTGCCGATTCCGTCTATTAACCGTTAGCTGTTCACTGCTGATTACTTTTGGTTGTTGTGTGCAGTTTATTTTTAGCAAATCGCCAATAAAATGCAATTGCTTGCGCAGAGGGGTAAAAAAAAGAGGCAGCGAACCAAACTGCCAACAGTATTACATACATATTTGTGTTGCGTTGTGTTGTGTTAAAATGCAGCCGCGCCACAGACCAGTAATTGTCTGACTACGGTGAAATACATGCCGCTACATATACACTCCAAATAAAAATAAAAATTAAGCGTGGTAAAATAGAGGCAACAAGACTCGGCAGCATTATACATTTAGCTAACGGTAGTGCAGTGACTGTTGCAAGGTGTGGTGTCTTGCATTCCTTGACGGTTACCGTCATTTGCTTTTGACTTTAGTTTGACTTCGTGCAGCAAACGATTCGTTTTCACAGCATTACCTTCAACTCCCTGCTTACATGCTGCGACCAATGCGCCGATGATTTCTATGTATGTCTCGAAAGGTATGGTTGGCCTTTTCGGTTGGTAGATATACAATTTTTACTGTATGCGCCATTGAAACTTTAATTGGAATGAACATTACAGAGTTGAAACTCTGTACTGGCGTTTTTGTGTTTGTGAGGCAAATTCCTGAAGATCCGATTAAATTTTTTTTATATAAAAAATATATTAAATTATTAAATATGTACATACGGTGGTGAGCAGAAATCAATGTTAAATATTTGCAAGGTTTTTAAAGTTAAATTTTTTTTGTTATTTTTTCATAAAAATATGGTTCATGCGTTAACTATATATAACACATGATCAAAATTTTTATTTACATGGAAAAAAATCCGCAACACCCTCGACAAAAAAAATTCTAAAAAATCAGCGGTAATGTTTAGCGACTTGAAACTTGCACTTTATTGTACTAAAATTGAATGGGCTACAAAACTGCATACCCGAAAATTTTCTAAATAGTCTAATTAAAAATTTTGAAATTTTGATGACGATTTTTTTAATTTTGATTATTTTTTTTTGCAATTTGTGCAAGCTCTGCAAATTTTGTTATTGTGGTTTCTGTTATAGATTAAATTATATTTTAAATGAAAATTATTAAAAATAAATAAATAAACATAATTTGCAAGCAATATCGTTTTGAATTTCGTTGCTAATTAGTTGCACGCATCTGTACATAACAATAAAATCTTTTTTAATTGAAAAAAATTCTCAAAGTGAAAATTGTATATTTGTTATGCTTTTACACTTAGTCATAGCAGTTTTCCGGAAAGAAAACTCTCCGCTATCATTAATAAAAGAATAGACAAATATGTTGTTTATTCGTAGCAAATAAAACATTTTCAACATAAACGGTTAAAATCAAATAAAATAGCAATAAAATTAAATTTTTTTTAATCGAAAAAACAAAGGTCGCATTTTAACTTTTTTCTTTGACTGTAAACATATATGTCAATTTTTAACTTTTATTTTTGACTGAAAATATCGAGCCCTAACCGCCAAAATTACGTAAGCGACATTTTTTTCAAAATTTTCTTTTGGATGCAGAAATGCATATAGATGCTCTAGGAATACTTCTGCATTTTGAAAAAAAATGTCGCTTACGTTATTTTGGCGGTTAGGGCTCGATATATCGTTGAAAAAATAAAAATTACTAATTTATAGCTTTAAGAAGTTTTATCCTCTCCTGAAGAAATGTTCAAACTTAGCCACTTTTCACTCTAAATGCTTTCATAATCACTATGCGGCGGCATAAATATGTACACTGAAAAAAAGAGTCGGCTTAATACACATATGGTCCTACATATTTATCTCAACGCAATATTTGGTAACTATAACCAGGTAACGTGTGTACATAGCTACATACATATAACAAAATTTTGTGTTGAACTATTTTTTCAGTGTATACATATGTATATGTACATTAAACTATCACTGGCCGTGCAGCCATTTTGCCACCATTTATATATGTATATACTATTCATTTGTTGATTCTAGTTAGTTTCTGCAGACTTTAACCATTCTATAGCATAGTCTGTCTTCGCTTTTCACCTTTGCTGCTCCAAACCATATGACGCTATTGGCAAAGTCTGCTTAATTTAACTGTCTGCTGAACTTTCTATGGAAAAAATAAAAGTTGCCAACCAAAACATACAAGGCAAGGCATTGCAAACCGCCAATAGCAACTATGCAATTCCCTTTTCCTCAATTACTTCATTTATTTGCTAGCAATTTCGTTTGCTTGATATAAAAAAACACTTTCCTACATACAAATTTGCCTTTGTAAAAGCGCACATACATACTTACTTGTAATACCAATTGTCTACCCTGCCTGTGCGCTGTCGTTTGCCTTTTGAGCTTTTCTATGTATGTACATAATAAGCTCTTCTCGCTACGACCAATGAAGTGCTGGCGCTGAACGATTCAATGCAAATTTTATGAATACAAAAAATGGAATTTTTGTCACAAGAGCTGCAGGCCAGCAGTTATAATAAGAAGCATTGATATAAGAAAGTTTCGTCCCTCGTGTGTATCAAGGAAATTTTGCTAATATTTGAATTGTCCTGCCATCCTACGCTCAACTTCGGCATTGTGGGGGTTTTTGATTAGTTTTGTTTGTTGG